>NW_023494788.1:17773503-18118503 GCF_904425465.1 Colossoma macropomum
TTGGAGATGCTACAAAAAGCTCAGACCCCGACAACAGCGACCAGGAGTCAGGAGTGGCTGACTTTAGCTGCCATTCCTCCAGTGGTGGAGATTCATTTCCAAGTGAAGATAGCGTCAAGGACGCAGACTCAGACGAAGCTGCTTTCAATACTGCCTAAAAAAGAAAAGTGACACATGATAAATGAAAGCCATAGGATTTCTAAAGGGACCGTGCAATTATACTAAAAATGGCAAAAGGTCATGTATGCATTTTGACTTGAGTTGTTCACTCTATACTCCATTAACAAGTATCTGTGTCTGTATATCTTGTAGCCAGTGAAAAAAGGAAGTGTTGCTTTATTTATTACAATATTTATGCCATTGTAGCTTTGTATGTGCATGAAATGATTTGTATTGCAAACCCCGCATGTTACAAAATACCTCATAAGAATCTTATATTCATGCTAAGGCATCAAATGAGTTTTACATTTTAAAATAGCCTTTCCATGTTTAAATAGAACTGCACAAGTAGGACCCAGACAGAGTTCTGACAGTTTTCACTCCATAAATTTACTTCTTACATGCTCGTAGGCCAAAGAATTCCACTTTACCCAATGTGCTATAGGGACCTACACCCTGAACACAAAGCTAGCTCTGAGGAACAAAATTTAACAACTGACACAGACCAAAAAGGAGAGATATTATAAAGCACACATGATCAAGATGCTCAATGTAGAAACTGTAGGAATATCACCTCACAGTGGTTTATTACAGCCTGCAAATGATGCTGAACATTGATGCTCTTATGAGCAGTAATGGGAGATATGCAGGAAAACATGCAGAGTGTAAGCTTAAGCTACATTTCCTTGTGAATAGTGAGAGATGATTCCCAGATTATGCTCACTCTTAGCTTATTTCTGTCACTAGTGCAATGTTACTCAAATATTAGTAAATAAAGTCAGCTTTACACATTGCCCTGGCCTCTTTGGTAAATTGCTGTAAGCTAATGGTGCTTATTGCAAGGCAGTATATCCATGAGAAATTTATTAGTAGTTTTTAAAAATTTATCATTAAACTATTGTTTAGTTTGACTTCTTTTTTTAATTTGGCTTTTATTTTTCATTTTCTTGTTAAGCACAAGTATACAGACTACACCAATTTGCTTTAGCATTGTTGCAACATTCTTAACATGGCGTTCCTAAAATTACACAAAAAATAAACAATATTTTGGACTTTTCAAAAGATTCTACATAATTACGAGGCTGAGATGTAAACAAGGTAATTCAGAGCAGTTTGGTGTGAAAAGCTCCGCTCTAAAGAAACCTACCAAGTCAGAACTTTTCACAGTGGTGGTGACAGGAACCAGACGTCTAAAGAGTTCAATGCCTCCGAAAGCTCCCTCACAGAAAGGTATTACAGAAAACGGTTAGACATATGCTGCCTGAAGTCTGACACATTCTTTTATGATGGCTTTGTGATAAGGTTTTGGCTAAAAAGGTATTTTAATCCATTCACAGAGGAGGGGCACATGCAGGGCGTTGTAAGTCCGCAATGGAACTTTTTTCCAGACTATTTTTGCATCATCAGCATTACATATAAAACTAAGAAGACACGTGTAGGTCACTGGTGGTTTTGAATGGCAAACTGACTAGATTTGTGTTGTAGACATGGCGACCCCTGGTCCTATCACCACCACTGTAAAGAAATCAGAGTCCTTAAGTTTCTCTACAGTGAACCATTTCTCGTCAAACCACTCTGAATGACTCTGTTTACATCTCGACCACTGAATTATTCAGAAATGTTTAAAAAATGGTGGATTCCACTTTAACATTTTTTATTGAGCTTGTTTCAATTCACAAAACCACAAACGATATGAGTATACAACTTTTATGAATGTCTCCTGGTGTAGCTGCCAAAAATGTACTCACTTTTGCTGAGCTCAGCCTGAACACGCTCCACTGTCCGGAGCGCTGAAAATGAAACAGGTCTAGAAAATACTGGATTCACAGCTCGTGACGTTCCGAGGTCAGTGGTCGTGTCTTTATGACGTCACCGCGCAGCGCCGTAATGGAGTTTCAGAGGTGGCAGCTGGTTGTTGATGTCGGTGTTAGACCAATAAAACTCTTTCAAAGTTAGACGCAAGAGCCCTGTCCACTGTAAACAAGATAACCGTGTGTTACTGAAGCAGTACATATAAGTGTACCTCAATTGAGGAGAGGTAAGTCGTGAGAACGAGTGAACTGGGCCAAACTAATGTAGCAGTACAAAGTTATGTGGCTGGGCAGACAGCAGTTCCGTTAGCATCCGCTAACATGCACGGACCTCATTAGTTGGAGGCTAACGTGACAGCAAAGGTCCTCGTGCATGCATGGAATTGCCAGGCAACAATCGCAGCTGCCGGCTTTCGTTTGCTGTGGCTTTAGTTGGTGTAGCATTAGATGAAGGGACATTGTTTGGCGCCTGCTGGACGGTAGGTTTGCTAGACAAGCTAACTGGCTCGTTTGCTCGCTTAGCTGCTCAGCTCTGTGGGAAACCTAAGATAGCTGGGTAGCACGTTGCTAGCCAGGTAGCAAGCACAAATAACGGTGCTTGCCTGTTAGAATTTAGACAGCACAGACAATTATTATCTAATTAGGTCAGTCAAATGTGGTGTAAATTAGCTTTGCGATGTCAGGAAAACATAAGCATTTAGGATAATTTCTTAGCTAGGTTATCTAGCATTCTTTCTCTTCCAACTGGATGGCAACAACCAAGCTGGCACCTTTGAATAAATTGTCTTTTATTATTATATGACTGTTTGAGTCCTGGTTAACTTGTATTAATAACTTGTTATTTCAGTGCTATTAATAACTTGTTAAGTTATTAATATCTTGTATTAATATGATTCTTTGCCACGTTGGTTGAGTAAACCTCAGTAGCAGTAACTTAAATCAGTAGACAACATGCAATTATTATCTTACTGGTGTCCCATGTGGGACATTAGAGATGTATGGCCAAATAATATTTAATTAATATTTAATTGTCGTTTCAATTGAAACGCGTGATAATTTGTGCTTTGTTGACCATTAATCCATGTGAGAAATCTAGCATTATATAGACATTACTTTCACTGAAATTGATGCAGTGGCCTACAGTGGCACCCAGTACCCTGTCACGCTGTTTTCTGTTGAACTTTGTCAGCATTGCTCACTTTCAAATTAATAGCTCCTTAAAGCCTCTAACACTGTCTTTTCAGTGCTGTAACACGTTTGATAATTTTTTTTTTACAGGTGAAAAGGGAGAACAGGACCTACAATTCTATGAAATTGTGCCCAAGGGAGCATTTTTTCATTTTTGATGCCTTCCATCTAAAAGTGGCACTATGCCCGCAGCCACTGTGGATCATAGCCAAAGAATATGTGAGGTTTGGGCTAGTAACCTGGACGAGGAGCTTAAGAGGATTCGCCAGGTGATCCGAAAATACAATTACATTGCAATGGTAAGCCTTGTTCATTTATTTAACTTTTTATTCTTTTTAAGTTTTGCAGAATCTTCATATAGGACACAGAGTTTCCGGGTGTAGTTGCAAGACCGATTGGAGAGTTCAGAAGCAATGCTGACTATCAGTACCAGTTGCTGCGGTGTAATGTTGATTTGTTAAAAATTATCCAGCTTGGCCTTACCTTTATGAATGAACAAGGGGAGTACCCACCAGGAACCTCGACATGGCAGTTCAACTTCAGATTTAACCTCACGTAAGTATAGCATGATGTCTGAAGCATGCATGTACTAGACATGTTTGTTATTTATATATACAAATCTACTTTGTTTTTCCTGAGTCTTGAAGGGCTAAGATTACTCTCAACTGTAATGCTTAACATAAATATTAACTTTGAGACTTTAGGCAACAATGGTGACAGGGATAGCCTGTGCTTTTCTGTGCATGTGTGAATTTGACTCCCTATGTCCTGCTGCCATAGCCTGTTTTTCTGCTATGGCAGAAACATGAATTTGCCATAGTCTCTGAAATGTGAGGTTTAGATGACTTAATTTCATGTTTCTAGTGTTGAATAGAATTTCCTTTGAACTAGATAAAAGCACAGAATGATCAAAAACATGATTAATTTAGTCAGTTTTTCCAGTTTTGTTATTAAGATATATCATTGGGTGAGGAAAATATTTTCTGCCGTCGTGTTAGAGCTGTTGCTTAGTAACCCTAGTTTCCACGGCTACCGTGCTAATGCAGATATATTTCCGGTCGCTGTAGCCTGCCCTTTAGCTATTGATGCTTAAAGTCCTTAATATATTGTTTCTTACTGAATTCTGTGTCTTGGTAAAGTATGACCAAATCACTGTGTCTCTGCAATAAATTCTTTCAGGGAAGATATGTATGCACAGGATTCAATTGAGCTACTGACTACTTCAGGTATCCAGTTCAAAAAGCATGAAGAAGAAGGCATTGAGACACTGTATTTTGCAGAGCTCCTTATGACTTCAGGTGTGGTGCTCTGTGAAGGGGTCAAGTGGTTGTCATTCCATAGGTAAGTCCCCCATGGACGACAGTATTTTAATGGTGATTCAAACCAAGTATGTGCTCATTTACCTAGATGAGGAATTTAAAAATTTAATCCTGTCATGGGTAAACACTCAGGCTGTCAAGGTTAACATGTGAAATTACTAATGCCAGTGAATTTTTAAGACAGTTTCCTGGATTGACTTCCGTAAAATCATCCGTAGCAGAGCTGGCTGAAGCCTGGTTGCTCAAGCTATTTTCTGCTATGATAGAATCTGCAATTTTAACCCTCACTCAAATACAGCTTTTGATTAGCATTTAAGTCGTTAACTGTCCTATACTTGACAGTGCTCATGGGAGATCTATGAATAAGTCAACAAGCACCAAACTGACAAAAGTAACAGCGTAGTGGAAAGCTACAATTAGTATTAACAGCCTTCATTATAATAAGAATACACCAGCTACATGAACAAAAATGAGACAGAGGGGCTACAGTTGTGGAGGAGTTGGGAACATTGGCTGTATATATGATATACAGTACTGTGCAAATGTCTTAGGCACCTAAGCACATTATTTAAGATACTTGGCTATAAGTGTGTTTTTGCTTGTAAAATCACCATACATCATTAGAATAAGTACAACTGATCATAAATACAGTAAAAGGTTACAAGAATTAATTCATTAATTTATTTTTCAAAAAAGGAATTGAAATCTTGTGAGCTAGTTTGAACCAAACTAGGTATCGGAGGGTCACAAAATTAATACTGGGCTCCCATGAGGAGAGATTTGAAAATGGCTAAATAAAAATATTGACAAATATAACATCACTACTTGTTATATTTATGCCATTTGTATTGTATTAGTAATGATTTTTTTTCCAGAGCAAATAAATTCTTACTGCCCAGGTAAATAGCTTTAGATCTAGTTTTCTCAGGTGCCTAAAACTTTTGAAAGTGCTCTATATAATATATTCACTCATTGGTTTGATCATGCAGCAGCTGTTGCTCTCACTGGATGTTGGTGATGAAAATTGGGAACTGCATTCACCATATAGAAATCATGTGATTTTTGTTCAGGTTAATGTGAATGGTGGTAAAGCACTGAACATAAAACATTTTCATGAAGGTTATGTTATTCACTAATATAACTGTAACAAAATACCCTGTTTTTTTAAATGAAGTAAAACACAATTTATATTTAAGCAAATAAAACAATTGATTAACTATGATTAAGTAAACGAAATAATCTGATTAATCACAATTAAATATTTGTCATTTGACAGCCTTAGTACGAACCATTACAAGATTACCATTTCGTAGTGATTAGCATAGCATTTTGTTAGCGATGTATTCTGCGATGATTAGATTCTAAGTTTCTTTATTGCTGGTGAAATATCTAATAAATTCTTGTCTGTTTTTCCCATTCAGTGGCTATGACTTTGGTTACCTGATAAAAATTTTGTCAAACTCTAAGTTGCCAGAGGAAGAAGTTGACTTCTTTGAGATCCTTCGACTGTTTTTCCCCATTATCTATGATGTGAAATACCTCATGAAGAGCTGTAAAAACCTGAAGGCATGCATTCACTTTGACTCTTATTTGTACACATACATTGAATTTGTTGTCTGTTGTCAGAACATAAAAGCTCCATTGCTATTGGGGCTGAAAATGAGGTGTTTCTCTGAGTTTGTGAAAGCAGCGTGTTAAGTGATGGTTGTGTGATGTGCAGGGTGGCCTGCAGGAGGTAGCTGAACAGCTGGAGCTGGAGAGGATTGGGCCTCAGCATCAGGCAGGCTCAGACTCTCTCCTCACGGGAATGGCCTTCTTTAAGATGAGAGAGGTAAGTTGTCAGCTGTGAAATTTTGAAGTCTGTCTTCGAAGCTGTCTTTGAAGCAATAGTGGAATTATATGCATGTTTTAAAATCTTTCACCACAGTGATATAACTCACCATACAGTCAATGTAAATCCTAGCTGAAACCGAACTGGATGTCAAAGTGAGGAGGGCCTCTGAATACAGCTTGATCACCCTGTAGTTTGCAAAATGACAGAGCCCATGTGCTGTATAGAACTTTACCAGGCTTCTGAATATGAGCTTAAGTGTTTTTCCACATGATCGAGTCCTCCCAGTAATTCAAAAAGCTTGTGTGTTTGTGCTGAGCTGTCAGTGTTCACCCTGCAGCTGCAAGCATGTCTGTAGTGATCCCATTGAGAGCTGATGTCGCGCTATTTGTTTGATGACAGCCTGACTCAGTTTGGTGCTGAATTATGCACATCTCTATTTGACATACACATTTGCATGTTTTGTAAACTACTCTAGACAACAGCATCGTACAAATAAACGAATGTAGTTTGTGTGTAATAAATATCTCATTTAATCTGGCCAGGTTTACCTCTAAGATGTCAGCTTAGCTGAATTTTACCCTGGTTTGTTTGTCAAACATGCCAACATGTCTGAACGTAAAAGCTGCACAAAAAAGAACACTTTAAAATAGGGTGTGTGCGTGCTGCTGTGAGTCGCCCTGTAAATCCTGAAATAATAATTTGAAAGTCAGAGGTGTTGAGTCGGATTTCACAGAAGTGTTTTGAATCATGTTCTACGTCTTTTTCCTATTATTGTCATGCACACGTGCTAAAAAAGAAGGTAAGGCTGGATGTTTAGATCTCAAATGCATAATAAACATTACACTGATGGAAATACGAAGACAATAATAGATAATTCACTTTTGATGATGGACACATTGTAAAATCAGATCTCATCTGAGGAACACATTTTAATGAAATCTGTAAATGGAATTCAACCAGAGGATATCCAGATATGATCCAGACATGAAACACGTTAATGCAAGGTGTGAACAGGCTCAGTGTGTCCGTTGTGTGTTTGCGCTTGACTTTGAATGTGATCAAGTGAAATCTGAACGTGATCTGATTACCAAAAACACATGTTCATGCAAGGTGTAAACATCCAAGTTACTGTAAATGAAAATATTTTACTGCCTGTTACTGTTATTCAGTGTACAAAGTTAACATTGCTAAGTTAGATAAAGAGCTGTCAGATATTTAAACTATTCCTAGATATTTAAAACTAATTAAAACTGTGAAGGTTTTATTTGTTCATGTACAGCAATATAACTTTCATGCGTTTGGTAGTCAGTGTGTGATAATGTTAGTAACTCATAGTCTCAAACATACTAGGAGCCACAGCAAAGGGAGCTTGAAATATTCAAATGGACATTTTCTACCTTCATGTGCATTTTTCATTGAATTGGAGACAATTTCTAACCACAGGTTCACTTTCTTCTTTTGTTCATTTATCTTCTTCAGATGGTCCTTGTGTTAAGAAAATGTCATAGTTGTGCATGAATTGAGTGCTGTGTTAAAAAACTGCTGTTATTGCACCTCTTATTCCTTTGATTTTCATGCTCACAAAAAGACAAACATGTAATTTAATATTAATACAAAGAACTGCTCATGTTTTTCTAAAGAATGTGCACCCTGTACCATGCATATCCACTTGTGCTTTCTTTTTGTTTCAGATGTTTTTTGAGGATCATATTGATGATGCTAAGTACTGTGGTCACTTGTACGGACTGGGCTCTGGCTCATCCTATGTCCAGAACGGCACCGGCAATGCCTACGAAGAGGAGGCAAACAAGCAGCAGTCATGACACAACAAGAATCCCCTCACTGTAGAGAACCTCACCTGCAGGGCTTAAAACATGGGTTTTTTTAGTTTTCATAAGATGTTCAATAGGATTTTGCACTTTAAAACTCCAATGAGACTCTTGGTTTTAGATGGAAAGCTAAAGGAACTTCCTCCACTTTGTTGCCTTCTCTATGTTAAACTTTTGTCACAAAACGTTCCTCTTTTATGATAAGAGACAAGGAAAAAAATTGGGTGTTTTATTTTTTTTTCCTGCAAAGCTCAGCCTTAATATTAAGCTACATTTTATGTTTTTTTATCATTAATTTATTACATTTGTTCTCATGCTTTGTTGAATAGTGCATAGACTGATTCAGCAAACCCTGATATGCCAGTTATCTACATGTATGGTTGTTCCCTGATCAGAGGAGTACAACATCCACTTTTCCACAGTCTGCTGCAGCTTGAGACAGATGGAGTGTCCCACAGAAATACACAGGCGAATGAATATACAGGCACTTATTGGCACGAGTGAAGCCTTGCACTGATTTTACCTTTATGTTGGGCTAGCACAGATTTTACCACAAACCAAGGAGAGTAACTGCCACTATTTAATTAAAGTGAGATGACCTCTTCTGTTTCAAGACTTCATTTCATTTTTAAAAGTGACTTAAAGGTTTTGTAGTATTTTAGTATAAAATTCAAAGCCTTTTATTCATTATGCTTCTTAAAAACAAAGAAAAAAAATCTTAACCAACTCGAGTACTCAGTGTCAGTGGAATTAGATTTACTTGTAGTGCTGGTATTCCAATCATGCACATTTTGTGCTGTTTGAGTTTTTTGCTTTACAATTCTATGTTGCATAGATCTGCTGCATGTACTGATGGCGTTTGAATAAATGCTGTGTTGAGTCATGGTCTGAGCTTTTACAGAAATGTGAACTGCATGGACACTGCTTATCTTTGGTTGAATGTCACCTCTGGAGAATGATGAAAACAACACTTAACCCTTTTCCCTCTCCACTCCATTAATGTGTAAAATATCTATGTTGACAATATGCAATATCAAGGGTGACTGTTTTTAGAGCTTTTGTAAATAAAGGCCTCAGATTTTCTAACATCTGAAAAGTTGTGGGCCTTGTTTTTAAAGCTGTATTGTTCTTGCAAGTGCTCTCCTGCATGCAGTACAGTGTTTATACATCTAGCCACCCATAACACATTTATACATAAAACAACAAGTATAATTGTTGTGAAGCACTGCACTTGAAGCACTAAAAGCTATTTGAGTGCTAGTAGCACCCCTTGTGAAGAATCTTGAGCCTGCTATACGCGAGTGAGTTACAGCCCAGGTCCATATGCTTTGCATTTAACAAGGACAAAATCCTTCAAGTAACACCACAAACGGGTACATAAAACATTGGATTTATTATTTCAACTGAAGACATTCATCAACATCTATGGTATAGCCTCATCCATAAGTGATGGTTCATGAGAAATAAATCAGGTTATGTAGAACAGTACAGTACAGATTCATTTGGTCTCATTGAGTCCAAAGCATGTTTTTTTTCTACAAGTAAGTGGTTTACATAGCATTACCAGAGGCTATAGGTTATACTGTATGGTTCATGGGATAGTATGATGGTCAGTCTTACGCTGAACAGCTTCCATGATTAAGACTACAAACAGGCACATTAAAACACCTCAACACATTTAGAAAGTCTTGGCTTGTCTGTGTTTTTTCATTATACCTTGGTGAAAAAACAAGGTTACATTGTTAGATGTCCCATTTCATGCAATATTCTTGGGATCAAATTAAATGAAAAGCAGTATCAAAGAGTAATAGAGCCCTTAGAAACGTTTCAGCCATCCATCCAAAACCACTAGCAAGAGTTCTGCAATGTGTGGTAACTGTAAACATCATACCAAAAGCATGGTGTCTTTATACTCTGCTTTTGTATTTGCAGCCATATTAATGGTCTTTTCTCAAAACACGGTGCCACATTTTGGAACAGGAATATCACTTTCTAAATAAAAAATGATTTTCAGAGAATGCAAATTGTAGTAGAAAGGTCTACATTTCCTAACCTCATTCTTAATGCACTGTTCTTCATCAGCACTGTTGATCACTTGAAAAGAACTGCAAGCAGGTTTATGTAATATTCACATCTAAAGACTAAAGTGCAAATGAGCCAACTTTTTTTTTTCTTTCTGTGCTTATGAGGTCAAAACATTTCCTTATTTTCAAGCAGGCTGTACTTCATTCTTTCCATGGAGGCGGCTTGAATTAAAAACTCGCCTGTTTATTTGGTCCTGCACAGCTCAGTAGCGTGTTCAAGGTACAGTATTTGGAAAGTTAAGCAAGAGCCCGAGAAATTTCAATACAGCAAAATGTTTTCTGTTTGAACTGCTGTTGTAAAGAACTTTCGAACATTGAAGCAGTTCTTAACAATACACACAATGGGCCCAGTGGACACTGGTTATCATCAGGAACATGTACATCATTAAAAATACTAATATCTTTGCCTACACATGCCAACAAGAGAAACTTAAAAAACAAGGTCTTTAGAATTCTACTGCATTTTGACAGCACTTCATGACAAAGCTATCACAGTATGTATTACAGTGCCTCAGGTTGCCGTACAGGCTTTCTAGTCACGGACCGGAAATGTCATGTATACATATGCACCACACAGCATGCACAAAACCACAATGGCTCATCCAAAATTTATATAAAATTTAGCCTTAAATACAATCTCCACCACACAAAGGTATGATCAAGGCATTAATTGTAAATAATCACTTTGGTGATCATTTGAATTGATGATTATGAGCTCTACCAAACTGGATCACAAAGTGTGCAAGTCCAATGTCACCCAGAGTGCAACTGTTTCAGTGTGTGTTAGCTTTAGGCACAGTGTACATACACAACGTCTCCACGGAGTACAAAGGACTCTATGGTTCCTAACCATATCCTCATTAATATACATACTGGTAATCCTGCACAGTCAGCTTTTACAAAGAAGCACCCTACTCAAGCAATTAGATAGAAACCCAATGGATAATGGTCTGTTGCCGCAGCAGAGCACCCTTTTCAGCACGCAGACGATTCTTCACTGTTCCGTGGACAAAGCGCATGACCACAAAAGGGATCTGATGAAGATAATGAGAAACAGCACAAAAAATCATTTTTCCAGTGGATTTATAATTGTTTAAAAGACACTGATGAATAATTAGGCTCTGTTTCTTGGTGTTTGACCACAATAGTTTTTTAGATAATGCTTTGTGAAAAATGTGTCATATCTTGAAGTGGCATTCTGGCCAAAATGAAAAAATGAACTATTACTTAATCTGCTGTGCACATGCCATCTGGTCTTCTTGTGGTGCCACAACAGTCTCTAGAGTGAGATTTCCTGGTTTAATGACTAGAAAAATCCCCTTCAGATGATGTATCTAGAGCAGGGGTGTCCAATCTTATCCACAAAGGGCCGGTGTAGGTGCAGGTTTTGTTACAGACAAGAAGAGCACACATGATTTCACTCGTTTAATCAGTAAGTCTCAGTCTTTCAACAACTGAGTATGTGCGCTCCTGCTTTGCTGCAATGAAAACCTGCGTGGCCCTGCGTGGCCCTTTGCGGTTAAGATTGAACACCCCTGATCTAGAGGGTGGGAGGAACTACAACTGCTTTAGAGCAGACACATGAGGACAGGAATGATGGAATGTCCCCTTAATTCTATACATTGTATGAAAGGAACCAATAAAAAGGCAAACCTTTTTCTCCTTCAGCAACAGATCTAGGTTTCCTTTTCTATAGTCATGGCTGGGTTGCTTGTGCCTGTTCAAATGACAAGAAAAAGACCCAGAAAATTAACTATTGGTAATCATTGTGTTTGTGTGTTTGGACTCACTAATTCACCCTACTGTCCACACTGTACACTGTATGGCCAAAAGTATACAGACATGTGACCATCACACCTGTATAAGCTTGTTGGACATCCTATTCCAAAACCATGGACAACTCTGAAAAACAATTCCAGACCATTATCCCTCCTCCACCAAACTTTACTGTTGGCACTACACATTCCAGTGCTCCAGAGTCCAGTGGCTTTACACCACCCGACACTTGGCATTGCAAATAGTCATCTTAGGCTTGTGTGCAGCTGCTCGGCCATGGAAACCCATTTCATGAAGCTCCCAATGCATAGTTCTTGTGCTAATGTTGCTTTCAGATGCACTTTTGAACTGCAACAGAGGATAGGCAATTTTTATGCAATGCTCTTCAGCACACTTTGGCCTCCACCTGTGAGTTTGTGTGGTCTGCCGCTTCAGGGATGAGCTGGTGTTGCTCAAAGATGCTTCCATTTCCACTGAAACTATATTACAATAGATTTCCAAGCTGCTTGCGCTCCTGGGTCGCAGAAGGCAGGAAGCACCCTGGACAGGTCACTAGTCACACAGGGCAGACACACAGACATACACACTCACACACACACACACAGTCACACCTAGGGCCTATATTTAGCATATCCAGTTCGCCTGACTGCATGTCTTTGGACTGTGGGAGGAAACCGGAGCACCCGGAGGAAACCCATGCAGACACGGGGAGAACACGCAAACTCCAGCCAGGAAGTGTTACAATATATTCTTTTATATATTTTGAAGTATATGACATGACCTTTGATTTCATTTTAATGGAAGCAGTGTTGTGTAAGCAGTCATAAGAACAGCGAGTAAGCCTACAAACAGTACAAATAAGGCTACAAATAGTACAGCACGGTATCACACAATACATCCACAAAACTCAGAGTCATGAGACTGGAGGCGACAAAACACACTTTGTTTTCATACAAAAGCTACTCTCAGATATCCTCGAGTAGAGCTTGGTATGACCTAGATTAAGTTTTAGAGCATTAGGATTTTGGCCATCTAGGTTTTATTAAGTACTTTGCATTCAAATCTTCAATATTAGACAGCTCAGAGTCTGACTGACCAATATTAATAACCAGTAAATGTCAGATACTTTCTATTTTTAATGCATGGCAGTAACATGGATAGGATTATTACACACCTTGTCTGTCTTTATCCTCTGTCCCCTCGCTGTCTGTCCATGTCTGTCCGTTACTCAGCAGTCGGCTCTGAGACTCTCTCAGAGGTTTAGCAGGAAACTGATGGGTGTCTCCATCACTAGTAGTCAACAGAAGCAGACACACATTGGACTAGACATGTCATAAAAGCCAGACTGAGTAAAGTGTAAGTCATGTGCAGGCCCAGCATCAGGGGATCATTTAGTGGGGCAGTGCGCCACCAACCAGTCAACATGCCCACTAAAACCATTCTGTTGTACATGCTTCTACACTGGTAGGTGGCAATCAAAGTGAAACTTTGTGCAATAAGCTGTTGATTCCCTCCTGAATATGTGGCTCTGATGGCCTATGGCTTCTAGCACTGGGCCTGGCTGCATGTATAGTAGAGCTGTACACATAGTTTAAATAAAGCACTGTTATATGCACTATATCCAAAAGTATCTAGACACCCCCTCTAATTTTTGAATTCTGCTACTTTAAGATGTCCGCATTGCTGATACAGATGTTCATTTTCACACACACAGCTTGTATAATCTCCAAAAATCACTGCCAATAGAATGGGATGCTTTAGAGCAGCTTCACATGGGCCTAAGGACACCTCGCCCAATGCCAAGCATCAGCTTGAGAGGTATAAAGCTGCTCAGCAATGGGCTGTGGACCATGGAGCATCATTAGCCTCTGGAGTGATTGAGCACAATCGAATACATTTGGGATGAGTTGGAGTGGCATTTGTGAAACAGAGCTAATCATTCAACATCATTAGCTGACCTTACTAATGCTCTTCTGGCTGAATGCAATCAAATCCTTACAGCAGTGCTCCAATATCTAATGTAAAGCCTTCCCAGAATAATAGAGTCTGTTAGTGCAGCAAAGGGGATACAAACTCCCTATTAATACCCTTGATTTCAGGAGAAATGTTGGATAAGAAGGTGTCTACAAACTTTTAGACATATATGCCCAGGTTGCAATAGATTCAGAAATATATGGACAGTCATTTTAGTAGTCAACAGTCTCAAGGTACACAACGCTGTCTGAATGAAAAACATTGTGTAATGAAAAATGGTGCAGACCTTTTGATAGCAGCATGTCCGGAGGGTGAGGCAGGCTGTTCAGGGTCAGCGTTCACCAGACAGGTGGGAAAGGAGCAGCCGTCACCCTGACTAACATCACAACAAACCACAAACTCTTTTAGAGTCGTGCTGATCCAAAGTAATGTACATAGAGATGTTGTGTAACATGACACACCTGGAAAAAATCGGCAGAAGCCAATATTTCTTTTCATCACCAAAGACTTGGCGGAGGTTTTTGCTGACTCCCAGACTAAAGCCATTCTTGTCTGTTCCATGTCGGAAGGCAGGTGCACGGAAGACCTCTGAGGGGAAAAGAAAACAACGTTAAACATAAAAACAGCCACATGGTAACATTTTCAACTGGTTTTCACAGTCAGAAAAAAACCTCTCAAGAATATCTAAAATGGTAACTTTGCAGGAGACTGAAAAACGTTCTTAAATTTTAATGTATAAGATAATGCAACAATTTCAGCTACCTAAAACTTTTCACCAAAACTGTCATATTCAACCATTTTCAGTCAAAAATTTTTGTTTGCATTCTGAAAGAGAAAAAACTACAAACGTTTTGGCCAAAACATTAAACAGGTCTACAATGAAATGTCACAATGTGTTCAAACAGTGTGAACAGCAGCAGAATAACAGTGAAACACTCATATATGGCCTGCTGCAGCTGCATTCTGTATGGTCTTCAGCTTACATGCTTTTCTTCTTTTTAGCATTAACTGTTTTAATGAAATTCTTTAATGGAAAAATCACATAAATAATAATGAGCAACTCAATATCTTTTTATAATAACTTTTTACCTCTAGTTTTAAAAGATACTGCAAATGTGCGCTCATTAGATCCTGCTAAGAGATTTATGGTTGTTTCTTCTCTAAATGATGAACACTAAAGCAACTTGTGTGCTAATGGCTATTAAAAATCCCATGCAATTAAGGCTCAGGCTTAATGTGGGTCTGGGAAAGTGGCCCATAGTGTCCATATATAAATTCGGAGACAACTTGCTGTCTTTTGGAATTTTAACTTGAAATAATAAATGCCTATAAAGATACTGTTTACATAACTGCTACTTACTTACAGTTTAGACATAATTTGCATTACTCAGCTTCATGTTTATCAAAGTGTTTAAAGGTTATCAAAGTTCATCAGTGTTCATTAAAATAATATATATAAAAACATTTTTTAGCTCAAAGGAGGTTTAAACAAATGAAAAACGTTGTCTTTGAAATGATATCATATGATGAACTGTTCTTAGAAAGACCAGAGACATTAACTATCAAAGTAAAAAGGTCAAGTTTGGCTTCAGGTTGACATTTAAAAAAATCTCACATTTGGGTAGTGGATACATTAGTGTGCAAAAGTGCAAACACCCCTAGTCAAATGAGTTTTGTTGATTTCTAAGTAAAAAAATCTCTCTACAGAGAACAAACTTAAATATGCCATTTTCTGCTAATAGTAGTGTAAAATTTCTATTTATTTTTATGAGTTTAACATATGGGGAAAAAAAACATAAAATATAAAACGAGCCACGGCTTTACACAGGTCACATTTATGTTTTTTTCAATATGTTACATTCAGCAAGTAAAAAGTAAGTGTGTTCTCTGTAGAGGATGTGCTAACTTTCAACAAAACATGGAACTTGACAAGGGCCACCCAAAGTTTTGCATATGGCTGTATATTGGTAAAATTATATGGGCATAATGGGAAAGACTGTATTTTGTCCTGGACAGATAATGATCTTACTGAGATTTCAAAGGTACTGTGGCTTTATTTAGCAATTTCAACATGAAGACTTTACCAGACCCTGACAGAATCCACTCCCAAACCAACTGTTGTTTGAAAAAAATCTTATTATTTAAGGTTAACCAACTCACCCAAAGTGGACCTATTTTTGCAGACAAGCCAGCAGTGATAGGAAAACAGCGAAGCCAGACTGACTGAGAACATGGAGGAGGCGAAGAATAGGAACATGATGTGGAACTTGGCTTGAGTGTCAGGCAGCCCGTTCTGAGGAAAGTGACACGAAAACACGAAAAACCCAATCAACACATACCACATATCACAACTTACAGGGCTGCTGTGGATGAGGGTTGGGCAATGTGACAATAAGTTAGTTATGTATTTTATTATTTAGCAAAATGTTATTCTATGTATTTTACGGGTATTGTTGGTATTTCCAAAGCACTGAACTAGGGAATTATAATAAAATATACAGGTTTAAACTGTTGATGTAAGCATCCACAGTTAGTATGTATAACTAGAAACTGCATAGTAAAGTAGAGGACTAGATGTCAGCCCCTTATGGCATTATTTTATTTTTTACCAACTGTCTGATTTTTATGTATGTTACTTCTTACATATACTTTTTTAAATAATACAGATTATGCGCAGTGACAATCATATCATGATGTTTTGGGTCATACTGCCCAATCTTACTTTTTGTCTGGATGACAGAACATTTGCTCTGCTGCTACTTGCTAATTGCACAACAGCAAAGTGAAAGAGATAAAACTACACTAAAGCATCAACATTTCCTCTATTAGCAGTTAGCAAACTGATCTATAGTGACTGGCTACAGTGACTGTCATGCAATTTTTGCACCCTACATTTCAAATGCTCTGCATCCTAGGCCACTACAGAAGTCTATACAGAGCATACTGAGACCCATCAGCGCTCAGCATCAGTGACTAACTCCTACCCAGTATTCTTTCAGACGTTCGTGGGTTTTCCCATCAACCTTGCAGAGAAATAAAAAGACACTGAAGATGAAAACAAACAAATTTCCCAGAAGCTTTGGAGATTATTATTATTAGAGTGAACATCACTCTGAATGCCTCCGGAAAAACTCAAGGTCCCTTAACTTGAGGATCCTTTCGAAGTCTATACACTGAATGGTTTTTCATCTGACAAGTGACAGCCTTTTCTGAACTACAGTCATGTTAACTAAGCCCACTCATACAACTAAAAAGCAGCTTAGATAATTCATACTTACAGTCCAAAATTTAATGAAGTACTGCAAGTCTGTCGCAGTGATGAAGAGGCAATATAGCAGTGAATATGCAAGAAAAAGTGTAAAAAACTTGTAGTTCGAGAAGCCCACGCAGTTGTTTACCCTGTCAGAAAACATGAAATGCAAAGCTGAACACAGGAACAACTGCCAAGGATGTTAATGTGCCATATATAGCTCTCAACCATATTTTATTTCAAATGTTATTTGCACTGATCTTTGTTCTGCCTAAATATATCATAGCATTCCTAAATTTAAAATCAGGATTTTAACACCATTTCAAAAATTGCAAAAGGCAGATACTGACAGGTGACAAATTAAAGAAAAAACCTGAATAAATGAGTGGAGAAACAAAGTCCTAAGCATAAGCAGATGCTTCCAGACAGGTGTACCGCATAAAAAAGGTAAGCAATAAATGTCCTACCATGCTCCATACTCCTACCATGTGCCATGCACAAAACTGCTGAGCAGGCCCAGCTGCAATAGAAACAGTGACTAAAGTGGCATCTGCATTTAGATCTGGGGGAAAGACATCAGTAAAATTGCCAGAAATTGTGGCTGAAAGTGCACATTCAGTGAATGTGAAATGTGTGCATTAGTGTAAGGACATGTAAGGAAAAACAGACGAGCAACTGTTCCTCAGGCGACTGAAAATATCACTGCAGATATCAATACAGTCCATCCACAACTACATAGGGATACAATAGTTGGGCTGCAGTGTATAAACCTGGTATGAAAATGATGTAAATAATGTTCACACTCCATCCCTCCATGGCAGTCCATCCCTCCAGTACAGTTCCAGAATCTATGCCAAGGCACACTGAAGCTGTTCTGATGTCTCATGATGGACCTTACGAAGACACTTTACATTGGTTTTTCTTTCATTTGTCACCTGTCTGTACTTTAAATTAAATTTTAAAATTAAAATCTTTTACATTACTCCATATTACCACATTCTTATTGTTGCTGTATACATATTTTCTTCATAATAATTGAGCTCCTCCAATGAAAAAAAACATATATTAACCATTCCACCTTTTCTGGATTGTCATTTATTTTGTTTTCTATTTTATTTTGTACAAACGTTTACATTAAAAAAGCCAAACTATGCTTTATTTACATTTTAGTGACCACTTTATTTTAAATACAGGACATCAAACAATGCCATACCATGCTTAAATAATTTGTACAAAAAATGTCAAATATGCTGTTTTTCATTGCAAGGGCTCAACTGTTCTTGCTCT
Source organism: Colossoma macropomum (assembly GCF_904425465.1). Lineage (NCBI taxonomy): Eukaryota > Metazoa > Chordata > Actinopteri > Characiformes > Serrasalmidae > Colossoma > Colossoma macropomum. The sequence goes on from NW_023494788.1 coordinate 17,792,015, forward strand.
TCGTCTGCTTTTAATTTTCTGAGCTAGTACATACCATGGACAGTGGTGATCCATCTTCAAGATGCACCTGCGAAACAGTAATGAGAAATGTACTTGAACCGTTACGCAAGCAACATGATTCTGCAAGTAAGCTTCAAGTGTGTGTTATTTGGAAGAATCCGTACTTATCACAGACTGAACAGTGATGACATCTGTCAGGTTTCACAAGGTGACACCGCTCACAATAGCGAATAGCTATGGACACATGTTGTACAGCATGGTAAAGAAAAAAACAGCATTTGCTAAAGACTGGAAATAAATTAACAAATCAAGTTACATTTCACTAAAAGCTAGCTTGAATACTTCAGTGACTCTTTTTTATTCGTCTATAGAGCATGCACTGACCAGAGTTTGGCTGGTAACAGAAAAGTCTTGCAATGAGAGCTTACCTCCAGACGTTGTGCGAGTGTAAATGGGTAAATCCTTGGCTATTCTTCGCAAAATTTCCTGCTGAGATTCCCCACGATCCTCTCGCTCCAACAGTTCTTTGTCCGAGTGTGACAGGTGGAACTGAGTGGGCCAGACAAAAACCAAAATGCTTTGATTTCTATAGTTTGCACTTGCATAGTTCACAGTGACACTTCATGACTTCATGGTGCCAAACTGAATGAACGCTTATCCAATAAGTCCAATTTTACATTTCAAACAGATTTGAGTTTAGCAAGACTAGTGAACTGAAGCTAGACAGAAACAGCTTGTGGGTCCTGTTCGGCTTTTCAATAAGGATGTAATTTCTGAACCTTACAGTGGTATCATGGCTACAGCAGGGACGTCACTATTATTAAAATACTAATTTAACTGTTTCAATAATTAATCAGGTACTCAGTTTTAAAATAAAATATTTTACTGGAAAAGATTTTTAAAAATGTATAGCTTTTTAAAGATTTCTATAAATACAGTACTGTGTAAATGTCAGAGACCACCCCTTTTACATAATTAACTTCCACTGAAAATGGCCATGAAGGTCAAGTTATTCATTTGATAGGATCGAGACAGTAAGCAGAAAAAATCTATATAATTTTTCATTTTTTCAGCATTTACTGTGCCCACAATTTACCTTTATTACAGCTTCCACTCTACTCTGCAGACTTGCTTCCAGTTTTTCAAAGAAATCTGAAGAGATATTTTCCAAATCGTCAAAATTTAGTCTCAGAAGATGGTTGCATTTTCTGCCTCTCACAATCCAAGTAATCCCAAAAACATTCAATGATGTTGAGGTCTGGGCTCTTGGGTGGTCAGTCCATTGTTCTGAGAATACCAGCAGCTTCTTTGTTTGTTTGTAGTACATCTAGCAGTGTGCTTGGGGTCATCTTGGCATAGAATGAGTTTCTTCTCAATTTTGTTTTATTTTCAGTCTTTTATTGCTTCAGTGGTATACATACTGCCTTACGTAGGTTCTTAGATGCCCAGTTTTGGTGTTCTATTGTAATGTTTCTTTTCTTTTTTTTTCCCCCTCAGTAATGGCTTCTTGACAGCTACGCATTATTTTAGACTTATAGCTTTGAGTTATCTTACTGCAAGGATGGACAGAAACACCTGAAGCAATAGTGGAGCTTGATTTTCTCCTCTGATGTTGACAGTTTTGGTGGTCTACTAGGACTTGCATGGCTGTTAGGAGTTCCATTCTCTCTGCTTTTAATAACTATGTATTTTTTTCACTTATTTCCTTTGACATCTTCCTTCTCTGTATATGTAGTTTATCTTATATCTACTCTACTCTACTCAAAAATGTCTCTTTAGAACTATATAAACCGATCAGGCATAACATTTTGACCACCTCCTAACACACTAACACACCACCATCAGTGTTACTGCAGTGCTGAGAATGATCCATCACCCAAATAGTACCTACTCTGTGAGGGTCCATGGGGGTCCTGGCCACTGAAGAACAGGGTAAAAGGTGGCTAACAAAGTATGCAGAGAAACAGATGGACTACAGCCTGTAACTGTAGAACTACAAAGTGCACCTATATAGTAAGTGGAGCTGATAAAATGGACAATGAGCATAGAAACAAGGAGGTTGTCATAATGTCATGCCTGATCGGTGTATATGCGTGCATTACTCCACGTGTGCATTACTCCATGTGTAAATCACATTCTGATGTTTTAACTGAGTAATCAAATTTAATCTCTCAATTGTGACAGCAATATGTCCACAACACAAAATAAGTCTGGGACAGACTAAGATTTGACACTGCTATGAACTGATGAAGTCACCACTAGGGATAAATTACTGCTTTTAAATTAGCTGTTATTAATTTTGATACTCATCCTATTACTGTTAACTGCTTGGTTGCTAATCTTAAATCACCTTATTGCTGAGCAAAATTCATCACATACCTCTTTAAGTGGATTCATAGGTTTGGTGAAGATGGTTTGCCAGTATGCCCATACAAACATGATGAAGAACATATGATACGCCAGGAGGTAAACTACTGGAAAACAGAAGACACTACACAGTAATGACTGTTAATGAATGCAAGACCTAGTAAGGATATTTTGTAACAGATTTCATGACTATGCCTCAAAATAGTACTTTGATGTTATTCTGTTGACATTACACAAATCAGTCCCAACTAAAACCACCCTGAAAATCTCATCATCATATTACTGCACTGGCAATACATTTTTAGGATTAGGAGAACATTTTTGTTCAACAGGCTTACTTACTTTTCTCTCCCAGGTTTTCAATTGTTTCTGTATAAAAAGAATGAAAAACAGAAAAAAAAGGGGTTAGACTCAAAAAGCAGGTTTATTTTGCTATTTTTGTGAAAGCTTTGTCTCATGGTACCCAGCTCTCCCCCTTGTTCGTGTTTCAATTTTGTATGTCCAGCAGCTGTCGGAAATAACACATTTTTTTTGCTGACCTCGATAACGCTCGCCTGAGAAAGACACAAATATCAGCATGTTTTCATAGCTAGTATTCTTGCAGTTTCTCCTCAGTTTGCCATTAGCATTTTATTTAATTAATTATCCTTAAAGGGAAATTCCACCAGTTTTTCAAAATTTCTGCATAATTAAATGGTTAAAATGTAAACAAAGTTCATTCTGAGTGCTTTGGTGTAAAATGCTTCATTCTAGAGAAACTTTTGTTCACAGTGGTGGTGATAAAAACCACACGTCTAACCCTAAAAGCTCAATCACAGAAGGTTATTGCATGAATTGGTTATGAATATGCTGCCTAGTGCCTTGTTTAACAACAGTTATGATATATTTGTGTTGTAGACATTGTGTGACCCCTGGCTCCTATCACCATCACTGTAAAGAAATGCACGTTGGTGCACTATTTCACATCAAATCACTCTGAATTCATTTGTTTACATCTTAATGATGGAATTATGCAGAAACTTTGAAAAAACTGTGGAATTTCCATTTAACCATTACATTTATCATGTTTGAATAATTGAATTTAGCAGAGTTCCCTTTAAGATGTAAAAGTCAAGACTGGTAAATGAACTCTACATGCATCTTATATAAAAGCCTTCGTTATATCATTTCAAGTTTCAAGAGAAAATATTTGATTCTTGGACATAATTCTCTCTGTAATAATCTGACTTTTACCTATGGTTATGCTTTTTTATATTAAAAATATGTCAACAGTGGCAAATTTTTGTGATATAATATAATGTAAATAAGAAGAGATCAAATAAATACTCTTTAAACACTGTAGTAATACTCTTATTTCCTTGTTGAGTTCTGGTTGAAACAAAAGGGTGAAATTCTTGAAATGCCCAACAGAAAAATAATAAATAAAATTAAATACTAAATAATACTAAATAATAAATAAAATACTTTTTTTTCCAGTGCTATCTAGCACTTCCATTGGTCACTCAGGTCACCACTACGTGTGCATTACTTCATGTGTAAATCACACTATGTTTCTTACTGTAATGACTGTAAACTGAGCAATCGACTTTAATCTCTTAATTGTGACAGCAATAGTCCACAACAGAAAATACTAAGTCTGGGACTGACTAAGATTTGATACTGCTATGAACTGATGAAGCTGCCACTAGGGATGAATTGCTGCTTTCTAATTAGCTGTTATTAATTGTGATACTCATCCTATTACAGTTACAGCTCTCTTATTGGTCACTCAGTACTTCAGGACCTGAACTGAACACATGAGATTAAACACTAACACAAATGTAGGGCTGAATTGGTGGGGGGGCACTTATGTGGGTCCTGTGTTATTTCCTTGAATAAAATTAGAATATTCTGACAAAATGAATGCCCTCATAACTCAAGTGTAAATGGAAGGTGTTTTCATAATCTGTACACAATTTCATGAGCAGAAACGCAACTGCTGAGTGCTCACTAGCAGGTGATATTTTAAACAAGGAAACTAAAGTTATGTGGCTGAAGTTAGGCCTAAACCAAGGGCCTTTATGAACTCCAGGCCTTTAAAAGCATCCAAGCCAAGCTTGTCCACTCATATCATAACGGGGAATAGGATAAACAAAAGTAAAATAGGAACGACATATGTGCTGACATGCTTTATAAGCAGGAAAGTAAAATCTCATCTGGTCACACTGGGGATGCATTTTAATGGAAAGAGAAAATGGAATCTGGCCAAAGTTTATCCAGTTATGATCCGGACACGAAACGCATGTGAATACAAGGTGTAAACAGGCTCATAATGTATGCAGAGAAAACATCTCAGAAAACATATATGCTGTACACAAAAGGTCAGTAAGCAGCAGATGGTTTCCTGTATAGTTGCAGTAATTGCTGATGCTTGACCCAGCACCACAGGGAAGCAAGCTGCTGATCACTTAGATCACTAGACCCTCATACAAGAGCCTTTCAACTCCTGGTGCTGCTAAGATACAGTGCTAAGATACCAGTCAAGGTAAGCTGCAATGCATTGACAAGCTAATCTGTCTAGCACAGTGGAGAAGCAAGGGGGATCTGGTGCTGATGCATGACTGCACAAGAGACATATCTGTGATCACACCGAGGCTGCTGGCACTCTCTAATACAGAACAACCTGGAATGAATAATTCTGACTCATTCATCAAACATCAGGAGAAAGATGTCTGAAACAGTGGCAGTGGAATGTATCTTCATATTCAAAATGACTTTTATGTGTGCATCAGATTCTCTTTATTTATCTATGATATTTTCATATTCAGTTTTTGAATTTTCCATTTACACTTGACAGCATACACATACAGAGCCACTTTCAAAAAGGTTCTATTTAGAACCATACACAACACATCCTCCATCAATCTGAAGAACAATTTCACCATGCAAGGAACCTTTTAAGGAAGAAATGGTTCTATACAGAATTCATGGTTCTAAACAGAACCATTGCATTTAATAAAGAACCCCTAAAGAACCACTTTTTTTTAAAATGTGTAGCATCAGTTGCCCTCAAACCCAAGCATGTTCCACCTAATACAGGATCGCTCAAATACCGACCAGAGAGATAATATTACATCAGTCAGCTGCCCTGTATCGTGCCTCATTCAAAAAGCAGTCCAGGCTGAAACACTCCTTATAACTTCAGTGTGAATGGGCGGAGCTAAACTGCTGTAGGCTGAATATGCAGTTATACAGATGTATGCAAAAGTTTAAAGACACCCGAGCAAATTACATGTTTTGTTAATTTAAAAAAATAAGTTAACACCTCTGCTACGGCAGGTGTGTCCAAAGTCCAGCCTCAGGGCCAATTGCAGTCTTCGGATTTCAGGTTATAATTGGCCCTTTGCTTCTGTTTGACAGTGTGTTACAAGTGACCCGCCAGCCAATATACTGAAGTTTTTCCTTTCACCTGATGGTGGCAGCACTACCGTAAAATTACAGCGTAATGCACCACACTGTGGTAACAAAGTTAGCTAAAGTTTAAGAGCCTTTATTCTCTGACTAGTCCTGCAGTTTAATTTACTGAATGATATTTAGTCAAGACTACAGCCGTAAAACACAAACTGAATATTGAAAACTGGCGATTTTGGCAAGATGGAAATTTGAACTTTTTCGTTGAGAGCCACAGCAAATGCGTGTGCCCCATATCTCAAAAGACTGTAGTGAATTCAATATCAGTAGATATTACAACAGATATTCTGGAGAGGGCAGAGAAACTAAAGCAACGGCAAGCTACCCGGGTCTCACAGCAACAACTCCTTATCAGAGCAAATTCAGGAGATCAGTAAATATTAACCATTAAAGGTTGAACAAAAACTTTGATATTTAGGCTGTTTATTCCGCTCTTCTTGTTTCATAAAATTTTTTCTAAACGCGGTTGCTGCATTTATTTGATACGTATAGAACGTTATCTAACAAAACTGAAAAATGTATACCCTTTTTTTTAGTTTGTCTAACAAAGTATATTTTTAACAAGTAAACACTTGAATAGAAATATACTCAACACATTAGACAAGTTGTATTGTTCCTCTTAAACAATTTAATTATCCGTCATGAGCGCTTACTGATCCAAACTGCTTTGAGCAATTCAACGATAAAAGAAGCCTCAGGCATCTTTTATACAGTGATAGGAAACACAGTAGCACACAGAAAGCTCCTATGCACTGATATTTTGAAAACCTTTGTGAATCATATGTCGGCCCTCAGACATTTTGACCTGGTACGATTTGACCCTCTTTGAAAAAAGTTTGGACACCCCTACTCTATAGAGAACAAACTCAAATATGGCACTTTTATGCTAATTTAAGTGCAAAATTTCTATTTATTTGCAGAGTTTAACATTTTGGGGGAAAAAGCATAACATAGATAATGTGCCATAACTTTTGCACAGGCCACATTTTATGTTATTTTTTCCCTGATATGTCCACTTCAGCTGATAAACAGTCATTGTGAAGCATGTTCTCTGTAAAGGATGTGAACTTATTTTCCCTTAGATAATCAACAAAACATGTTATTTGACTGGGGCACTCTTTTGTGTACGACTGTATGTAAATAGCATGTTTTCTGTGACATCACAAAAACGGTGAACTCAGAATGAGCTGTTCTTGGACTGTATGACTGAGGAGTGAAGCTTTAACACATTCTGAAGCTTTAACACTGTTTATATTACATCGAACTCTTTTAATAAAAGAAAAATGGTAAATTAGTTTTTTCAGACATGGGCCCTTTAAGTAGCACACCTCATGCAAATTATTATATTAATCTCACAAAATAATGCAGCTAAGCTATAAACAATACAAAAACAGACTGAAGATTTTTTGATACTGTATTAAAATTGTTACACACTTAATAGTGATTGTAGTGTTTCTACACAAGACATTTTCACAGGTAAATCTACCATTCATTCAATATTTTCTTTAATAAACAGGCCATTAAATATATTCTTTCCTAAAATAACACTATTACACTGAGAGTCTGAGGCATCCTGTCATACTAAATAAAACAGATGCACTGAATTACAACATCCAGCAGCACACAAGTAACAGGCAATTGGATTTTGTTTTAGATAACCTATGACTGACATCTTACATCAGTCACTGGTTTGCAGTGATTAATTTTAAAGTTTCTGTTTAATGCTTAGGCTCACCTCATTTCTTTATTTAAAATAACCACAAAAACACATCACTATTGCTGAGGGTTCCCCTTTCTTCAATCTCGGTTCCTCTCAAGGTTTCTTCCTCTTGCTCTTAGGAGGTTTTTCCTCGGGCTTGAGTTTCTGTAACACTCTTGTAAAAAGGGCTTTATCAATACATTTTAAAATGATTTGCATCGGAGAGCGTTTCGATGTAAAATGTATAGGGAACAGTCAAATTTGATTACTCACTAAGCAAACAATTTAAGTTCTATAATTCAAAAAACGAAACAATATTCTTGGCCTGGACTGCAAGAATGTTGCCTGTCAGCACTGGTTACGGTGATGTTGGGGTTAACTCAGTGTGCGGTGCAAGTGATTGTACGACCAAAAATAGGTCAAGCAGAGATTGCTGGGGTTCACTTTGACAGCTAGGCAATGAGATTAGCTCTGAGACATATAATCATCTGATAACACATTCATAACAAGCTCTGTTTCTGTTGTAGGCCACATGCTGTCTAAAGGATGATTCACCCATTACCTTCTGCTTGGTAGTAACACTTGCAGAGGAAAACGTAGCACAAGACCAATGAGGTCAATTCACTGTTAGCAAACTGTGTTGCATACGTTAGAGTGAGACAACTGTAGTTATTCAAATAATAAATCCCATTGATTAAATCTCATTCCCCAAAGCAAAATTCAGGATGTACTAGTTCTCTCTTCTAATACACTCTATATCTCTATATCTATGTCCTTCCTGCAGTGATATGACCACATTACTCTGTGATCTGGAATGCGGTTTGGTGATTTTATCACATTTTTCTTAATTTTCCTGATCCTGTCCTTGGGCCACAGTGACCGTTCACACAGCACACACCAAAACGGGTTGTATACAGAGTCTGGCTGCCTGCAGTTCAGCATAAACAGTGGTATAACTCAGCAGCAACATCAGCACTTGGGACTGTGCTCTCTGCCTCCAACACATCACTCACTCTAGCCTCTGGGGTCATCACAGTTTAGCTGTGGGGGTCTCTCTTGCTCTTTGAAATAAAACAAAACACACAAAAGCTTTGGTGCATTAACTCCATTCCTGTTTCTTTGGAAACTGAGGCTAAATGAATTCAACACAGTTCTCTTACAACTGACTGTGAGAATCACATTAATTTGATGGAGATGAATGGTCACTGCATTCTTGGTACATTATTATTATTATTATTATTATTATTATTATTACGCTTGGGACTGGGACATAAATGACTCAATGTGACACTAACACTATGGAACACAATGGAACAAGCATGCCATTTTCATGGAAATACATTTCTCTCAAACACTGTTTGAAAGATAAATCTCTATTCAGGACTGTGACTCAACAGTTTTAATTCTTTTCCTCTCTTGACACCTTGATAATCACCTACACCGTTAACCATCTCTTGGCCACCAACGTTAACGTGTCCGCCAATGTCACAGTCACTAACCTTTAAGTCAACTCAACTGCAAGAAAAAACGCTCGTTTTTCTTTTCAATGAAACAAAGTGTCGTTTTTCCTCGTGTTCCCATCTCCCCCCATGTACAGCCACATGACTGTGGCCAGCTGCCGTCTCCTTCCACAGTTCAAGTTCACCCAGACAGCTGCGTGTTCAGCCTTACCTATGCAGAGCTGCACGACATAGGCGTAGTAAGACCACGCCACGATGAGCCAGATGAACAGCACCGGGATCCAGTACAAAACTCTCCGGCAGTCCCTCTTGATGTTACGCGAGCCCGACGGCGCCATGTTCTAGCCTGTCTGCTGACCAGAACGTGGCCAAAACAAACAACAACAACAAAAAAAACAGCCAAGCTCGCTCCAGCCTGTCAGAGCATGGATGGCGGCGAGGTGTGCTGAGTGCGCCGGGGAGACGCTGCCCCGTGCCCCATGGCCAGCAGCGCTCCCTCGCCCTGATCCGTCCTGTTTGTGGTGCAGCGTGGTAGCCCCGCCCCTTCTCACCAGGTTGCCATGACGCTCATTAAGCCTGGCGTACGCACTCCAGCCCACAGCCACGGCCACTACACAGCAGCTGAGAGTGCTTACCGGTGTAAGTGTTCTCACTTCAGTGAAATAACGACTCAAACAGAAGGAAAGTCTTACTTCCATGAAATAATGGCTCGTGTCGAAGTAAAAGTTGCTACCAAAAGCAAAAAGGAGTGAAAAACTCGTCAAATATGTTCTCTAACCGCAGTGAAACAACTTCTTTGCAGCATACATAGCTAGTTAGCTAGGTTACAGTAGTTAGCTAACCTATCTATTAGCGCGAGTTTGCTAAGCTAGCTAATATTCTCCTCTGTTTTGGATTCATTTGGCCTTGAACGACGCGTTAAAGCTCAAAACTGAGAGCCCAGGTGCTGTCACTAACAGAATATAATTCAGTTAAACACAGAAAAAACGAATTATGAAATAAACTGAAGGACTGGAACTGTGGAAACAGATTCCTTTCCTCACAAATATTTGAATAGAAGTGCAGGTACTACGCCTGTGTGAAAATACAACTCAAAATACATGGAAGTAAATAAAAGGATAAGCTATCCATCACTTTCCTACAGACAAACTAAACTTAACAGTTACCCTGGGACACGTTTCCATTATAGATGTATAAGAAAGTTTAGAAAAGTACAATTTTGATAGGCTTATATATTTCTGACCCTTTTTTCTTGCATTTTATGTTTTTCCCTTGAGGTCCACTTATCACGAGTTTGGTTTAATGTACCAAAATCAGTCATAATACATTTTTATATGACCATTTTCCAGCCTTTCTTTATCCCCTCAAATAAACTGACTTCTGTTCTGACTGGCTGTGTTGTATTGTGCCTCATTCAAAAAGCAGTCCAGGCTAAAACACTCCTTTTAACTTCAGCGTGGATGGGCCAAACTGCTGAGGGCTGGTTAGATCGATCTATGTAAATATGTTGGGTTTTGTGACAGCCTAGAAACAGTGAATTTAAAACAGGTTGTTTTAGCAGCTTAGTTAAATGGGCTGTCTGGGCTGGAGAATGAATGGTACGTTCTAAAACAGTATTTACATACTACACCGAACTCTTTCATAAAACCTTTTACTTATACTTAAGTATTGTTTTGAGGAAAGAAAACAGCTTTTTATCCCCGACATTCGGAAACTAATTAGTTGACCACGCCCAATTTCACTTCACTTCAGCGGTCAATACATATTTCATAACCTAAAACGCTACAATCCAAATCAAAGTAACTAATACTCGAGTGGGTTGACACTTTTACAACGACACTGTTTAATAGCTTTAAAACAGAGCACAGTTTTACTTTTACTGTACCCACCTCTGCACAGGGCCTTACTGAAAACGATGAATGACAAGCATCATATTGTTGGAGGCTACAATCCAGGAAAAAGACACGGTGAGTCGGTTCTCTAATACTTTATTATGAATACAGTCTGAAGTAGTTCATCAGCTCACTTAAGACTGAATTAGCTGGAAATACTGTAATGTAATTTAACTTAATTTTTACAATGATCATCATAAATAATACATACAGTAGTGTTACCAAAACACTAGAAGAAAAATGTGGCCTTTAATGAGGTTACACTTTACCATGGACAACAGTCCTAAGACAACAGGCCTAAGTGCATGTAATGCCTTGCACCAGTGATTCAATATTATGTACACAGACACAACCAAATCTGTCTATTAATGCCTTCCTGTTGGCTTTTATACATTTATTAAATATTATACTACTCCATTTTCCATTTCTGAAGACAAATCTTAGTAGTTTTATAGGCTTTTGTCTTTTTAAAATAAGATTCAAAATAATTATGTAACTATGGGTTTAACATTTGAGAGGAACAACAAGAACACGTACAGCACACTGAGAGCTATCTGATAGATCATTATTGGGCTCTATGTTGTTAGGCCTTCTGTAAGCTGATCTGGGCAATGGAGAGGCTCAGAGAAAGTATGTTAGAAATGTGCTCCCTGTATGTAGAGAAGATTATGCGACTTAGATCTCGTAGGGAAGCAAATAGAACACATAGTGCAACCAAAGTGGCAGCAAGGTAGACACAAAAGCAAGCTTTGTCACAATTTTAATTGACAAGATAAATATGAGTACTACGAACTATTATTATACAAGCTAAATAAAACCAGTCATAAATATGTCATTTGAAATCAATAAATATTTTTTTTATGAACTGTCTAACATTTTTAACTCTATAGTGTAGACCATTGTTAGATTTACTAATAGATCAATACATCTACTGCAGCACGGCAACTCCACAAAACAGTTTAAAATGATTGTTTAAGTATCAGTAGGTCCCGGCACGATGTAATAAGACTAGATAGAAAAATACAGTGTAAGACTTCTATGAATGTACAGTTGTGTGCAAAGGTTTGGGCACCCCTGGTCAAATGATGTTGTGTTGATTTTTTTAAGTGAAAATAAGTTAACACATCCTCTACAGAGAACATTCATCTGCACGCTTTAATGCACACTTACCTTTTTATTACACAATTTTATTTTTTCCAATATGTTAAACTCAGCAAAGAAACTGAAATTGTGCACTAAAAATGGCAGAAAAATGTTATACTTAAGTTTTCCCTGTGGACAACTGGTTAACTTATTTTCCTTTCCAACAGAACATGCCATTTGACCAGCGGTGTTCAAATTTTCCCATACAATTGTCCCTTTAATTAAGGAGTACAGCATTAGCACTAGAGCAGAATCCTGAATAATGCTGAATATGCTGACATTTATAAATCATTTGCATTTACAAAATATTTCAAAATGTTATTTAATATTTCACTTGCTACTGTTTTTTTCCCAGTGTTTTATCTTTGCACTTCGTGGTTTTTAAAGGGCTGCGCGCACTGAAAATGTCACACTGAAAAGGTATTAGGCATAAGTCTTGGAGGTAGTAGGTTAATCTCATTCAATTGCTTACAGATTTTGACACATACATCAGTAACTTCATCTCATGGGGTGCTCTGAAAACTCATTTCAGTCCAGTGCAGTCTTCAGTATTATGGCTATGGTTCTAAGTTAATAAAAAGATATAAGAAAGAGTAACATATTGTAGTAAATTGTACAAAGAAGAGGAAAATTACATTTAAATCTAGAAATATCACTATAAATATTATATAAATCTTAGAAATCAGTAACTAATGCTAATTGCAAAGATTAGAATTACACCATGCTACGAAATACTATAGTTCATATCCTACATATGGGTCTTTCTACGGTTGTGGTGGTAAATGGTGTCACACTATGGAAATGAAGATGGCTGCATGATCTTTGTTCTATTCTTAAATTAACCAATAAAACAAAACCAACAAAGGTGTGATAATTCTATTATACCTATGATATTTTTTTTTTAAAAAAGTGATTTTATTTATGTTGGGCATGAAAAACAGCACATTGTCATAGCACTGATTTCCCAAGTATTACTTTTATGTGCATTATCAGTTTAAAATAGCTATTTTCTACATGATGTGTTGTTATGGGAACATTAATTGTCATCTTAAAAAAGAACAGGAAGGTATTTTAAATTGCTTCTTGTATGAATATCTCAAAGGAGAAAAGCCTAAGTCAGAGTAGTCTACAGTTAGTAAAATCTTCAATAAATTTGACCTAAATCCTGACAGCTTCATGTGCCACAGAGAGATGTCAGTGGTGTTACTGCTTAAATATTAAATGATTTAAAATTACAATAAGATAATAACATCAATGCAATATTTGTAATTTTCTACATGCAGTGTGACCATGAAACTAAAGTGGAAGTGTATTTTAGAAAAGCTCAGATTTTAGTAATAATGTCAGAGGTGTACTCAATGTAACAGACTACATTTTACACTTGATATATTCAGTATTCTTAATCCATTTGCTGCCGCAATTGCAGAATGACCCATATAAGTGAATGTAGATTATGTTAGGGTAGTAACTAGTTCCTTCCTTGAAGCTTAACAGTTGCATTGTTAATCCATGATATGACAGTTCCTCCTCATGTTCGCAGAGTTCGCCTTGTATCTAGTGTCTGTTGATCATCCAGCGCATTAATATTACATAGCAATATGATACTGAGCCTTTAGTCAAATTGCATTGCGTCAGAGTTGTGTTGTGGGTTCTGTGGTTAACAATCCTTCGATTAAAAAATTCCCCAGAGCAAAGTCATACTACCACACCTTGCGATTTTGTAAAGAGTGAAAACAAAATCATCTAAATCCACTGAGAAGAGCAAAAACATGGATAGTAAGTAGGACAGTTACAGTTTTAGTAGAGAGCTAAGCTTTACAAAGTCCTACGAAGTCCCAGAGTATTGATCTATTTTCCAGACAGCTCTTTCTTCATACAGGCCTTAAAGGAGGTGAACCTCTCTTCACCTCGATATCCCTAGGTTTTGGGAGGAAATGGTACACAAAAAAAGAGAAAGTCAGTCACTTAATGTGTAAAGGAATGCTATAATATTATCAAATAAAAAAGGCTGCAAGTAAAAGTTCTTTTGTTGGCAGTGTGAACAATAGTCCTGAGGACACTGAGTACATCCTAGTATAACAAAAATACCCAAAATATTTCAGTCATGTCCACTAGATGGCACAAAATCTTCAGGCAAATGTTTTCCAGCACCACAGGAAACTGTCTATGTACACATGTACAAAAAACAAGGTACTGAATGAGCCAAGGTAGCACCTTACTATACTGAATACTGATCTAAATACTGATTGAATGTGCAGTATAACAGCAAAACCCATGTTCTGATATAGAAAGCAAGTAACTTCTACACTCACTGGCTCTTTGGACTTTTAAGAATGAACTAAATGAACTTGTCAATAAATGTGATTAATGTATGACACTTTACCCTCTCAGTCTACATCACATCATGCTACCGTTCAAAGCCTTGAACTAGACTTTCAGGTTGTTTGATTTCCTCCAGCTAAATCCCAGCAGTCCCCAGACTGATTGGGGGTTCATAACCCTGCTGTCACCTGTGGTGCTATAAAAGGAAGATAAACGGCGTTTACACAACCCCAGCGGACCCTCCGGTCTCATTTACCCAGGAGCCACGATGCAGGCGGTCCTTCATGATGCCAATGAATTCCTTGTAGCTCAGCTGGTCATCGTGGTCCACATCGAAGATCTTAAAGACGATGTTAACAAGGTGTTGAGAGAGTTTTAGGCCTGTGGCCACGTAAACAGCACGAGCAAACTCATCTGCAAGTCAAATAAGATTGACAGTGAATACGTTTGTCTGTGAAGCATGGCAGCGGATCATCTGCTCAAATGCTAGGGATTAGTGGGATAGGAAACGCACACACAGAATTAGTGCTGTTGGATTTTTATGTTGTAATAGGTTTTACCTTGTCCAATTGATCGACTTGCAAAGTTGTACATTTGCATGGCAATGGCAAAATCCTCCAAGTTGTTGAGGAACTGAAAGAAGGACCTGAATTCCTCAAAAGTGATTCCCTATATAACATAACAACAACAAAAAAACATCAGAACCTCTTTGTGGCATTTAAAAAAATTGCTTATACATCAATAAGGATGTGCCCTTTTAATGCTAAGTTTATGAAGGCCTTTTTAGAAAGACATTAAGACAAAATGTCCTGTGTCACCCAGAGACTTTGTAATATGAAACCTGCCATCATGGGAGAAAACGCATAAAAATAATGGCTCTCCAAAAGATGTCCCAACACTGAGAATAAATGCCAAGCTCTGAGCAACGTATTATCTGAACCAGACTCAATCAGAGGAAACCTTAAGTGTCTAAGAGACCTTGAAGCCATCAGACAGATAACAGATCTAAAGGCAGAAAATAACTTGGTCAAACAGTCAAAGTGTACCCGCCCGAGTCCTGATACAGACCTGTGACTTCGAGCTGTCAGCACCACGGGATTGGAAGCTTTAAGAAAGGGTCAAGCTGTTTGCAGATTTTTTCTAAAGAAGATTAACCTGATTCTCACATAAACAAAAACAAAAGGAATCTGTCCAAAACATCTCAAGGCTAGCAGATTACCAGCCCAGAAGTCTTTTGAATCTCACTCATCCATTTTCAGGCACTAGAGCCCTTTCTTTCTGTGAGGCCCTTCTTGTGTCTCTTTTACAAATGAACTAATGAGTAACATGTGACGCTTTGCTGTTGTTACAAGGTGAACTGCATAAAAAAATCTCTTAACTCAATGATTAGGCACACTTCATCATCAATGGCCATCTACCAACAGCTACCTCAGAAGGTGAAAAAACTTATAACCTTTTAATACATGGGTCAGTTTGCATAGAGAATAAACTAAAACACAAGGATTCTCTTTTGTAGACCCTTTGCATCATGTTAAGATTCCGTTGCTTTTACATTGATTTTTGCTGCACAGTTTGAGTACACTTATTAGCAGTAATGAGAAAATTAAAAATGCCAGACTAAGACCTCTGGAGGGGGCAGCGCTATGCAATATAATTGGAACTTAGGCAACATTTATTACTTCCTAAAACAAGAATATGTAAAATCAATTTTGCTTGTCCTCGATCAGCACTCTTATGCTGAGACGTTTGATTAATACTGGCAGTTTCATTCATGTCATTATACACTGAAATTTCCATGTGATCATTAATCATTCTTCATATTATTTATTTGTGTTCATATATATTTAAGCATAGCAATGGTTCTCAAACTGGGGGCTGGGAGGGGTGTGCTAAGGGGTCTGCAGAAGTACTTACTATCCATAAAGGGGGCTTTACACTAAAAAGTTTGAAAACTGCTACTTTAAAGAACCATATATAACAGGTTTTCCATCATAGAGAAGATCCATTTAACCATGCAAAGAACCCAACATTGCCATTCATGAGTTTACTTAAGAGCCCTTGACCCTTTTTTTAAGGACAACTTTATGTTTAAACAGGTGGTTCTCCAAGGCTTTTTTATTAAAGACAGTGGTTATATACATAACTGTGAATATTCAAAGAACTATTTGAAATCTTAATTTGAACTATTCAAATATCTGTTGCCTGGTTAAATGGTTCTTTTTATAATGGAATCGTATATAGTTCTTCAAAGAACCGTTTTAAAAATGGTTCTGTATAGCACAGAAAGGTTTTCATTAATGCCATGAGTCAAAGAACGAACCCTTTTTGCTAACTCATCTGCATGTAAATTGCTGTCTTGTGTCTTTGATGTAGATTGTGTTTGAAAGATTGTTAGACCGTATGGCCATTTATCCAGTTTGCTAATACTGGCACATTTACCATTTGATTGATTAATGTGCATATGAACAAAAAACAATTGAATAAACAAACAAACAAAAATACATTTACTTGAGCTGTATTACTGGTTTACAAAGAGAGGCAAATGCAAAGAAGGGACAAAGACAAAAAAGGAGAAATATACTACAGGCATACTAGAATATGGTTGTAAAGTAATCCAACACCAGGTATGGCAACTCTGACAATGCTTTTAAAAAACCAGGCTTCGCTCTGTGCTGCAGTAGGGGCATGCTCGCACATACGGGCCTGTCAAAGATCAGTGAGCTGTGGCGAGCAGAGTCACGTCAGTAGATAGGAGGAGAAAAGCAAAAGAGCAAAAGCTTTACCTTCTCATCTGGTATGCTCTGACGCACATTCTCCAAGTAGCTGCTGATGTTGTCTACAGTTGTATAGCGCAGTAGGATGCGAGCAAAGTCCTCCTCGCTGATGGTGGTCATGCCCTTAGAATAGGCCAGGAACTCAATCTCCAGCACTTCTGTCTGCAGGTTGTCCATGAATCTATCAACAGAGCAAGACACAGATGCGGTGCTGAGAGGACATGGTACCATGAACTGAGTAAAGGACTAGACGGGCTCTACAGGCAGTAATAATTATAGTAAGTTCTAAATTAAGCACAGAGAGGAGAGGCACTAATTACCAACATAAACAACACGCTTTTCTAGGCAAATCGTAGATATCGTCCATACTTAGAAAATACTGATAATACAGCATGATTCATTACATAGAGAGCATACTTAGTCTTGTATAATTGGATGTAGTGCAGTGCAGTGTGAAAAACATTGAATACAAATCATTATATCCATATTTTTGTCCATTTAGTTTTTGATGGCAGTTTTAAAATGTGGCACTATTGGTCCATTTTGTCTGTGTCAAAATATTGTGATACATACCGTGTACTGTGAAAATGTCTTTATCATGATATCGTGATTTGATATTTTTGCTGTATCACCCACCCTTAAATATAACCATGCCTTTGGCTCACAGGCTTGTTTTGTATGAAAGCCTGCTTCCGCAAGACTTACCCTGTGTTCATCCAGTTCAAACTGTGACTAATTAGATCAAACCTATTTCCTAACGAGTTAGTAAGTAATGACAAAATAAGAAAAAAAGTTTGTGTAAGTAAGTATGTGATTATTTCAACAGAAATAATTCTTTTGAGGAAAAATAAGGCATTTAAGACAAAATCTGAACATTTATTTTGACATAATACATAATTTCTAGAAAAGTAGGAATTATTATCAATTATTACTTATTTATTTCTGTTGTAAAACATGTTTAACACTGGGTTAAACTCTTCCTAGAGTTTCATCTTTATTAATATTTTTGAATATTGATCTAATTGGTCTTTTACCTGTAAAAGTCTTCAAAATTCAGCTCGGTTTTTCCTTTCTTTCCAAAGAAGTGCACCAACAGAGTTGTGTCCGTGATATTCTCTTGTACTTGCTGTGAAGGCAAAAGCAAATGGTGAAAAACATAGACATCACTCAGTATCGACAACAAACTGAGAGCAAAATCTGTAACAGAATAAACCATCAAACATTTTCCAAAATGGCTTATCCACAGGATGAGTACACAGACACAGAAATGAGGCAAAATTGTTTAGCACAGACTAATGTTTTGTGATGAAGGCCTATTGATTCTGTTTTGTGGTATTTTATGAGGTGAAAATCAGTGTCTCACATCCTTAAACAGAAGCCTTGCTTTGGACTTTTAGATTGATTCAGATTGTCTTGTTGCGTGTCAAGAGCTAGTCATTTGAGTGGGTTAAGTCAAACATTTAAACGTTATTTGAGTAGTCTGTTGTGTAACAGCAAGGACAGAATAAGGAGCAGTCACCCATGCCAGACAGCAAACAGGTTACTCATGCAAAAAATCTGCATAGTCATGTCAGTGTCCTTTCCTTTCAGGCTGCATCTGTTGCTGATGATGATGAGGCTTTTTCCTTGGGGAACAGGCTCTTACAGTACTTTATCTAGCCCCATCGCTGCAAAATATGCCAAAAACAAAACAGATATACTGTGGCTGCATAATAGCTGTATGCACACTGACCTTTTTAGCCTCTAGATTGCTTTGGATTGACCTATCATGTTCCTCCCACAAGCATGTTCTCTTGTAATGTTGCCAAAAATCCCATTCAAACTATTGAGCATCGGCCGGAGATCAAATAACGTTTAGTTTACAGTTAAAGCTACTGAGCTGGATGGTATTGTAGCTAACTGAAATTATGCAAATTGGAAAGAATAAATTTGCCTCTATGCTTTGACAAAATCTGAGCTTTTCAGTGGGTTGAATGGGATTTTTGCCACAACCTATAAGGCTAGCTTTACACAGTGAACTTTTTCCTGCATTAAAATGAATTTCACTTAAACTGCATAATGTAAAGCATCCTGCAACTCATTTGAAACTCAGCTACAATAGTTGCAACCGTCTCAAGCTTATGGAACAGATTTCATGAAACAGCTACTCAAAATGCTAAAAGCTCATCAATGTGATCAAATGACATACTTTGAAACCACTGATTTCACCAGATTAATGTAGAATGAAATAAAAGAGAAGATGGCTTATTGGTCAGTTGAAAAAGAGACCCCCACTGACTGACACAAGTTTGGCAGTTTTTCATTTTGTTAAGTTTCTTGAGCCATGACAGTGATTTGCTAACAGCTGTTAAACAGCTGCTTTTGCCAGTATATATACTGATGTTGACATAATTTACATAGCTAGCTGACTTTCTCCTCTCTTGATGTCCCCTAATTCTACACAGAGCTCAGATTCATTTGGGATCCAAATGATGAAAATTATTACTGGTGGGGAGAGCAAGATGCGGTCGCAGTGATCTCGCAGTGCTTGTAGTACAGAATGAGCGAAACATTAAGTAGAAAATAACGGTACTGGCTACTTAAATGTTAATTTTCAAAAATATAACATACAACAGATGAAAAAAAGTCAAGTGTACAGTAAAGAACCATAGATAGACATGTAAAAATATAGAGAAAAAAAGAACGGCAGTGACAGCTGGAAATAAGGAAAGATAATATAATAATAGGAAGATAATAAAAATGCTGCAAATATATCAATTACATCTACTAATGAGTGTATATAATGAGAAAGACACGGTGTATCATAACATGCAAATAATGATCTGTACATTTGGCTAACTAGTGGAGTGATGGAAAGTGTTGCAAGCAGCTTTGTTTTTGAACTGCTTTGTGTAACTGCCAAGTTGCATGGAAATTATGTTGCAGGTGACTCACAGTATGCAACTAGTTGCATAAAAGTTTCACTGTGTAAAAGCAGCCTAAAGCTTGTCTAACCTTGTAACAGTAGCCACAAAAGAGCGCATTCGTGACTTAAGCATGGGTATATCGATTGGTTGTGGAGCAAATTGTTTCTGAAGCACAATTACAGTATTTCTTTGCTGCATACTGAGAAACTGAGATTCTTTGTTCTATCCAGATAGTGACAAAGCTCAACAAATAGGCTACACTGGCATCTATAAATGACATATAGGGGGAAAGACATACAACAACTTCACTTCACAATGGACAGAAAGGAACTGGAGCTATTCACAAATGGCATACTGAAATCATAAGACTGATGAGACAGAGCGTATTTGTACCTCCACCAGATCTGAAAAGAGAACTATTCTCGCACCCTGCTTCAGCACATCCCAGAAGCTTCTGGGTTCAAACTGAGGCTGTTCTTTTTTAAGGACCTGCATATCAGAAGTATAGCTGTTACAGGCTTTACAACAGGCATTAAAAAGACAGGAAAATGCACACAGACATGCAGTCTACAACATAATATAGATAATATCAAAAAATATTAGAGTTAGAAAGAGAGCAATGTTGCAAACATCTTAAAGGAATACTGAAACACTTGCCCATTGGCTTCTATTACAAGTGAATTTTGAGACTGTTCTTTATGAAATACAAGAACATTATTGTCTCTGGTAATCAAATGTATGTTGCAGACAGAACTTAGGTTAAAAAATGCTTAAGTATTCCTTTAATATTGACTGTTTTCCTCAGGTGGAGAGTATGATAGGCCATAATAGGACAATCATCATGTAAAACATGCAGGTCACTCTGAACAAATGCTAAATGAGACAATAACTGAGTCAGCCACTGAATTTATGGCAAATTAAACATCTGTTGAGAGATCATAAACATTTGTAAGGAGACCGTAAACTTGGATTCATTAGTTATTATAAGAGCAGGTCACGGGTTATAAAGGCAGTACTTGTTTCGGGTAATCTTGAGCGCTCTCTACACTATACAGCTCAACTCAGTCCTGTCTCCACTTACATATTCCACAATACTTTGAAAAAATAGTGGTGGCTGAATACTGAATATACTGTGCTAAATGTATTCAGCAGCGTATTCCATTACAATACATAAAAAGTACTGTATTCAGGATACATTTACTATATATGTTGCATACATAGCAAAAACTGTGCTGTTCCTTGCTGTTTGGCAGTGTACTTCATTTAATTCTTTTGTTGATATTAATTTAACAACAAATTCACTTTAAAAAGGCAATTTACATGAAGTTACAAAATTGGCTCTCATTGCCTGCTTCAGTCCACTGCCGCTCCCTTAACCTACTACCATCTCCTGAACTAAGTAAACCCTTCACCATATTCCATAACAAAATCTTTAGCTAAGTGATGTGATTTCAGTTAACAGCATGAATGTAACTTGCTATGAAACTGGTCCAGTACAACACTGATGCTAAGCTTATCACTCATGAACATGTCCATTTCAGAGTAGATTGTTCAGTTCAATCATCTCTCAAAGGATTTAGTAACACTGAGAGTAATTACTGGCTCATCACGTTAATTTATCAGTCTACTCAGGCTTTAGCAGAGCTCAGTAACACTGAGATTAATAACTGATCATCATATTGATTTATCAGCTTTAGCAGTAACTTTAGTGTTTGTTGCTGTTTTTTTAGTTCTTCTTTAGAGTATGTCTTTACACTCTATACACTGGTTTTAAAATAGTTACAAAACAAGCAATGATGGTGTTTCTTTGAAAAATGGTATATATGTTTAAATTTAGCAAGAAAGCATTCTAACAATATTCTTCCAAAAAATGAACAGTAACTGCATTCTGAATACTGCCTTTACAAAATGCAACAATACAGATACTTCTGTATTCTGAATACATATCCTGAAAACTTACCTACAAATTTACAAAAAGCTCATTTTGGTCATAGTGGCAACATCATAGGAACCCTGTACTCATCAGGGAATTAACATGCTACTTTAAAGCTTTTAAAAAGAACCTAGTTTTAAATTGGTCCTCAAAAGGTCTGTATTTGTTTGATCCTCTCCTAACTATTATTTGCCGTTTGCATTGTTGTGTGATGGGTCCTCATGACTTAACGTTACTGAAATCAAAGGCCTCATGTCTTTTTAACTGTCAACTAATAAAGAACAATTTATCCAAAATGATCTAAAGAACCTTCATTTCAAACAGTACTCTGCAAAAAGCAGCAACATCCTTTTATCAACTTCCAGTCAAAACAGCTATTAAGCACAAGTTATTCATTTTCCAGTGTCAGAAAAAAAGCAGCGAGCACAATTAACAGAAAAATAACGCAGTGGGTAGTGCTGTCGCCTCAGCAAGAAGGGCCTGGGTTTAATTCCCTGACTGAGGTCCTCTCTGTGTGGAGTGTACATGAAAAGGAAAGAAGAAAATTTGCACTAGAACCCTGAAAATGGACATCAAATATGTGGAGCAAGGTTTTATGGAATGTTAAATTAGTATCAGGATTACTTGGATCATGAGAAGCAGAAAATACAACCAACTTCCAAGACTGAATTTTGGAGGTGTGGAAAAACTTCCCTGCACATTTCTTTGAAAAACTGAAAGCAAGTCTCCCAAAAAGAATAGAAGCTGTGTGGACCAGTGGACCCACTAAATGCTGCGGATAAAAGCGGCATTATATTTAATTGTTGGGACATGTATGCTCTTTAAACATACGTAAATGAACTTAATGGATGTTTTGACTGGAAAGTAAATAAATCAAGGGTGGTCTCTGACTTTTGCACAGTACTTTGTTGCATTTCTTGATGAATACACCAATACAAATGCTCCAAAATTATATGGAATAAAATCTCTTTAACTTACATTAAAAGTTAAGAATGTTTTTGCCTTCTCCTGTAAAGTTACCAATTTGGACATACTTGCTGACAATATATTTTTTGTTACATAACTTTTTTTCCAATCTTCTGTGCCCTGCAGGGATTTGGAAAGGTAACACACCTGATAAAACACTGTTCTTCTGTAGTGCTTTATAAGTCACCAAACAAAATGTAAGATTTATGACTAGGCGCACAGGTTCAGTCGGTGAGGCAACATACTTTCAAGGATCACTACAATGATCCATTGAAATGCTGCAAAAACCAGTGCCAAATGTCAATACTGTGCAAATACAGTCTCCTATCCTTGCATTGTAATCAATCGTAGGACTCACAGATTGCAATTAAGACCATGGTGGGTGGGATTGCAAGAGACAAGAAAAAAGCACCCCTGAACAAAACCCAAGCAAGTTTTAAAAAAGAAAAATCCCCAGCTTTGCTGTTCTCTGCTGGGACTGGCTCATTCTTCAAGTGTTAGCTGTGACTAGCACGCCACTCTTCATGGTCAGGCCATCACAAAAAAAGGTAATCTGAGCCCAAATACCACTTTTCAAGTAACTGTAAAAATAAAACATGGGGGTCCTGAAGGAATTGTCTGTCTTCAGGTGAAGGCCTTTTAAGTGAAATCTTTGAGACCATGCCTCAGCGAGCGCCACCTGACAGTAGACAAGTAACATAAATCATCTGTTCTCTTCTCCATGCAATTCGGCTGCACTGCCAGACAATGGAGACATGTTTCGCTTTGCATTCGGCCGAGATCCATTAGGGCTGCATTGTCCTGCCTTTCTGAGGCTGAGCCACGCATGAGGGTCACTTCATTTGACTTTATCCAAACATTACACACTAGATGGCAAAAGGACATTGCTCTGTGCCTGTCAGAGAAGCTCCATAATGTAG
Organism: Colossoma macropomum; assembly: GCF_904425465.1. Lineage (NCBI taxonomy): Eukaryota > Metazoa > Chordata > Actinopteri > Characiformes > Serrasalmidae > Colossoma > Colossoma macropomum. The sequence goes on from NW_023494788.1 coordinate 17,815,847, forward strand.
ATCCAGAACCAGGGAGGTAGAATGCCTTTCAGCCAGAGAAAAGAAGCCAAACTGAGGTAAGGTATCCAGCTGACTAGCACTAATGATAGCTATCTGGCTTCCCTTTGCATTTAGCAAAAAAAACTAAAAATATAAAATGAAACATTTTAAAACTGGCCACCCCCAAAAAGTCGATCCAAAGCAGTTGTCGTTTTTTGGAAGTTCCTCCCACCTTCATGATACATCATCAGAAGGGAATTTGTCTTTAAACTGGAAAATCTCACTTTAGAGACTACTGGTTTACAGTTGGATACGATTAAGCGTGTGTACAACTGGTACATATTTCATTTTGGCCTAAGTGTCCCTCTAAAGACCCCTCCTTTGAAGGGTGTTTAGGGAACTAAAAGTGTTGGCATCACCCCGAAGAACCTTTTTTGGCACCTTAATTTTTAAGAGCAAAGTTACTTTAAAAAGCCAGCCTTTACCACTGTTTCCAGTACAAACATCATAGTAAAACATGGACATGCAATAATATTACGGACTGTCACGATATACACCACATACACTGACAGGCAGGCTAAGAATGCTAGTCAAAAACATGCTCTTAATGATTCTTAACCATATTAAAATACATACAGCATTGCTGACAGAACCTTGATATCCATACAGTTCCACACTCTTGAAGATGGCATATGGCGGTGGCATGCACAATACAGGAAAGAGAATGGCACACATTTCAGACATATTTTCTTGTGGTCAAGCCAGAAATGTAGTAATGCTGCAAGATGCTCCAAACAGGCCAGTTATCAGACTCCTCTCAATGTTAAACTTACATAAGTAGATGCAGTTATTCCCATTCATCCTATTCAAACTCTACATGTCTGACTTTACATTTCTGCTAAATGAACGCTTATTATTCTAAACGAGACAGTTATTCATCTCACTGAGGACTGTAAAGTGAATGTCAAGTGAATAGGAATGAATTAGATGGCTGATAGACACACTTAAATGCTTCTCTTACCAGTTGAGATGAGCTGTCAGAATCTCCTCCCCTTTCTTTTTTGTCATTTTTCTTACGAAATATTTCCTCCAGCTAAACGAGAAAAGTCATCATTTTGACTTTATGTATTCATGCGCTAGTATAGTCATAGACATAGACATAGTCGTTTGCAAAACTTTGGGCGCCTCCGGACATGTTTTGTTGATTTTCTAAATGAAAACAAAAGTACATATCCTCTACAGGGAACACATTTCTGCACATTCTAATGCACCATTATTGTTTATTATTTAACATATTGGGAAAAATTATGGCACATTTTATATTTTATGTCTTATTGTCTTGTTAAACTCAGAAAATAACTACAAATTGGATGGTAAAATTTGCAGACTATTCCCATATAAATGTATATTCCCTGCAGAGATTATGTTAACTTCTCAACAAAATGTTATTTTACCAGGGGTGTTGGAACATTTGCACACAACTGTGTTAAACAAACGGAAGGGGAAAAAAGCATACCACCATGAATTCCCTTTTATCCACCATTTCATTGCCATCCGCATCAAACATGTTGAAAGCTATTCTGAAGCCTGCATGAGGCTCTAGAAAATGATGAACAACAAAAGCTGAGATTCAGTGGGTAGAAAAGGAACACAGACATCTGAAAATCCATGCTGTTTATATAGAGTATATATACAGAATTTAAACCCTATTGCAAAACACAAAACATACAACCCGAGCATATACTCACTTGTCAAAATGCAAAGAAGAAAGAGATACTCTGTATATGAGATGATGCCTGAAAAACAGCACAGAATGCAGAGTTCTTGACAGTTGAAACAACCTTTGATCCTAAAACTTCCCCTTAAAAATCAAACAAACTATCATATGTCATTTAAAACTTGACATCTCTTCTTTTCCAATTGATAACATCTAAGGGGATTCCCTTCTTAACTCCTATTTGGTGTTCTTTCCACACAAACAGAGACGCTAAAAGTCAGGTAATCAGGCCGGACACAAACCCAAACAAAAGCAGCCCGAAGCGGCTGGCTCCTGGGCCAACTTCTGTTTGTTTTCCTAGGTGTAAAACATTCTCGAGTGAGCTGTCACTGATTGCGGATGCCTGATGTGGGGTTTGTGTTCTTCTTTCAGGCCTGCGAGTCCTTTTGTTGTGCGAAAAAGCGAGAAAAAGGAAGAGCAACTGTCAGGACAGGGGAGACTTAAGGAGAATTGTTGCAGCCACTGAAAGCATTCCCAGGCTTTTGTTTGCAGGCAAAGATAGTGACTCGAGCTCAGATAGTTCAGGGTGACTGCTCTGAGTGTTGTGGGAAAAGGACATCGGTATGCTTAGCGGAGAGGATAAAAGAAAACGATCTGTGCGAGCATGAGTAACTACATCTACGCCCTGTGCTCAAAGCAGATTTGGCAGACTTTTACAGATGTATTTAGAATCATATCTCTTTATGGAGACTCTTTGTAAGACATTTAAAGATGTATTTAGGATCATATCTCTTTATGGAGACTCTTTGTAAGATGTATCTAGAGTCATATCCCTTTATAGAAACTCTGGCCTTAAAAAAACAATGATTTGATTCCAGCCAATAAACTAGATAAACAATACATAAAAGGAGTAAGGCAACATTGGTTTAGGCCTAATCTGTTTGAGGCGGTAAATGGTTTTGCAGCCTTCCAGACAAGAAGTCACACACCTTCAGTCTTGCAGAAAGAAACCGAGCCCATATACTCAAGTAGATCCTGTCAGGAATACAAAGATCCACAGACAATTCACATAGAGTGTCAGTGTGAGAGCTGTAATCCAACGCCATTCTTAGTATTCATACTGTCCTCGGTGATGGGGGGCTGTCACTGGGGCAAGTCTCAACACTGCAGGGTTCAAACAGCTTTGCCTGTCATCTGAAGCAAAGCTTTGTTCAGAGATCAATCTAGTCTTTTTTGAAAAACCTAAGTGCACCTTCAGAATTTAACGGGTAAATTAAAAAACCCAGGTTCCAGCATTGGCACTCAGGAGGGGCCATAGAAGGCACACTACATAGACAACGCACAGCTGTGTGGCCTAATGTACACTGACAGACAAAATTGTGTTATTAGAACACAGTACTGTGCAAAAGTCAAAAAGCACCCTTCATTTATTTCATTTCCAGTCAAAATGGCCATTAAGAACAACTTCTTCATTTTTCACCATTAGAAAAAAAGCAGGAAACATATTTTTAGCAGAAAATACACAGAAGCCTCAAAAACCAAATACAATATCAACTTCAGCATTTAGTGTGTCTACACTTTGCCTTTATTACAGCTTCCATTCATTTTGGGAGACTTGCTTTCGGATTATTCAAAGAATTCTGGAGGGACATTTTTTCCATACCTCCAAAGTTCAATCTTAGAAGTTGTTTGCATTTTCTGTCTCTCACTATCCAAGTAATCCCAGGACAGTTTTGGACTCTGTGATGTTCAGTTCATTGTTCTGAGAGCACCAGCAGCTCAATTTTTGATTTGCAAATATTCTTCTTTTTTCCATTCTCAGTAAAGGCTTCTTGGCTACACATCCTTTTAGACTCATAGCGCTGGGTTGTCTTCTCACAGTGGAAGGATGGACAGAAACACCTGTGGATTTTTCAGATCTAAAGCAAGAGTGGAGCTTGATTTTCTCCTCTGTCTTAAAGACAAAAGCTTTAAGTGCTGTTTATCTGATGGTGACGATTTCGGTGGTCTAGCAGGTCTTGTATGTTTGTTAGCCCTATTTTCTCTGAATCTTAGTTATTTTATTTCAATTCCAGTTTTAGAAACTCCTTTTTTCACTTTTTTATTTGACTTTAACCTTTCCTATGCAAGTGGATTATCTTTTATCTAATCTCCTCAGAAACATCTCCTGAAAAATGAATAGCTTGTACTTAATAGCCATGTTAATGGAAAAGTCTCTAACTTTTGCACAGCACTGTATGTTGCACCAACACAATTAATCCCAAACGTAAGTAAACTAAAACAATGTGTTAATGTAATACATTTTATTCATATGAAAATTAGGTACTCATTTGAATCAAATCAATATAGGGTATGACTAACAGAGCAATAACATGGCCATTAGAGGATTGGGTAATATGTGAACAAATGTCTGGCTGTGGAATGCGTTGTACTCCAGTTACCCCCCTGCTGAACACATCTTTTTTTCTATTTAAGGTGCCACGTGGTATGTAAGGGATTTTTGTCACCTTCATATCTGAGCTTCCCCTAGAGCAAAGTCACAGTTCTGCTAGATTCCAAGATAAGATATAGATATACAGCCAGCACACTATATTATGTTTGCTGTATTTGGAAGAGGTTTACTGTCCTAGTTATGTGAAAGGGAAATGAAAATCATAACTAAAATTATTCCATCCTGTGTTCTTTGTGGTCTGTGAATCTTGTAGCATTTCAATATTAAGAACTTCTTTGACACAACTTCCTTACTGAAATTACTCCACTGTCTTACTACTGCAACAAGGACCAAACTATCCACCAAACAAAACTCACTGTTATTGCTCTCCAAGTCTCAAAGGGTTCAGCTACTTTCAAAGCACGGTTCAGAACTACACCACTACATAGTGCTCTAACTAAGATCTTTGACTTCAGGGTGCCTGGCATGACCTTCCTTAAAGGAAAATTCCAACCATTTTTGAAAATCTCTGCATAATTACATTGTTAAGATGCAAACAAAGTCATTCAAAAAGGTCTGTTGTGAAACAGTGCGTTGTAGAGAAACTTATTGACAGTGGTGGTGATACGAACCAGACGTCAGAAGATACGCTGCCTGATGCCTGAGATGTTGTTTTATGATAGTATTGAGATAACGTTTTAGCCTAAAACATATTATTTTAAAATCATTCATTTTTCCACATTAACCATGTTTTTAACATGATCATCATTCCATTTTAAAACTTGGCACATAGGCAGAATAGCTAATGGCTAAATTTGTGTTCATTACCTCTGGTTTCTCTCACAACCACTGTATGTTTCTCTACAATGTCCTACAATTTCACATCAAACCACTCTGAATGACTTTGTTTACATCTCAACTTTTGAATTTTGCACAAAGTTTGAAAAATCCTCCTTTTAGGTGCAAACATGCTTGCAAGGTAAAACTGAGCTGCATTAGTGCCTTTGCCCCTCAGTAGTGGGAGAAGCTTCCTTTTCAGGTCCAAATTGCTCCATCTACAGGGATGGATTACAGACTGGGCCACTGGGGCCAGTGCCCATAAGTCTCTGACTGCAAGGCCCTGGGGGGATTTAGGCCACAAGGCTGTAGGTGACCCAAATACCTGGGAAAGTCCACTGCATGTGTAAACATTAGATTAATGAATAGCCCTTAAATATGTTAAATTACTAAAAAAAATGAAATAAATTAATGTTATTGGTTCTCAGATCAGTTTTTATATTATTATTATTGGGATTTTGTTGCGTTTGATATTTTAATAGGATGTTTTAGACAATGTGTGATAGCGGTTTTCTCTGTTTGGCTAAAAATCTTTAAATCATATACAAAAATTACAGACAATAAAATATTGCTATTTAATGAGGCTGTTCATTGTTTCAAAATGCACATAGAAATATGTTGAATTTCACTTTTCAAGACTTTTTTGGTTACATGTTACTGTAGCATGTGGGGGGCCTCCAAGGACTCTTGTGTCTAGGCATCTCACAACACCCTGATCCATCCCTGTCCATCTCCAGTGTTATTACTGTTATGTTCTTAAGACTCATTCTTGGCCAACCCTGATCTATGAATCTCTCATATGACACCACTGAGTACCTGTGCACATGCAGTTTTATTATAATATATTCACTAGTTCAAAAACATAAGTAAGCCTAGGTTGCTTTTTCAGATGTACTGCTGTACTTTTAAATGTTCCTTTGCCCAAAGTTACACTTCAGCTTGATCAAGCTTGGATAAGAATCTTCTGTTTGAGGTTATAAATCCTTTTAATGGATTTATAATCTGGATAAGAGTCCCTGCCTAACGAGTGTAAATGTAAATGCATACCTATCCTTAAGAGTACAAACTATAGGATGACAGAAACCTGTCTTAAGGTCTCACCTTTCTCATGTAAGTTTCTGAAAAATCGAGATGATCCTTTCCAAACAGGAGGAGTGTCTGATAGGATCTTATCTAAATCCTTCAAAAAGAAGGGATTATTAAAAAAACAATTCACCTATATTTGTCATTGAAATACAGTCAAGAAGTAAACATAAGAGCAATAATGAGTAAGAACTTTTTTTAACGTACCTTTTTTGTCAAGGATCTCCAAAACTTCTTTTCTGAAACAGAAGACATTTGATTACATGAGGGAGTCAGATCCTGCATTTCTTGCATTTTGGTGTCAGCATAAACATAGGCATCAATGGACTGTATATTAACACAGTGTACTAATCAGTATAATACATTTCTCAGTCTGGACATGGGTCTAGGTAACATTCTCATCCAGTCACATCATAAATCCAGTCCAAAATGACAGCAATGCGGTGATCTTATTGTTTAATACTGTAACGCACGTTCCAAAGGAATGGCAAGGCCATGCTATTGCGATAAGGCAGAGGGGTCATAAAATGCTCGACTGACTGAAAGCATTCCTCCTCTCTCAGCAGTCTGACTAGAACCACAAAGCTTTTCTCCATGAATTGCAAAATCAGTCATGAGTCTGCAAAAAGAGCTCCACAGCTCTGTTCCATCAAAATGCAGGTGCATCTAAAAATGCTCACTGCTTTTAACAGCAATCCAGACCCGAAACCAGCCTAGAGCTTCGGCCATCTTATAGTGCACTGTTAAAAAACATTCTAGTAGATTCATGGGCATGATGTAAACAAATCAGAAATAAGATGCAAAACATTTTAGTCATTTTAGTGCAAACAGAAAAACAAAACAATCACAAGTTAATATATGACCCATATCTTGTGTGTACGTAATGAAATTCCATTATGCGTAATGGCCCTCTGGTCAGACTTTCACAAACATGCACAGTGACAGCACACTCAAAACAGACTTTATAGCCAAGGCATAAAACCATAAATACCATTATGCCTTTTAGCTGAGCATATGCCATTAAAAATAATGTGCTTGAAGCGGTGATGCAATGTGTGCCCTTCATATTAGAGTTCACATTTTATTCCTCTCTGAACATTCCAGGAAGTCCAACTCCCAGCTAGCAGTGTAGAACTGTGCTCCAAGTTTCAGGACGACAAAAGCTTGTTAAAGCTGTTTAAAAACCAGTGGCGCAATTTAGATCTTATGGACCCTAGTGCAAAAAATTATAAATAATTATAAAAATTATTACAATTATTTTAAATGAATGAAAAAACAATGTAATTTACTTGTTTACTCACTACTGATGTGTCCCAACCAAGCTGATGCCCTAATCTAGGCTGACAATTTGCTTATATTTTTAAGATATCATTGCTACCCATGAGTCATGGGTGCAAAGAGGCATACCAGTATGACCCCAGTGCAACTAGAAGAGCTTCAAACCAGCATTTCTTCTGTTGGTTCTAACAGCAAGGATATGGGTGTAGCTGAATTCTACACCTCCATTCAGAACATTTAAAGGGCCTATATAATGGCTTTTTTAATAACTTTTTTGAAGAGTTTGATGTAATGTGCAAACACTGTTAATAGTTCACAATGTACCATTCAGTCCCCAGTCCATACAGTCCAATTATGGAAACTAAGCTGCAAAAGCAACCCATTATGAATTCATTGTTTTTGTGATGTCACAAACATGAACATATTGATATATATCCACCTAGTCCACCCACAACAGTTAAGCTCTGCCTATTCAGTTGAAGTCATAAGGGGTGTTTCAGCCCAGACTTCTTTTTAATTGAGGTATGATGAATTGCAGACAATCAGAAAAAGACATCACTTACTAAAAGGCACATAAACAAAAACAGCCTGTTTAATTCTAAGAGATAAAGAGGGGTTTGAATATAGCCATGTAAACAGTAGCATATTAGGACTGTTTTGATACTTAAAACTACAGAAATGAGGTCCACTACAGAAAAGTGGACCTCATGGGAAAAAATAAAAGTTGGGCCAAGCAAAGGTGAACATCATTACATGAAATGAAAATATCCTAGTTATAACCTTTCTCACTGTAACATAAAAATAGCTACTTATCAAAAAACATAGTTAAATAATAAATCTGTCAACGAGGCCTGTCTTAATGTTCCACCTTGTAGAGCAGCAATCTTAAAACTCTCATTCATAGGTGAGATCTTGTCGAGATCAAATACATGTTTGGGAATGGTTCTGCAGATTTTTGTAACAGAAATGGGCCTTAAGTGTTATGCTGGTAGAGATGGATATCTTCATGCAGGTGTTATGACTCCATTAGCAGTGACCAGTCATAGCTACCTTTAAAGATCTACTGGGTGGTTTACTTGTATAAGAAAAGGAGTATAATCTCTCAGTTTAACAACTAAATCAGTGATTAAAATAGAATTCCATGTGTATTCTTCTCAATCATTAGGCAGCTTCTGAGAGCTGCATGTATTTGTTCTGTATGTGCAGTGTGAGAGATAAAGACTGTATAAACTGTTTGTGCAGTGTCAAAGAATTTAGGAGTAGTGCTTACTCTTTGGTTCACTCATAGTGACTGACTCAATGAAGTCCAACGGTGTCATGTAAAGCTGTCCTTCGTACTCCACTGAGCTGAACAACCGGAATCTGTGCTCGTGGGCTGACATTGCCATGTCCTCTTCGTCAGCATGTATCTTGGTCTATAACATAGAAATTTATTTTTAATAATTACTGACACTGAAGTTAAGACCCACCACCTTGATTATAGCAGTGCCAAAAGGGTTTTTGGAGCTATACAAAAAACTACATTTGTTTCCCTAAAAAAAACTTTTCAATGGATGTTTTTTTAAAGAACGATTTTTGTAAATGAGATATTCAAGTGTGAGATATTCAAGTAGGAACATTTTTTTGAATGCCAATTAAACATCTTTTCCTAGAACTAAAGAACTATTTAAAGGGCCCTTATTGTGGAAAACTGAATTTTCCTCGTGTTTTTTTTAAATTTGAGCTTGAGGTAGTGTGTAAACACTGTTACAAAACAGACCATTTGCTCCACAGTTCATATAGTCTGTATATGGAAACTGTTTTAATTCCATTGTTTCTGTGATGTCATGAAACACATTTACATATATCTGCCTATCCAGCTTAAAGCAGTTTAGCAGTGTTTCAGCCAGGACAGCCAATCAGATCACACACACACACACACACACACACACACAAACACACACATATATGTATATATATATATATATATATATATATATATATATATATATATATATATATGAACCAGATATCAGTCTTAAATACACAGTAACAGAAATAGCCTGTTTAATTGTAAGATACAATAAAGGGTGGCCAATCAGAACAGAGGCCATTTGCATACATTAGTCAACTGCTGGTCATCTACAGTGGGCAACATAAGTGGTAGCTGAATGAAAACAGTGATCTTGTTAAATTAAAGTTTATTTAAATGTTTTATGCATTTATGAAGGAATAGACACAAGCTTCTAGAAAACTACCTAAAATATCACCATAAACAGTTTTGAAAACACTGACCAAATCCATTATGCATGGCCAACAAGGAACTCTGGGTTTCCCCCAACCTCACAATAAGGCACAATAATGGACGGCCAGTCAGAACAGAGATCATTTACATATATATCAGTCTTGAAAGCACAATAACAAAAAACAGCCTGTTTAATTCTAAGGGATAAAATAAATTGGAAAATGGTCATGTAAAAATGAATCCTAACTACTTTTGGTAAAATGTCATAAATGGACCAAGAAAAATGTGGAATATGGGCCATTTAAAAACCTTTATTTTTAAAAGTGTCAAGATCAGTTCAGCAAAACATCCACAAGCAAAACTTCCCATACTACATTCATGACATTTCCACCCACACATGATTGAATAATGTTGGGTATTTTTTTTTTAATGCATGTCCTCTTATTTAGTTCCTCCACATGGCTGAGGACTCAAACGTTCAGAAGCATCGATATGAAGAGCCTGAGCTCACGAGGACAGAGCTGATGTCTTTCCCAGGTGGCAGGCAGCCAGGCCCACTGGGCACCAAGCAAACACCCTGGGAATGTGTGCCCCTGCTACTTATTACCCACATCAAATGTCAGCCTTGCTGCCAAGCTGCCGTGTCCCGTTACCTCAGCCCTGGATTCCTGCGTCTCAATCCACAAGTCAAGGTTACGTCCAGTGCTCCCCCCACCCCTCGCCCCTGTTCCCGAGTTGATAAGGGAGCAAAGACAAAAAGGAACACAGTGTAAGGGAGGTTGCAACGCAGACTGAGTCAACCCTGCATGGTTTAATGATCCAACAAACCAATGAAGTCCACACAGATCACCGCTGGACAAACTTGCCAGAGAGACCGATGCCAAGAACATGATTAGGGTACAGCCCTTGTCTTCTTGTGCTTTTTTTATGCGCAGAAAGGAGTGGATGGACTAAATCAGTGAACTGAACAAGTGCTCTCAGTGGTGCTTTCTGGAACCAAGATAATCTTACTTTGATCTCCACAGTTTATGAGAGCTATCGAACACTGCTGGGCATCTACAGTGGACAACATTAGTGGCAGCTAAATGGAAACTGTTATCTTGTTCAATGTTTTTATTCAACGTTTGATGTTATTTTCTTCTTAATTCAACATTTTGTCACGTATTTATGAAGAAATAAACTCAAGCTTCTAGAAAACTGGAGGTAACTAGCTCACAACTCACCCTAAACAGTTTTAGTACAACACAAAACAAATCCATGATCCATGGCCAAAAATGGAAATGTATGCTTCTCCCAACCTCAGAATAACGCACAATTAAGGGCAGCCAGAGGTCATTTACATATATCAGTCTTGAAAGCACAATAACAAAGACAGTCTGTTTAAATCTGGGATAAAAAGAGTTTGTAACATGTTAATGTAAAAATTAAATATGACTGTTTTACAAAACAAATGTCATAAATGGACCAGGAAAAATGTCAAAACAAAATGTCAGAACAAAATCTCATATCTCCAAATTGGTAACTTAACAGAAGAGGGGAAAATGTTCTTAATTTGTACTATACCTTTTTCCCAAGTCATCTAGACCATTTCTATTAGTCTGTTCATTATGAAATTTTAACATAATGCAAAGGGTAGCTTAAGTTTTCAAATTACGTTAGTTTGATCTATTTCTCAGAGTTACCAAATCATGCTGCAATCTTTAGCACTGCCACAGTAGTCTATGATATCGGATATGCTGCCAGAACTAATAACACTACTAGCCTGATTCATATTTAAAGTATCCACAGATGTAGTAGAAAGTGCTTAAAATGATGTGCTACATGAGAAACATCCTACTGAATGTACACTTTCAGAGTGTCTATGCTGGCTATGCTGTTATGCCATTTGTTCAGTTAATATCACTACTTTTGCAAAATGGCTTCCAGGTTTATTAAATCTCATGTCTTTTTTTCATCAGGGTCTCATGAACCTTTAATATGTAATGTGTCAGGTAATTCAGTATTCTGCAGCGCAGCACCATAGCCTCTGCCTCATCCGTTTGACAGGATTCACGATTTTATACTGTTTCCATGTTTTCATTTATCAGTGTTCTGACACTACAATACCCAGCATGCATTACACAAATACATCATACAACTAATGAGAATCTCTGCAGTGCTCAACCCATGCTGGCCGGTAGAGATGGTAGAATGTGATGCTCACTCTACCATTTAAAAATAAAAATAATGATAACATAATAATATTTTTTGAAAACTAAAAAAAAAGCCTTCTCCCAAAACCCAGCTCTAAGCATTTGTGGTTATTCAGAAGTTCCTCTCACCTTCAAGATACATCACTAGAAGGGGGGTTTCCTCGTCTTTATACCAGAAAATTATGCTTTAGACATTACTGTAGCACCGCTGTGGAACACAAGTGGGCATGTTTACAACACAGGCGGCCATGGTTACATATTTCAGTTGTCCCTTTAAGTTTAGCCAGTATGATTGATCTTAACTAAATTTCATTGTACTTCTAAGCTCCAGTGACAAACTGCATTGTATTCCTTTTCATACATGGTTGGTGTTATTACAGTCATATATGCATGTCGTTACAGCCATATGTGGCATTTTTGGGCTGCTCAAAAACCCAAATTCACATGGTATTTTCAGCACCCCTCCCGGTGGAGAGCGCCTTTGATACCGAGCATATAAAACTCATTAAGAGCCTCTTGTTGACTCTTAACATGCCGCGATACTGAAGTGCGTGTGAAACAGCACGGAGGGCTAAAGGCCTCTTGTTTACGCCCTGTTTAACCGTTATTTCACAGCCATACCTTCTCTTTCGCTGCCACAGCTGGGAGTGATCTCACCAGTCCACAGTGTTGACTTATTCTGCTGCCCTGCTTCTCATCGTCCCGGGACAGCCAGAGCTCATACACCGCTATTCCTCCGAGCCCGAGACCCAGTCTGGTTCCGGCTCGTCTCAGCGAGCGTGTGCTTTTCGGATGGAGTCCTGCTCCGCTCGTGTAAGCGATGTATTTGTGTCCCGCTGAGATAAGCCGACGCAGAGCCGCCATCATGGCAGTGACAGAGCGGCTCACTCACTCCTCGCGAGATGTGGCGCTACACGCAGCTTCATCCCGTCAGATCGCGTTCAGCTCCAGCAGCAGCAGCGCTCACTCTGGAGCTGATACAGAGTCAGTTCACAGCTCATGGATGAAAACAGGGGAACTGGAGAGACGTGAGCTGTTCATATTTATATCTTTTTGTGTTTTGTATCTGTTACCTGTACCACTCTGTATCCTTTTATTTTCAGTGCTATCATCTTTTAGTTTTTCCAATAAAGGGCCCATATCCTATTAAGGGTTCTTTAGTAAAGGCAGTGGTTCTACACTCTTAAAAAAGATGGTTCTTTAAGGGTTTTTAGTAAAGAAAATAGTTCTATAAAGAAACCATGAACACTCAAAGAACCCTTTGCATGATTGAAGGGTTTTTTGCATCATTACAAGATTCTTTAGATTGTGCCATAGATGCCACAGATAGACCTTTTTGAAAGCGGTTCTATATAGCACCAAAAAGAGCTCTTCTACTGTTATGATGTCAAGCCTGTAACAATAGAAGAACCATTTTCAAAACGGTTCTGTATAGAACCATAAACACACTGTCGATCAATCTGAAGAACCTTTTCACCATGCAAAGAACCCTTTAATCATGCAAAGGGTTCTCTGAGTGTTCATGTTTTCTTTATAAAACTTTATTTAAAAAGTGTGTATTTAGAGTTAAAAGTTTTATATAGAACCATTTCATGCTTAAATAGTTCTTTGCATGGTAAAATGGTTCTTTAGATTGATGGAGAATGTATTGTCTTTTTGAAAATGGTTCTATATGGCACTGTAAAGGCTTCCACTATTGTTACAAGAGAACATTTTTCATAGAATGTTACGTTTGATAAAATAAAATGTTTTTTTTTTTTATTTTTTTAATATCGGGGAAAAGAAAAAGAAACTTTTGTTTTGGAAAAAGAGCTTTTCCTTATATGCAGACCACCTACCACGTAACTCCACAATACCCTTAAACATCATTTAAAAAGGTGACCCACCTTCAAGGGTTCTTTAGTAAAGGCATTGGTTGTTTTGAGAAACACAACATCTTAAAGGGTCATTTCAATGCATAAATGGTGCTTTGCATTGTTAAGGGTTCTCTTCAATGATGGATGACCTGCTCTGTAAAGAACCTTTAAAAATGGTTCTGTGTAGCACTGAAGAGGGTCACACTATATAGAGCCCTTTTTTTTGCTAAGGAAGGATGTTGAAACCTAACCCCAGTAAATAAAATATATTTAGTTAATATATTATATATTAAAAAATATATATACCATATATATAAAACATATTTGTTAATTAATTAATTAAAACCTCTGTATTGGAAGAGGGAATTTTCTTGTATGGACCACCTGGCATTTAACCCAGGGCTCATGTTCTTGTTATGCTCCCATTCACCAGCATCTTAAGATGTGTTTGTGTACATTTATATCTTTTTTGTTTTGACAAACACAAGCAAAATTAGCCTTATTAATCATTAATGTCTGATAATGTGTTGTGTCTACATTGTAACTGTTTATGCTTTATGTGTAAAATTTGTGTACCTAAAGACTGACTTGAATCAAGACTTCTTCACTTTTTCTTTTAAGCTCATCTGAATTGTAATGCAGAAACAGAGGTATTCCAACACACATTGAAGGTAAAATCTCATTTGGATGGCAGCAATAAAATAAATGTTAATATACGATCTGAGGTGCCTGAGAACAGATAACATTTCTTGTTTTATTTAATTCCTTTAGGCATTTGTTCATATCAACTCCTATTTGTCTAATGCTTATATGTGCAGTGGTCAGTATAAGCACTAGACATGTAAGCATATAAGCATTATATCATCACAAGCTTGACAAGCTAGCCCCAAGTATTTGAGCCTCCTTGGATCTTGTGGTGTGAGGTCCTCTGAGGCCCCTGGCACTGTCCCCACTGGTCTGGTCAATAATCCATCCCTGAATTAACCCCACAATGTCCCAATGTTTATATTTTCCAGTTGTATTCCTATGTATGGGGTGTGGGATCCACTGACCCCTCTATAGTGCTCTGCTTTACCTCCATCAAACCCTAACTGTAACCACAGGAGAAATGAAATGAGTACACAATTAAAAAATCTTCAAGGGTTCTTTAGTAAAGACTGTGGTTCTATTTACAACTGTGAGTTCTATATAGAACCATTTCATATTTAAATTGTTATTTCTGAAATGGTGAAATGGTTCTTCAGATTTATGAAGGATGTGTTGTATATGGTTCTACATAGAACCTTTTTAAAAATGGTTTTATATAGCACCAAAAAGGTTCTTCTATTTTTACAAGCTTGACATCATAACAACAGAAGAACCCTTTTTGGTCCTGTATGGAACCACTTTCAAAAAAGTTCTATATAAAACATGCATGAAATTGTTCTAAATGGTTCTAAATAGAACCACTGAGAACCATCCTTTTAAAGTGTGTACTACACTCACAACCCATAACACATACATTTTAAAAAGCATTTTTATGTTTATGTGCTCCATCATCTGGGGGATATTTGGTCCCCGCCTGAGGCCAAAGAACACGCGAGCGCGCACACACAGGGCAGGTCTAACCCACCAGTCCCCGCCCACCGCTCGCGCTTTGCACCTGCCTCGCGCTCCTCGTCCTCACAGCACACACTACTTCCCTCTATCTCACACACTCACGTCCACACACACACACTCACGCTCACCTTGCCTGATCGGGGGCTCCTGAGTTACGATCTCACACTCACTCACACTCGCACACACTCCAGCTCTGTCTGCGCGGTGGATGCAGCTCGACTCAGAGGAGAACCTTCAGAAACCAAACCTGCCTGAATTAAAACTGGATGTTTACTGAGTGAGGAAGACTAACGCGGAGACAGAGGTGATTTATCCCGCGCGCTTACACTTCTTGCCCCTCACTCGGGACCCCCACCTAACACCCTCAGACCTCCCTTGCTCCTGAGTGGGACACTAGGCCGGCAGAAGCAGCAGCAGCCCCAGCAGGCATGGGAGCGACCCGCCGCCGCGTTTAGGCTCCATCCAGCGCTCTGCTCGCCTTCACCGGACAGGCCGGACTATGGCGGGGCTCGGTGAGTTCGGCGCGCTCGTGCACGGCGCTGCGGACGGCGCGAGCTCGCCTTTCCACATGCCCGCGCTGGCCGACGGGCTCGCGCTGCTGCCCGAGCGCCTCCTCATGCCCGCGGAGCCGCTCTCGCGCAGCCCCACTACAGACCTCACGCACCTGAAGGGCATCCTGCGCAGGCGGCAGCTCTACTGCAGGACGGGCTTCCACCTGGAGATCCTGCCGGACGGCACGGTGCAGGGCACGAGACAGGACCACAGCCGCTTCGGTACGGGACAGGGGGTCTTTAGAACCGTCACTTGCGCTCTTAAACACGACTGAAGTGCATTTGAGTTGGACAGGAACCAGTTCCTTTCACTCTAATCTTTCCTTACTTCAGATTAAGTGCATTTGTGAGGAAATAGTCTACTTTGTACCAAGTTCCATGTGCTTATGTTCAATTCTGAGAGATTTGTAATCATAATACTTTATAAATACATATTTGTGAGGAAATGAATCTACTGAGTCCTTCACAATTTCTGTCTTCAGCACCTCAGCTGTAGTGATGTTGATGAAACCTCTCATTATCATACTTAAAGGGGAATTCCACTGATGTTTCAAAATTTCTGTATAATTCAGTGGTTTAGATGTAAAGTCATTCAAAGTGGTTTGATGTAAAATGGTTTATTTTTTCAGAGAAACTTACTGACTGGTTTCTTAACACTGGTAATAGGAACCAGAGGTTGCCATGTCCACAGCACAATTATAGCCATTTTACTTACTTTCCAAAACCACCAGTGAACCTACATGTCTCTTTAAAAGTACTGCTGATGATGGTAAAATAGAACACCCTTTATGTATCCCTCCACCACCACCACGAATAGATTATAATAAATTAATTAAAATACATTTTAGACCAAAAACGTTATCACAAAACTACTGTAAAACAATGTATTAGACATCAGGCAGCGTATTCATAAGCATTTCATGTAATAATCTTCTGTGAGGGAGCTTTTAGAGGTGGACGTCTGGTTCCTATCATCACCACTGTGAACAGTCCTGACACTGTAAGTTTCTGTAGAATGGAGCATTTTAGGCCATATCATTCTAAATGACTGTTTACATCTTAACAAATTCATTAAACCAAAATGTTTTGAAAAATTGGGGGAGTTCCCCTTTAAGCAATTTTTAAACCATAAAGAGACAAACGGCACCTAACAAAATGCTGGATGTATTCAGACTTACCACTGCAGTTCTACAACTCAGTACTCACTTCAGTTACTCAGAGTTACTTCAGTTCTATAACTCAGGACTTGAGTTATAGAACATTCTACTTGTGGGTAGTTCAGGCTACTCTACAAACCTCTGCAGAAAACTGCACAAGTCTCCTGAACTTGGTACAGGTGTAGATTTCTCTAGTATGTTATTAGCACAGCTTTTATCATTTATATATAGTAGATATGTTGCAATGCAGAGATATGACCAGCAATATACTTTAAGCAGAAGTTTACTCTAGAGAAGTTCATGGAGAGCTGGTATGTCTGTAGAATGTCAGTGAGTGAGTGAGAGAGTGAGTGAGTGGGTGAGAGAGGATAGCTCCAGCAGCTTACTCACAATCTGTGACAAGAGCTTGGACTTCAGAGAACATACCTAGAACAATTGATTTATTCTTCCCCAGGTATTTTGGAATTCATAAGCCTGGCAGTTGGATTAATCAGCATCAGAGGAGTGGACAGTGGCCTCTACCTTGGGATGAATGACAAGGGGGAACTCTATGGCTCTGTAAGTGTTACTGACTGTGCATGGGAATTACAGTGGTGCATAGTATGCTTGTTCCTTTTTGTGTATCCATGGTGTTTCTTACTGAAGCCAAATAAGCCCTTTTTAACCCTTGTGTTCTACATGTCCTACTTGCACGTGGCCTAATATTCACTTTGCCTTCTTGCAGGAGAAGCTGACAGCTGAGTGCGTCTTCCGGGAGCAGTTTGAGGAGAACTGGTACAACACATACTCCTCCAACCTCTACAAACATGGAGAAAGGGGGGCACGCTATTATGTGGCCCTCAACAGGGACGGGACGCCACGGGACGGGACAAAATCAAGGCGACATCAAAAGTTCACACATTTCCTTCCCAGGCCGGTGGACCCAGACAAAGTGCCTGAACTCTACAAAGAAGTGCTAGGCCACAGCTGAGACCAATCAGCCTGGCTTTAGAAGAGGAATAAGCCCAGTTCTTACCCTATAGGAACGAGGGAACCGGATGGTTGGCTTTTAGCACCAGTGCACGAGCCAGTGAGAGTACGGGCCAGTAGTGATGCACTGAAGTGCTCAGTCCTGATTGTCCTGAGTGCTGAGAGTTAAGTGGGTGTCCCAGTGAACGTGGGGCTAACAGAACCTTTTGAACGCTAGGCCTGTTGGTAAAAAGCAAGCAAAGAGAAGGTCCTGACCTCCTGACTTCAGTTCGATT
The DNA here is from genome assembly GCF_904425465.1 of Colossoma macropomum. Classification (NCBI taxonomy): domain Eukaryota; kingdom Metazoa; phylum Chordata; class Actinopteri; order Characiformes; family Serrasalmidae; genus Colossoma; species Colossoma macropomum. Next base: position 17,833,995 of record NW_023494788.1, read on the forward strand.
GCGGCTCTGCATGACAAGATTTAGAAATTTTTGTGATTCAGCTTACTGCTGACCTGCTTTGGAGATAAATGAGACTGGTTTAGAAAGACTTTCTGGAACTCTGTCAGGACTGCAACCTGTGCAGAACAGGACTCGTCATCTTATAGGATATTATTTATACAGTTCATGCCACACATATTTATTTGATGTATTTATTTATTTGATAATATATATTTTCACACCTAAATGTAGACCTATCTAAATAGATATCACAGTAGAAGGTGCCTTAAGCTAGTAAAAAATCTGATGTCCTCATATAATGGAAGTGCAAAATATTACTCATATTGTTGCTACCATTAAAATTGCAAGACCAATCCTGCTTCACTGATGTATGAAGAATGACCATCATTTTTTTGAGTATGTTTCAAGAAGGACCAAGAAAGTTGACCCCAATCTATTTAACTTCAATCTGTGCTGAGTCTTTAAATAGCACCTGTCATACTGATTTGAAATATTTTATAAGGTATACATGCTGGACCTGACTAAATATCACTGAAATAGGGTGAAATGTGTATTTCTTTCTGCATATTTCAGTGATATAATGTCACGTGGAAGAGGGTTATTCCCTTAAACATAGCTTCATGCACAGACAGGCACAAGCTGTTGACATGGCACTAGTTAGGCTGAGAACAAAAGGCTTGTCCGGCACTCATCAACTTCAAAGCTCCTCTTAGAGACCTTCTCATGTAACAGCCTCGCAATGACAAGATCAGGGTGGAATAAAAACTGACCTTTAGCTGTAGACTGGTGGCCTGGCGGCCCGGCACAACTAGGGTCAAAATGACAAATATTAAGCAATCTCTGTTGACTACATCATGGTCTGGCTTAATACGACCACTTAAAAGACCACTTATTTTTCCCTCTATCGTGGAAGGCTATAATAAGAACAAAATATTCAAAATAACTGCTTTTCTTTTTTTTTCAGATTCCTTTTTCCATTTTTACTTTCGCACATTGTCTATTTCTGTCAAGAGTGAGGTCTGTACCAGCATACACAAATTAAACCAAGCATCACTTGGACAAAAAGACAATATGAGATTTAGATACCTCAGGCTAAACCTACCTGTAATCTTTTTTCCTCTCTTTTTTTTCTGAATGTGTTTAAACGGCTCAATGAGCAATTTCCACAACAGTGACCAAAAAAGCATATCTATCTACAGTTTCCACAACGCTTGGAAGAGTATTTGTGTCGAAGCATGAAGGCTACGCTCTGTGATCTCAGCATCTGTGTGATGGTGAGCCAGGGGCTGTCTTGACAGGGGAGCCTACATGCTGCCAACCTTTACCGGTATGTGATACTGTGGGATTTTCCCATCTGAACAGCTTACAACAGCGAGCAGTGTATGGGGGCGGGAGAGAGTGGAAACAAAGAGGGGTTCACACTATAGGGAATGAAACGTCTTATTCCTATTCATCCAGACCTACAGACAGAGCTAAATTCCAAAAGCTCCTTACATAATACTATACAGTTCACAGCTTTTTCCTTCCTCCCCAAGCATGTTAATATCTATAGACAATGGGCAGATGATTGCACTGTGGAAAAATAAAGTGAAAAAATCCATCGTCTCCTTTTAATTTTTGATATATTTTATTCATATCACATGCTTGCATATTGTTGTGGTCATATTGTTTATATCAAAACACCTATTAGCCTTCACAAGGTGCGAATTGGTCAGTTAAAACAGTCTACTGGAATAAAATCTTACATAAAAACCTACTTTTTTCTTTCTCTTGAAAAGTTGGCATTTTGAAAATATAAGGGTTTATTATGACATCAGCAATTTGTGTGTTTACACTCTTAAAAAAGATCCTAAATGGTTCTTTGCTAGTACGGTTCTAATAAAAAACTTTATTTGGTACACTCTCAGAAAAAAAGGTATGAAACTAACTGGGGCAGTACCACTCTTGTCAATGGGGTGGTAACCTCAAGGGTACATCTCAGTACCTTCAGTCAGGGAACATAATTGTACCAAAATCTGTCCACTGAAATGATATTTTCTAAGTTGTACTGACTCACCCCATCTTGTCTCCAGGCTTTTATTTCATTGTTCTGTTTTAAAACATTAGGTTATGAAAAGGTACAAATATATACTTTTCACCTGAAAAAAACTTATTAAAGGTGCAAAATTGGACCTTAAAACCGCTGTTGTACCTTTGAGGGAACATTTACATTGTTTGTACCTTGATAAACAAAAAATGCACCTGCACAGAACCTTTATTTCTAACAGTGTATAGAAATTTACATCATGTGGAGGTTCTTTAAAGGAAAATTTCACAGATTTGTCAACATTTCTACATAATTTAATTATTAAGAAGTAAACAAAGTCTTGTTTGTTGTGAAACGGTGCTTTATAGAGAAACACACAAACTTGGATTTTCTTTACTGTGGTGGAGAGTTTTTCTATCTAATATTGCTAATGGTAAATTTGTCATACATCTGAAAACAGCTTTTTCTTTAGGGGCTATTTTGCCATAGAGCAATGGAGCATTTCATTTCAAACCACACTGTATTTGTTTACATCTTTAAGATTTAATTATGCGGATAATTTTAATTCCCTCTTAAACTAAAGGGTCTTCAAACTCTTTAAAGGTTATCTATTTAAATATCTATAATTGCTGTAGGTAAACAAATGTGGTTCATCTCTCAAAAATACCATTTTGGCACCTTTAGTTAGACTGTATGTGTGTTTGCGTATGCAACATAGAAAATATTACAGTAAAATTTTCAGAAGGTGTTCACTGCCATTAACTGTGTTTACTGCGCTGTTCCAGTAAAAGGTCCAGCCAGGCACAAGGCGGGGGGGTCAATTGAACATTCTGGATGTTTGATACCTGATGCCATGAAATACTTTTTGGCACTTGTTAAAGCGGTGTTTTGGAGTCTGTCTGGGTTGAAAATGATGCCTTTGTCCCTGCAGCAGGTGGTCCGAAGCACTTTACAGCCAACACTTAAATCCTTCATCCATGCCCTCTCTCAGGCCTACCTCATGCACTTAATGGATGCACCCTTATTTTCATCACTTCAGACGCGGCCTCAAAGAGTCAAAGAGCTCTCAAGGAAATCCAATCAGATAGAGGTGTGTGTGTGTATGTGTGTGTGAGAGAGAGAGTGTGTGAGTGAGTGAGACTGAGAGATTGCTAACTTCCACACCTGCCTGTAGATTGATGTCACTTGTCTCTCTCTCTCTCTCTCTCTCTCTCTCTCTCTCTCTGCTTCTCTCTCAGTGTCTCTCTCACACTATCTCCCTCTGTCTCTGTCTCCGCCTCTCTCTTAGTGTCTCTCTCACAATCTCTCCTTGTCTCCTGTCTCTCTCTGTGTCTCTCTCACACTCTCTTCCTCTGTCTCCTGTCTCTCTCTGCCTCTCTGTGTCTCTCTCACACTCTCTCCCTCTGTCTCCTGTCTATATCTCAATGTCTCTCTCTGTCCTACCTCTCTCTCTCTCTCTCTGTCTTGTTTCTTACTCTCACCCATTTGTCTCTCTCTCGTCTCTCTCTTTCCTGTTTCTCTCTCTCATTTCTCTCTGTCTCCCTCTCTCTCTCTCTCTCTCTCTCTCTCTCTCTCTCTCTCTCTCTCTCTCTCTCTCTTTCCGTCAGTTCAGTCAGGCAGTGCAGGTGTTCCCTCAGCACTTGTCAGCGTCTCCTCAGTCTCTGATCTGTAAGGTCCTGTGTGTGTGTGTGTGTGTGTGTGTGTGCTCTCACACCAGCACATGGAAATAATACAGCCTAGATGGCTTTGTTGTCTGTCTGGATTACAATAAAGTCTAATTCGTATTTTTACAGACTGACCGGAGAAGGGCCGGGGGGGATGGCACTAAGGCTCACCTGCTGATTTAAAGCTGCGGATTCTTCTAAGGATAGGCATCTGTTTGCATAAGGGTGGTGTCCGACAATACACATAGCAAGTATTTATTTAGAGCCCTTTAAGAGTAAATGACCTCTTTAAAGCCAAAGTACAATGCCATGCTGTTTACATGGCTTAGTGCCGAACAGTCTTCGTCTACTGAATAGGTAGGAAATTCATGACATATATGCAATACTATGAAGGGATGCTTTAACAAAAAAAAACAAACTGAGCGATTCTTCACCCGCCCAACTTCACCACATGCCACACACTTTTTTTTAGTGAGACATGTTTGAGGCGTGCTTTTCCTAAACTGCAATTAAGCTTTGCACACTTGTTTTCCTGACACTCGACTTTAAAAGCTGTCAACTGTAGTGGAAATGTTGTTGAGTTGTTTCCATCACTATGGAGACAATAGAAAAGACTTACGCCGTTGAGCCAATCGTTGAGTTTCTAAAAGCCTCTGGGGTTTTCCTGGAGTTGCAGTATTTTAGCACTCCAGGGCACTTTTAATGACAGTTTGTGACTCAATTATAATGCGTTCACGGATGAGTGTGAGTAGCACTGTTATAGATATGGAAAATCAGAGGGAAATGTTTATTAAGTATTTCTCTTACCAAATTCAGAGCACAAATACACTGCTGTAAAAGCTGATTGCAAAACCATGAGCAGGAAATAAATGTGTCTCAGAAAATTTGCTGTAAATGAATAAATAAATAAATAAATAAATAAATAAATAAATGTGCAAAGGTCAGAAACCGTCTTTCACTTATTTAATTATTTATTTTCCAGTCTTGTTTTTCTCAGGAGAAGTTTCTGTGGAGTTTAGGTATGAGATAGCCCACTTACATAAGGAAGGGGAAAGTTAAAAATAAATAATTAAAACAAACAGCAATTTCCAAAAATGGCGTTCAAGCAATTATTCAAAATATTATACTGAGAAAAGCAAATGAAAAAAAAAAGAATCAGCACTACTGAATGTGTTCGGGATTGCTTGGATTGTGAGAAACAGAAAATGCAACCAACTTCTAAGACTGACCTTTGGAGGTGTGGAAAAATATCCCTGCAGATGTCTTCAAAAAACTGAAAGCAAGTCACCTGAAAACAATAGAAGCTATAATAAAAGCAAAGGGTACACAAAAGTTGTTGAGGTTTCTGTGTAATTTTCTGTTAAATATATGTTTTCTGCTGTTTTCCTGATGCTGAAAAAATGAATCACTTATACTTAGTGGTTGTTTTGGGTAGAAATTAGATGTAGGGTGGTCTGTGACATTTGCACAGCACTGTAAATAAATAAATAAATAAAGTATTTTAATATATTTTATGCTGGTTTTGAAAAACTCTCCCTGTAAAGTAACTTTGCGAATTTGTTTTAAAAGGTGCTACATGCATTATGCACACAGGTAACATATATTGTTTATTTATTATTATCATTATATATATATATATATATATATATATATATAAAATTAATAAATAACATTACATATATGCACATATATTATGAAACCCCACATCTTACATTCACCTCAGGTTCCTAAAGCTGCTCTACTATGCGTACGTGTGTCTCCCTGCAGACAGTTAGGACCTCAGGCGATCTGCCTCATGTTTCGAAATGGCTGCTCCTCAGCCCCAGACTTTCAGACCCAGACCACCCCACATCTGCTGAGCAAACCGCGCGGCATCTCCCAGCGGAGCCCACCGCTCAGCCTCCCCTCGGCCCATGCATCCAACTTATAAAGCCACAAATTAGGTCTTGACATTTGGGCGCAATAATTGCTCCTGAAAGCATGAGGCATCAATTAGGCTCTCAGTGCTGTGACAGGTTATCCCTACAGGACATGAGCGCGCTGTTGACTGGAGCTAGCCACTGCCCTCGTAGGCTGGATGGACAAACCCATTATCCTGTCCAGCAGTGGGTGGACAGGCATTCCAATACAAATTACCACTTCAAAAAGTACACAAATGTACAAAAAACCTAAACCCTTTTTTTTGTTTTGTTTTTTTTAATTACCGGCTTAGCAGTAGTAGTTGTGGTATTTTTTCTGGTCACTTAATTTAAATTTTCCTTTGGTCATTATTGAGATGTGTATCTGCCTGATCATTTTTAAGCATAACTTATTCATGTGTTCTATATGATGTGGTATTAATTTTCACATGTGGGAATTTTAGGGGGATTGCCCGCAGCTCTATGGAATGGCCTCAAAGATCTCTTTGATTTTCCTGCATTAGAGTGACTTTTCCCGCAGGGTTCTCCTATCCTAGGGGTCAGAGGAAAGGTCAATTGGTTAATTTCCATAGTTTTCACCTAAAACATTCTTCAGGCACTTGGGAGTAATTCAATCAGCAGCCAAAACATGGAATAATATCCTTGGATGAAAAAGAAAATCGTTAGGAATTGATTGTGTACCAAAGCTGTGCTCAGTCCCTTTAAAATGAGTCCTTCCAAAGGGGTCCAATGAGGTGATCAGGCATGTTAGCCAGGATCATTTCTCAGCACTTATTTCTGGTACATTATTTATAGGTATGACGTTAGCATTTAAGAGTAACAGCTGAGAGGAAAGAGATGCAGCTTGAACTGGGGTTTGCTGATGAAAGGCCATCTACAGTATGTGCACAATTCGTTGAAAGTTTAGTGCAGCTTGTCAAGATTTGCGAGACTTCCTGGGCACTGTTTGCCGAACCTGAGAAAAGTATGTGCACCGTGCACTCTCTGCTTCCAAGTGAAAGTGGAAATGTGCATTGTTGCCCATAAGTGAGGCGGAAAATTGCTAACCCATTTGTCATTGTGCTCCTCGATGTAGAGGTCAATCAATGGATTCTTTCATGACAAGCTTACAGAACTGAATGTTTTTCCATGGCCTCACCCCTTCACACCTGGACTGCCAGGTAAAATAACAAAACAAGAGGTGAGCGAAAGAAAAGAGGGTTTAGAGGAGCTCTGCCTTGCACACAAGGAAAGCTGATAGGTGTGAAGAATGTGCCATGTGACTAAACACTTTAACTGACTATTTCAATTCAGTTTAGCATACAAATTGTACCCAGTGGAAGAAAACAAATCAGGTGTTGTTTTTTTTAAGCAACTCGGTAACCTCCACACAGACCACACAGACTCGCCAACCTGCAGCAGTACAGTTAGATAACAAGAGCAGTTTGCTGATTTAAAGGGGAATTCCACCGATTTTTAAAACTTTGAGCATAATTCAGTGGTTGAGATTTAAGCAAAGTCATTCAGAGTGGTTTGATGTGAAGTGGTTCATTGTAGAGAAACTTAATGACTCTGATCTCTTCACAGTGGTGGTGATAGGAGCCAAGGATTGCAGTGTCTACAGGACAAATATAGCCTTTTTATTTACCATCCAAAATGAACTTACATGAGTCTTCTGAGTTTTATATGCAATAGTGATAATGGTAAAACAGTCCTAAATCTGAAAAAAAAGGTTTTCTTGAAGGACTTTTTGGTCTTACAACACCATATATATACACATGTCTGCCATGGATGGGTTTTAAAATAAGTTTTAGGCCAAAGCCTTGACACAAAACACTGATAAAATAATGTCTCAGGCATCAGGCAGAATATTTGCAAACAAATTATTGTGATGATTTTCTGTGAGGGAGCTTTAAGAGGCATTAATCTCTTCAGATGTCTGGTTCCTATCACTACAGTGTGAATAACTCTGGTTTAACACTAGTTCCTTTCTTTATCTTTGCAACTGTATTGGTGTTAAACCTTGAATGGTTTTCAATAACACTTTAATTGAATGGCCTACTGTGGATGGTTATCTTCTATTTAACTTACATTCAACTAAGTATCTATCCAATTTATCTTAATTTCCCATAACTCTAACCCTGGGTATAACCATAACCCTAACCTCAACCCAAAACCTAATCCTACACTTGGTCCTAAACCTGACCCTAGCTAATGATTTCTAATGATTCTCAACACTAACACTGTTTAGAATCAAGTGAATACCATCTGCAGATAATCTATGGAGGCTTTCCATGTAAAGTGGGACTTGATTTTCTTACTTCATGGAACAATATGTTCTTCAACCAGTGTCTCCACCCTAACAAGATGGATTTTGTTGTTGAGCTCTGTTAGAAACGCAATGTGCATTACACTGGAACTTAGCACATTAGATTACATAATTAGAGATGCTGAAATTGATTAACTAAATATTTTACAGCATGCTATTGAGCAAACTGAGATTAGATTTCTGTATGGATTTCTCTTTCACTCAGAAAAAGATGAGGAAAGATTTCTGTTGACGTGACTGATTGCTTGTTGTCTAAATGCAAATAACTTTGATTGTTTCAAAACAGCCTTCAGAACATATTGATGTCTGTTGGAGAAAGATTGTTTCCGCTTGTCAGTCATTTGTGTGATTTCCTGGTGCCACAGTACTTCCAGCTATTGGTCCCTCTGGTTTATTCGTGTTGAATTGTGAATAAAAAGTGTGTCATTCTTTCTATGCACTACTTATTGCCCAATACAAAGATGTTTACAGCAAAGGTCTAGTGTGACGTGTGTTTTTTTATTTTTTGATAAAATACACCAGAATAGTCCTGCAGACAATATAAAGTGTGTGAAGGAGAGCAAGAAAAAAAAATGATAGAGGTCTATTGCGCATTTCAGAAAGAGGTACACATAGAATGCCGGACAACAAGTAACAATAAATAATTACAAAGATACCAAAGAACAGACGGCTGGCAGCATAGAAACGGTAAGCAAAAATGGCAGGAATAAAAACACACTGGCACTGATGTGATTTTTAATTCAGATTTATTTAATACAGTCATCGTGTTCGTTGTATTTAAATTCTGCAAGTACTGCGGTAATTCTCTTTTTTCATCATTAAGTTTTGCTTAAAGTGTTAAAATCCTTGACATGCACAATGTCAAATTATCCAATCAGGAGATCAGGAGTCTAGGCAGATACAGCCAGTCTAGCACTCCAATTGGTAGGAAAAAATATCGTTTTAGGCCCTCTGGAAGTTCTAGATACTTCACTGGATGCGTGTCAGTCAGTGAATTAAAATAGCATCAGCTTTACTTTGTGGCTTTTTACTAAAAAAGTCACTTTAAAACTGGAAAATATACAATCAGGGCCATAAATATTTGGACATTGATAAAGTTATGGCTATTTTAGCTGTCTACCACAGCATATCAGAGTTGAAATTAGATGGATATGAGCTGCAGATTTTCAGCTTTTATTTGAGAGTATGTACTCATTATATATATTTTCAGGGGCTCAAAAGTACCCAGCTGTTTCATGGTCAGGTGTGTGTTATCACCTCATTATTTTACTTACAAGTCAGCAGATAAAAGCTCTAGAGCTAATCTCAAATGTGGCATTTGCATTTGGAATCAGTTGCAATAAATCCAAAGAGCTGTCACTGCCAGTGAAGCAAGCCATCATTAGGCTGACAAGCAAAAACAAACATATTATATATGAAAATGATTGTGATTGCTACACCTTCATCCAATTTGAATGTAAATAAATACCCTTAAATTAAAGATGAAAGTGTGCGCTTTAAGCTCAAATTTAAATATTTATGGACCAGGCAAAAATATGAATTGCCATGTGCACGTGAATTGCCATTAGCTTGGTGCTAACACACTACTAAAATCCCATTGGGGCACCAGAAGAAATTAGCATTTGTGGCCCAAACTGAAGGTCTAGCTGTTTCACTGCTGAAAACAGTTGAACATAGTTTAATAAGCTGAAACGCTAAAAGCAGAGAAACAAAATTTACAAAGTGATAAGATAATGTGCTTATTAAAGCATACTGTAGTATGACACAGTGCAGTGCAATATATACAACTGCTTTAAAGCGTAAAGTGTATGTTTTCTGTGAAATCTAGTGCACAAAGACTCTTTGCATGCTTCTTTGTGATGTCCTTTATAAGATCACAGTGTGGATATCAAACAGAGAGGCCACCTGTCAATGTGTACAGCTGCAATTAAAACACACACACATGAAGCCACACTATAAATCACGGCACTGAGCATGGCAAGCCCCTGCATGTCATCAGAGGTGTTTGTGAATTAGCACTACTATAGCTAACAGGGTAGAAAATGAACAAATGATCCATAAATGACCCCTCACAAAAAATATTGGACTGGACAGCATTTAACCACTTAAAATCCCATTACATATTAAGGCTTATTATTCAGTAACTACAGGGGTTTCAATGCAAACTGGCTGAGCTGTTCTTAGTTTATAGAGTGTGTAATAAAAATGTGGGCCTGCCAGTGGGCCCTGACCATTTAACTGTTTATTCTTACTCTGAAAAGGCTATAATAAGAGTTTGGCAGTACAGGGGTGGGGTCAGTACATGTGGTACTCAGTGGTTTAGATACATGTACAGGCCAATTCAAGACATGATTTTAAGCACTGTCTATTGTCTGCATATCAACCTGTAATTCCAGCAAGGCTTCCTCACATTAGAGGAACTTGGCATCCATTCAAAGTGTAATAAATATGCTGCAATATTATGTCAGTTGCAAAACCTCATAGGATCTTGACGTTCTGTGTGAAAGGCACAAATTTATGAATGAAAGTAAGATCAGATCTAGTTCATTGCAAAACGTCAGTTAACATGCCAGCATCCTCGCCTCTCTGCAAAAGATCTAAACACGCAGGCGATGCAACGTACATGACTAACTTGCCCGGCACGTCTTATTTGTGGCAGATGTGACCTGAACAAGGGGAAACCATAACTCGCTCAAGCAACTTCAAACAAGCACTTCGGCACAGGACTAAACCACCTCCATAGTAATTTAGAAAGCTTCTGAGGAAAAGGAAATCCCCTGGCACAGAGTTCCATCACCTTGATAGAAATAGTTTGCATCAGACACTGTAAAGTTGTTCTTTGACAAAGCAGTTATGCTATGAAAACCAAAAAAGAACACATCAGGGGGCATTAAGAGCAGATCAACAGAAGTGTTTTGAATAAAGGTGCACTTCACCACTAAACATACTATATACACTGGGGTCTAAAGCTCTGAGACTACTGGTGAAAATGCTTCTATTTTGCATTTGTTTCTAAGTTAAGAACAAAGTTTTTCATTACAAATGATATTATCAGCATAACAATGTCAGTGAGAGGTAAAATCTTTGAATGTTTACCTAAACCTCAGAATTTCTTTGTATTTGGTATGTCCCTTTTTTGCTTTAATGACAGTGTGGGCTCAAGCTGACATGGACTCCACATAGGTTGGCAAAAGCCTCAGATCAGTAGATCAAATCTTAAAGTCATCTAAACATGTTTCAGTGGAAAGAATAAGACAAAAAAAACTGACCTTTTTGAACACAAATTTTCTTCAGTTTGAATAGTGACCCAGAAATAGTGCAGAATTTCTTAATTTCTTAATTATCATAACTTTTCTCTGTTTGAAAGTTTTCAAGATTCTAACAATTTTGTTGTGTATTTCCAGGTTTTAATGAAAAAAAAAAATTCAATGTGGTCTGAGACTTTTGGACTTTACATCAGAGCTGGGTAGTAACTCCTTCCATTTACTCAAGTGCATATACTCATGTGAAATATGAATAGATATGTGCTCTCCTTCATTTTAATTTCCTCATGTTTTGTGAGTGACAGCACCTGTGCTGTTATGTGATTAGTCACAACTCTGATTAACCTAATCCCTAAATTTCAACTTGATAAATGTTTGCACTTTTTTTCAATGTTGTTCTTTTTGATCTTTTTCATTTCTTTGAGGTTGACAGATTTAGATTTATCATGAGTTCAATTTCTCAATAAAAATATTTTGTCCAAAAAACAATGTGCTTCGTTTTTATGTCACTACCGTCACACAAAGAGTTTTAGTCAATAGGTGGAGCCTTGTTTTAGCCACACCCCTGCATTTTAGAGCAAGAAGTGAGACTGCATCCCTGTCCCTCATGGTGAATGGTTAGATCTCATTGTTTTAAAGTAAATGTGTCTGAAAATCAGTGTGTAACCTTAAGAATTGTCATTACCGAAAACATATTTTGCATGCAATTGCATAAACTTTTTTTGTGTTTTGAAAAATGTTATGATTTTCTGTGTGTACAACTGTTCAAAGCTGTGTTTGCTAATCATGTAATGGCTACTGTTTTTGAGCTCCGCTCAAAATTAACTAAAATTGTAACTACCAAAACAGTCACTACTGAATGTTTTGGTAGTGTTATGGTGTTTATTGACAAATGGAATGTTCAACCGTTTATTTTAATAAAATAAACATACTTAAGGTATATGGTCACTCAAAGCAAAATGATATAAGTTTGAGGTCAAAGTCAGTTAAAAGCCCTAAATGTGTTTTCAACTCTGACTTTGAACCAGCTCAGTAGAATGATCCACACATATTGACATTTATATTCAAGAGACATTATTTGACTGGCTGATGTGTAAATTTCCATGTGACTTGGACACAGCACAAACCAAACCAGAGACTCAGACAGTTCTTGACAAACCAACATCAAAATAAATTTGATATGATTTCCCTTCCGTGCTAATCCACTTCTGAGAACATAGCCCCGGGCCCATACACTTCCTTTGAAAGTTTATCGCTGACAAATTCAAATGGCTCAAGATCAAATGTGTACCAACAGATTATCAAAGGAGCTCTTTTTCAGAAGTGCTTTGTAGGTTTTTCATCTGATGCGTGTTAGCCTGTTCAAAACAGACATTCCTGTCACGGGGACAACTTAAGCTGCTCAGGCATTGAATACATCATATAAAACACAATGCAGTCTGTATACAATTGGACAGTGATACAGTTCTTGTTTTGCCTCTATACTCTAGCTCATGGAGTTGAAAATTAAACAACAATTTTGAATCATATGGAAATCTCAGCACTTTGCATAGACATCCACCCATTTCACGAGACCATTAGCAGCTAGATATTAGGTAGTTGTTGTTTCTTGGCCTGTCTTGGCAAAATTAGTTCATGGGAGCTACAGGGCTGAAATATTAAACTAGTTTTACCAGAAAGCTTATAACAAACAGCCTGGCAGACCACAGAAGACCACAGGAGCAGATCGCTAAGAATACTTTCAATGAGGAAAAAAATGTTAAACCGATGAAGCCCAACACTGAAGGTATAGTAATAAAGGTCAACGTCTGAGGGTTTTACCACAAGATGCAAAACAATGAGCTGAACAGAAAGATGAGAAGAAGATTATCCTGTACCAGTAATGACAGGCACACAGTGCGGAGAAAAAACAAAACATCTCATAATCCAAATCACTTTATGAGTGAAACATGGTGGTATGGGCATACAGTCGATTGCAGAAGTTTGGGCACCCCAGTCAAAATGACATTTTGTTGATTTTCTAAGTGAAAATAAGTGAACACATCATCTACAGAGAACAAACTTCTGAATATTTTAATTCACAATTACTGTTTCTAAGCTGAATTTGACACACACATGCAGGAATTGAAAATGGCTGCATTACAGGCCTGAGAGAACATCACCGGGAAATATATCCAATGATACCAATGAGTGAGTCACAGACTTCAGTCATCAAAAAAATGTATTACTGTCTAATTAGACCACAACCGCACTGTAGATTACAGTGTGGCATTAATGAAACATGTGCAATGAAACTCTTCTGTTGTTGTAACTGCTCTGTCGAATCCTACAATCAAATTCATAAAAGCTAAAAACATGCTTCACTATGCAATCAGAGAAATATACCCATCAGCCATGACATTAAAATCACCTCCTTGTTTCTACACTCTTTGTCCATTTTATCACCTTCACTTACCATATAGGTGCACATGTAGTTCTACAATTGCGGACTTTAATGGTCAGAACCCCCTAGGGCCACCTAGATCAGGTATTATTTGGGTGGTGGATTATTCTCAGCATTGCAGTGACACTGATGTGGTGGTGGCATGTTAGTTTGTGTTGCGTTGGTCAGAGTGGATCAGACACAGCAGTGCTATGTTTTTAAGCACTGTGTCCACTCACTGTCCACTCTATTAGACACTTCTGCTTTGTCGGTCCACCTTGTAGATGTAAAGTCAATAGTTCATCTGCACTGAGGTGTTTAAAAACTCCAGCAGCACTGCTGTGTCTGATCCACTCTAACCAGCACAACACACACTAACACGCCACCACCTCATCAGTGTTACTGCAGTGCTGAGAATGATCCGCCACCCAAATAATACCTGAATAATAATACCTTTATTTATTTATAATAATAAATGAAAGATCCACCACCTAAATAATACCTGAGGTGGTCCTGACCATTGAAGAACAGAATAAAAGAGGGCTAACAAACTATACAGAGAAACAGATGGGCTACAGTCTGTAACTGTAGAACTACAAAGTGCACCTATATGGTAAGTGGAGCTGATAAAATGGACAAAGAGTGTAAATAGAGTGTGATGGCTGACTGGTGTATATGGTAACTGCTAAAGCTTAGCATTTCAAGTGTTTTATATTTAAATGAATGAAGGCAATATTCATCATATACCATTTAAATGTGCAAAATAGGCATAAAGTGAACAAACTCATGGCTTCAGGCCTCATGAAGAAAGCTTTTTCATCTTATCAAAAAGCTCATGTACAGAAGTTAATCAGCAGAGTACAAAGGGGCCTTTATTTAGGTGAAACCTCCATGCTCTCCGATATCAAAGGCAGCACAATCTGCCACAACAAGATGCTACACCAGGTGATAAGATATATGCCATCTGACATATGAAAGAATGTCTGCAGTGAATGATGGTGAATTAGAAATTTGAGCTTAGGATCAGTTATTAAAGTCTGAAGGTTGCACATCTACAGTAGAAATGTATTTTCCTCCTTTTAAAAAGTGTCTGTTTTTCAAAATAACCGCTTGCTTTATCCTGAACTGGAATAAAAAGAAAAATCAAATTAAAAAAAGAGGGCCAACTATAGGAAATGTGTCAAATAAATGAATTATATGAAATAGGTAAGGGGTATTAATCATTCCATGAGTCAGGTTAACTTCAAATTATGGGCAAGATGTTATTTCTGTGAAGTGCTTGGGAAAAAAAAAGAAAGAAAGAAAAACTTCCTGCTCATTGTTTCAATGGGTTTCTCTTTAGAGACCACTCTGATCCCAGCAGTAATTATCTGGAGGGAAATTGCACAGCAGACAGGTATAAATGGGGTTCCCACCATCACACAGCACTGCAGTCTCTGGTAATAGATGACCATAGATCACCATTATAATGACATCCCTTAACTCCTCCTAGCTTAAGCGTGCAAATCAAAAGCCATTATGATGGTTACGTTACAGGTAATCTTTTAATACCCTGTCCATACAGATAAAGTGGAGACAAACTGATTGATCAAAAGCAGCTCTGAAGACAGAGAATGCCTGCACCAGCATTTCGTGAGAGGGCCGTTTGGAGTGACCCTGAGCCTTAGATGTTAATTATGCCAGCGTGATGTATGCATGGTCCCACAGGCCCTTTCCCTACCGCACGCCATCAGTATTCACTACAAATGCGTGCTTGTACATTGCTGCAGCTCCATTTCTATCATAACATTCAATCCAGCTGAATAAGTGAAATGTTTTTTGCCATTTTTGGTAGATTTCAGGTAGATATTTCAGGTTCCCATTACCAAGAAATATTGTGTCAATATCATAAGAAAATCTTTTAATGGCATCTTTTCCCATTTTTGTAAAAACTATTTTAAATTGCCGGCAGACCTTTACTTGGTGAAGATTTCATGATGGATGGACAAAGAGACGGTTCAAAATTAGTTGTAAATGGTTCAAATTACTTAATGTTATGTAAATGATGGTCTATTCTGATTGGCCCTGTACCATTTAAAAAGCAGTATGCACGGAAGCACTCCTTATAACTTCAGTGAAAATGGGTGGAGCTAAACCACTGTAGGTTGAGTAGGTAGATTTAAGAAAATGTGTTGGTTTTTGTGACATCATAAAAACTGTAAAGTCAAAAACAGACTATTTTTGCACCTTAGTTTCCATATATATGGACTGTATTGACAGAGGAGTCAACTACACATTTTGAAACTTTGACAATGTTTACATATTACACCAAACTCTTTAATTTCAAAAAAGTGAGGAGATTTTGTTTTTGAGCCCTTTAAAGAGGAATTCTCAATTTGAAAAGTTCTGCATAAATAGTTGTTAAATCACTCAGATTGATTTGATGTGAAATGTTCCATTCTAGAGAAACCCACCAAGTGAGAAGTGTTTACAGCGATAGGATCCAGGCGTCTGAAGAGTTTAATACCTCTAAAAGCTCCCTCACAGAAAGCTAATACACAAAACTGTTACAAATAAACTGCATCATGCTTGAGACATAGTTTTATGATAGATTTTATAAAAAGTTGGCCCAAAATGTGTGTATTTATTTTTTCAGATTCACCACTATTTCATAATTACTGACATTATATGAAAATTTAGAAGCATCATGTAAGTTCACTATTCACTTTGGACAGTAAATACATTGACTATATTTGTGTTGTAGACATTGGGACGTCTGGTTCCTATCACCACCACTGTAAAAAAAGAAATCAAAGTCTGTAACTTTCTCAACATTGAACCATTTCACATGAAAACATTCTGACTGACTTTCTTTGCTTTCCAATGACTGAATTATACAGAACCTTTGAAAAAATGAAAGAAACATCCCTTAAGAATGATTTTTCCCTCCCTGTATAAAGTTATCATTTCAGTTTTACGAGGCTTTGTTATGACAAAATGTTAAGAACATCACTTCCTTCTTCTATAATCCACTTATGAGAAATGAGTGTTTCTTTTGACAGTGAAAAAGTACTGTTTATGTAAAATAGTTACACCGCTATCACCATATCTCCCATTTAACCTCTTTATTTTTGTGAAGAACGCATGGTGAAGGGGGGCTTTGTTTCATGCAGGAGGAAATGTTGTATTAGGGCTGCGGCAGAGAGGATGGCACTGAAATCACACTCCATGCAGGTGCTGGTTTTATTGCAGGCAGTCTAATCTCAGAGGCATCACACCACTGCTGTCAGCCAGCCGGCCATCTTCCCTCTGCCGCAAACCTGCAATAATAAAAACCTCATAACCTTGATGGACAGAAGGGTCTTCAATTGGAATAAGAAGAAAGAAATAGATTGGATTTCTAAAATTGGATTCAAAGTGAGATTAACATCAAATATCACAGCAAAGGTTCGAAGCACCAAAGGGAGCTTGACATTTTGGCAGCTTGCGTTGGACTAAGCTGACAGTTTCCTGGATACAAACGTAGTTAGAGAAAGACATTATGTAAACATTAGTCCCGTGCAATCACAAGGGGAGCTGTCCCATTCCATTACTTGTAAAAAATATAACTGCGCTCTGTCTAATTTTATGACTGGATTTAGTAGGATTCAGCTCTGTTTAGGAGGACTCTAACCAGCTTTACAGTTTGACTGTGAAACAGAAGATTAACAGCCAGTAAAAGAATAGAGGCCTAAACTGTCAGGTAACACTGTACGGTTCTCTGTATCTCCATAATCTTCACTAGACAAAGACAGGATTCAGAAAGTTAACAGCACATTGTCACCTTCTGTGCTTTTCTGAGTCCTCACACTGGAGGGATTTAGCATTTGATTTGGACCAAAATAAGCGTAACAGGTATACTCACCTATTTAAGGCTGAGGGCAGATGGGTAAGAACGACCAGATCAAAGTACACCTCAGAGCACATTAAAGGCCTTTTTGAGGAGCTGAAGCGATGTTTAGCCATGCATTCCCCTGTCACAGTCAAACAAAAGCATCTCTCACGTAAAAAAAAAAAAGAGGGCTATGAGATCCACTATGAGCTTCACCTATGGTGACCAAGCACAACAATCAACAGAATCCATAGCCCTTAGGCAAAAAGCCAGGGAGGTTTATTTTGTCACTTTCTAGACACTGAATGTTTTACAGTTCATTATTTATGTTTACATTCCAGGAAAATTTGACCTCAGTGAAAATATTCGCATAAACTAACAACAAAGAACACAAATTTCTTATGCCTTTAATAAAAAGCTGAGATTCAGAATCCACCTACACACTTGCAAATAAAGGTTCCTTGAAGTCATAGAAGAACCACTTTGTTTCCCTAAAGAACCTTTCAATGTGTGAAAACATAAAGGGGGCTAGATCATGGAGTTTTTCTCCCAAAAAAAAGGAGGTTGATATAGAATGCAAACATTAGGCCTCATTCACAAACCATTCTTAAGAAGACATTTCTTATTAAAACCAACTTACGCAGTTTTCATGAACATTCACCAATGTTTTCTTTTTAGGTTGGCTTTGTTCTTGGGAAAGAATGGAATCTACGCACACTCAAGAGCACAAAGGTGCGAACAATTCTGCGGCTTAAGAACATCTGTTTAAATTTGACATGGAACTGTAAAGAACCTTTTTAAAAATTAAAGACCCTCCACATAACATTTCTATTAATGTTTCCC
Source organism: Colossoma macropomum (assembly GCF_904425465.1). Taxonomy (NCBI): domain Eukaryota; kingdom Metazoa; phylum Chordata; class Actinopteri; order Characiformes; family Serrasalmidae; genus Colossoma; species Colossoma macropomum. The sequence goes on from NW_023494788.1 coordinate 17,852,290, forward strand.
TAGAACTGTATGCCAGGAATCATTTAGGAACCTTTATTTTTAAGAGTGTGCGGAATGTAAAGTGTATAAAAATGTTCCAGGGAAGTCAGTAAGGAATAAAACATGTAGCAAGCGCTTGCTGAGGAATCCTACTCTGTCAACAGGAAACAGTTATGCCATGTTCAAGAGCACATATACTGTTCCATGCTTTAGCATACTTTGTGCACCTGAGAGCTTAACAATGTCTAAGTTACAAGCAGAACAAAAGATTCCTTTATGGCCGGAACACGGGGGGAGATGACAGCTATAATATTGGCCTCAGTACATATAGGTAACATACTAGGCAAGAGGAAATAGCCCTTTTAAGCTTGACATTGATGTCCACTGCCATTTAGAACTGATAACACAGGGTTAGTGTGTTTCGTAGAGCAGAAGAGTATATCTGGGGTAATATTAGAAGGTATTAGTGCTGTGTCATGCGTGTAGATAGGAGGTTAAGTATGGTAGCTGCCTTCTCTCGTGAAATTCCCACAGAGAATTTCAGAGACCAGGTAATGTGTAAAGAAAGATGAAGCTAACAGTGTATACATACCATCGGCCACTAATTCAGCACCAACTGCATAATAACAAGCTTGCTGTCATGCTTAATGCAGCTGATGCAGCATCTAAGCATTTTTACTGCTAATGCTGCTTTAATATGCGCAATGTAGCAGAAAATTGCAAATTGCTCACACATAATTGCAAATTGCTCATCAGCTAATATAGTCTTAGCATTTTGCCCAATCATATTTCTGTTTCTGATGTTCAATTTGTTGTGCATAATTTGTTCATTAGCTTTTCGGACTGTAGCTGAAGCTGCATGACCCACACACCATCCTTTAAATGTGCTTGAAATAGCTTTTTTCCCTTTGCATCATCTCCCACACAAAACAAAATTGAAGAAGGTTTTTTCCTGTTCTTCAATGGTCAGGACCCCCACAGGACCACCAGAGAGCAGGTATTATTTAAGTGGTGGATCATTCTCAGCACTGACATTGACATGGGGGTGGTGTGTTAGAATGTGTTGCACTGGTACGAGTGGATCAGACACAGCAGGGCTACTGGAGTTTTTAAACACTGTGTCCACTTACTGTCCACTCTATTAGACACTCCTACCTTGATGCTGCACCTTGTAGATGTAAAGAGAGACAGTAGCTCATCTGCTGCTGCAGTTTCCATTGGTCATCCTCTAGTCCTTCATCAGTGGTCACATGATAATGTTGGTTGGGTATTTTTGGTTGGACGGCTATTCTCAGTCCAGCAGTGACACTGAACTGTTTAAAAACTCCAGCAGCCCTGCTGTGTCTGATCCACTCATACCAGCACAACACATACTAACACATCACCACCACATCAGTGTTACTGCAGTGCTGAGAATGATCCGCCACCCAAATGATACCCACTCTGTGGTGGTCCTGTGGGGATCCTGACCATTGAAGAACATGGTGAAAGGCGGCTACCAAAGTATGCAGAAAAAACAGATGGACCACTGTCTGTATCTGTAGAACAGAACTTGCTACATGTAAATACAGTATTTTGAAAAATATATGTAAATATATTTCCTTTGCAAATACAGAAACTAAAGGTAGTTCCTAGAACTGAACACCAAAGCCAAGAATCATTTAGGAACCTTTATTTTGTCCTTCATGCAGTCTGTTCTGAAGCTGAGTATTACTTGCACTGGAGTGTGCAAGCTCATCAGATTGGCCTCTGCAGACTCAGTGGAGCTTGTGCATCCTGTCACCAGCTAGAACCTGCTTGTCAACCCCAGCTGTGCCTCTGCCAACTCCTCAGTTCTTAAAGTCTCTCTGTCAGGATCATGGTGGTAGTGTGGGTGAAAAGAATATCAGAAAAAAAAAAGAGCCGGCAAGGACAAGCTTCTTTCATGGCACTTATCATTACATTCTATCTCTCACATCTCGCTGAGACAGACAAAGTGCCACCAGGACCCCTTGCCTCTTAGCTTCTGCCAAAGAGAGCTCGCCGTTCAGTATCTTAACACAGGGAACTAAGGCCCATATCGCTTTGCCTCTATTCCTGTGTGGAGATTTGCGCTTGGTGGTCCACTCATCAAGTCTGAATACTCCATGATGACTCTTGTCGTTATCCAAAGGTTAGATCTCTGTGTTTTCACCTCGGTTAACAAATAAGGAAGAACAAAGGATTGACCACAGATCCGAAGAACCACACACACTGTCACGCTAACCTTCAAAGTGCTGGATGCCCTGATATCTTTTTTTTTTATTTTAGATCAGTCATGATGTACCTTGTCAAAGTAGACACTGTTAAATTACACTGTAATCCTCACTGTCTTGATACTGATATTGATATTTTTATGCAGTTTCAAGCTCACTGTCAAGTCTGATCCTTTGTTTCATCCCAGTGCCTGTCACTTGGATGATACTAAGATGTAGGTCTCATTGTTGATTGCCAGGATCTCTCCATTGTTGTCTGTATCGCATTGTGTGCACGGACTGAAGATGTCAAAACAGACATCATTTCAGCTGACATACAAGCACATGGAAAACTTCCCGCAAAGCTGTTCTTCTGTCTTACATCTCCACATCAAACATCAAAGGCAGCAGGATCACACAAACAGCTGGCATTAACCATTTCAAAAGGCGACTGAAGCTCCTTGTGCGCACCTAAGATCCAGCCCCACCTTCTGCCTCAGACTGCTGAAATCACTCACTCAATCACGACACCTCTGAGTGGCTCTTTTAACTCTTTAACCCAACCTGAGGCCATAGCGAGGCCGTGTACTTTCTCCAGACCACCCAGTACATGATCTGGAACTGTGGCATTGGCTTTGTGCTCTGAATGGCTTTGACATTCTTGGGCCTCCTTGGTCTTCTCCGCAGAGCAGTCGGCCTGCACTGGTCATTGATCCCTACGACCCTTCAGTAGGTGAGTGACCGAAGGAAGGAGGGCTGCTTTAAAAGCTGTTCTCACAAGGTGATTTCCATCACAGAATTAGTGTGAAGATGCCCTGAGGAGACTTTACAAGTCCGTGTGAAAAGCTGTCTTTCTAAAATAAATAAATAAACAAAGAGCCCAATAAAAGGAAATACTTATCATAGAAGTTCTTAATGAGGCCTACTTTTTTTAATGCTCTTTAAAACCAATTTCTTTGTACTACTGCATGCTGAATTCTTCTGAATTTGGACATTTTACTCTTATGAAAATCACAAAACATCATGCCTGACCAGTGGGTCATTTCCAAAACCAGCACCTGAAAAGCTGCTACAGACTCTTTTTGAGCTCTTTAATGTGGTCATACATGTGCATTACGACAATATCTTAAAAGCAGACAGTATTTGGCTCACTTCCAGCCTGTACTTTTCTCCTTCTCTGAGTTACTTGTTCGTGCATGGATTTGCTAGTGTTACTTCGGGAAACCCCTGTTTCACTCCAATTTTTTTTTCCTCAAAACACTACATTGCTGGTTTAATGGAGGCAGATGTGTATTTTCCTGCTGTTTTCTCCTGCAGATGTTGCCAGTGCTCAGTGAAGCATGGCATTGTGTTATTTCTTTATCATGACATGTTCAAGCAACATGTTGCCCTATATTGATATCAAGGCTGTCATTTTTACTTTTCTACGTATTGGAGCACAGCCACTGTCCTTTACATTGTGTGAACATTTTGTGTTGAATGGACTCTAAAATCTTGCTACATTAACTTACATTATAAAGTTAAGAAGCCTTATCTTGTGATCCTAACATTTTGGTGACATACGTTTTTTGTTAGGATGATATAGAAAATTCTATAGTTCAATACAGACGGTCCATCTTTCTTTTTGCCATCCACCCTTGACACCCTTTCAGACCCATTGTGTTGAGCTGTGTGTTCTCACAGTGTAAGGATGGTGGTCTACCAGGTTTTGTATGGTGATTAGGAGACCCATTTTCTCTATATCTATATATTATTTTAATAGTTCCCTAAACTTCAGTTTTGTTAAAATCATTTTCTTTTAACTTTCTCCTTCCTTATGCAAGTGGATTATCTTACATCTAATTTCTCCAAAAATATCTCCTGAAAAATGAATAACTAGGCTTAATGGCTGTTTTGACAGTCTCTGACCTTTGCACGATACTCTATACAGATTTTTTAAATATTGTGTGTACACTACATTGGTTGTGTATACGCTAAAATCTGCTGACAGCAATAGCAAATATACCTTCTGTCATTAATGTTATGTTCCTGTTCTATGCACCAATGAATTGCAAAATTAAATGTGTTCGTGCACACAACTACATTGTAGTCTTTGTTTTATTTTTTTATTTTATCAATGTAGCCATGATTTACTTCAGTATGCTCCACATACCAGCACTTCAGACAGATCAAAACGATTCTCTTCCCGTATTTTTAGCTGCCACAGAAATAACTCGCTATTTTTAACTGCTATCAGTTTTGTTTGTTTCAACCTTTGACACGCTAAATTCTTCCTGATTTTACAAAGAGGCAAGAGGAGAGAGAGGGGGTATAACCCCTTGATTGAGCTGAAGTGCATCCTAAAGGATTACAAGAGCAGAGTGCAGAGGTTTTTAGCGCAGCATGGCTGCAGGCTAGTTGGGTCACAGCCCACCCACAGCTGGTGGACCTGGGTCAGGGGAGCTGGCAAGGACCACTGGCTTCTAGACACCAGAGAGACTGCTCAGCTAACACGCAACCTCAGGGCAAGACATACAAAACACCACAGCCAAACCTTACATCTAAGGCAGCTTCGGGAACAGTTTGAGTTAGATTCTTTTTTAAAAGGGTCACGTAGACAATTAAGACTCCATATTCTTGATTCTATCTAAATTCCATTTAGAAGAAAAATAATAGCATTGAACATTATGAAAGGGTTTATTTTTGCACGTCAATGTAAGGCTGTATAACAATAGCCTCTGAAAATTAATACAGAGGAATCGTACAGTAGGCTATTGAAAGACGTGATTCAATAGAATCAAAGTGCCAAAATAGTATCTGAACGCCACAATGCTGGGCCTCCAAAGCTATTGTTAAGTAGTCTTTGTTTTGACTATCAGGGACTGGAGGCGGATACACTATCTATTAAGTGCGGGCTACAGAACTGGGAGAGGGCCCTTGCTTACATTAGACTTTGAATTACCACTTTGCCTCTATGAGCAGCTATTAAGGCTTTTTTATGAGATCTCTGATATGGCTTACAATCTCCTAAACGTCCCAACAATAACATTTCTATTGTCAAAGGGTGAAAAGTTAACCAGAATGTACCAAATGTGAAAACAAGTAATCAAGTAGGCCTCAAATACAAGCATGAAAAATCTTCATAGGATTTCATGAATCTCAGTATAGTTTGGCCAAAAAAATGAAGTTTCCATTTACTCTGAATGTAGATAATTTGCTAAGACGTGTGTCTGAAATTTGCTTCTTTAGTTTAGCTTAGCACTGAGCTACAAAGCTAATGTAACTAACAATGAAAATGTATACCTCACCAATTAGTATCATGCAAACTGTATTCCCAAATCACATTTGCCTTAGTTGTAAGGTAATCTTAAATAGACTTGCATATGTGGTTTTGGTGCTGTATGTCATACTGTCATCTATAAAGCTGTTACTGAACAATGAGCCTTAAGATGTGGACATACAAAGATGTTAAAGCCGTGATGAAGTTTGGTTCTGGTCCAAGCACTGATGGTCCTGTAGCTCTGTGTCTGTGCACAGGTGAAAGCTTGTTCTGTATTTACCTGTGTGGTGATGCGTGGGCAGTGGCCCTGCTCTGGGGGCTGCCATGTCCGTCACTGCTCCCTGGAAGCGTGTCCAGCCGTGCTGTCAGTCTGTCAGCGCCGCTGTCTCCTGTGGCTCGAGATTAAACGCTCCCGGCCAGGCCGCCAGGAAAAGTGGCTCACCCACCTCTCAGGACTTATGTCAAAAATGCTCCAGTCCGTGGGTAATTTGCTACAATCCGGAATCCTTTCTCTATTAACTTCAAAGCCTGTTTTGCTGGAGAAAAAAAAAGAGAAATGAAAGAGGGGAAAATGGTATTCAGTTTTGGGTAGCGACAGCTCAACATTCTTCAGTGTCTTCCTGTACTGTTTCCAGCCAGGCCAAATCCAAAAAGTGTCTCTTCAGTCAGCTAGTTAGTTACAGCAGCTAATGAAAGCAATCCTAAAGTTCTGCAGTGGATCAGGGGCACCTATCATGTTGCATGAAATGACAGAGCAAAACCAACCAAGTGAACTATCATACAGTATGTGCATTTATGTGTATCTTACTTATAGCATATGTATTACTGCACTGTAAATGGACAGCAGTATTGAAAGAAAGATTATTTGAAATATCCCCAGAAAGCTGATTCAGCATAACTTAAGACTGGATACCAAAAGGTCATTGTTTCGATCATTATAAAATAACAATAACAATACTGTGAAAGAGTCAGTTACATTTACAGCATAAGAAAAGAAACAGAACATAGTTTTACAGAAATGTAAGTAATAACATATAATATCAACCTTTTTATCAACAGTATTTATTGTGTCCACCATTTGCCTTCATCACAGTTTCTATGTTTTTCAGGAAACTTGCTTTCAGTTTCTTTTAAAGAAATCTATTTTTTCACACCTCAGAAGTTTAGTCTTAGAAGTTGGTTGATTTTCTGCTTGTCACAATCCAAATAATCCCAAACACATTCAGTGAGGCTGAGGTCTGGACTCTGGAGTGGGCAGTCCATTGTTCTGAGAACGCCAGAAGCTTTTTTGTTTGATTTGAAAATGCTCTTCTTTTATGTCTGTTTCCTTTTCTCAGTAATGGCTTCTTGACAGCTACACTTCCTTTTAGACTCATAGTGTAGAGTTGTCTTGTAACAGTGGAGGGATGGAGCAAGAGTGAAGCTTGATTTTCTCATCTCTCTCAAAGATCAAAGCTTTAAGGACTGTTTACCTGCAGTTTTGCTGGCCTAGTAGGTCTTTAATGGTTGTTAGAAATCCCATTTTCTCTGTGACTTTTAATCATTTTTTGATCTTCAGGAAAGTCTTGGTTTTTATTTTCATGTGACTTTCCCCTTTCTTATGCCAGTTGGTATATCATATCCAATCCTTTTTAGAAATACCTCCTGAAATATGAATAACTTGTACTTGATGGCCATTTTGACTGAAAATTAAAAAGGGTGGTCTCTGATTTTGATATAGCTCGGGAGGCCTTCCAGAACTTCATGAAATGATCTGGATCTGCAGAATGAGGAAATGAAATCGACCCATTGCTGTATTAACCAGACCTGCCAGCTTTACAAGGAAGTAGGAATAATTTATGCTTAAAGGTCTACTTTACCTCGCTGTAAAATAACAAGGTTGAATACCTGTAGTTGTATTTATTTGACTAGACTGAGATTGCAGGTTAAAGTATGCAAGCCTTCCAAATGTGGGTGTGTTCAGCACCTCCTGCCACAATCCTTGAAGGCCCATTGGCATTGGCGTTAAAAATAGCTTGTTGTGGTTACAGTCTGTTAATGTGAAATTAATCATTATGTTGGAAAGTCAGATAAAGTATGGATCGCTCCTAAACATTTTGGTTTGCAGGTTTTTGTCAGAAAGCGTGCTGCACACATACATGAGGGCCTATCAGAGTTCCAGCCAGCTTCACTTCACAACTTCAAGATACAGAAAAATGGTTCCATCCCCAATGAGTTGATAATGTTTGTGTATGCATGCCTGCAAGTGTATATGTGTTTGGAGGGAATCGGTGAGTACAAGTGTGTGCACGTGTGATGAAAGTGTTTGACAGCAGCTCTGCCTCAACAAATTGCTTTCGAGATGTGCCAACACAAATGTATTTACCTCCGAGCCCAATAAACCATGACAAAAGCGGTGACATCTCCAGGGCTGGATCTTCCTCAATGTTTTCTTTAAGTCACTCCCCTCCCTGTTTGGGCCAAATCAGGAATGCATGGGCTGCGTTCAGCATTAACACAGCTATGACTAACAGGATCAACTTTAATCAGCGTGCCCTGAAACACCTAAGGGGATTTTAGCAATTGTCCTGTACAACTGCAATAGATTTTTTTAACCCCTCCACTTTTAATTATCATTGTTGCGGAGCTACTTTTCTACTCAGCCAGAGCAGATCTTTAATTTGTGCCCCTCCTGGTCAGCACTGCCCATTGCAACCTGTGGACAGACATCATAGAAAAGCAGAACTAGGCATTATATGTGCCTGTTTGCTTCCCTCACAATGAACAATGGCCACCTCAGAGGTAATGGCACTAGTACAGAGAGACGCTCCTGAATGTGAAGATGAGAGAAGACGATGGAGAAGCGGGGAGGCGGGGGGAGAAAAAAATAACCATTATCCAAAGACATGTTCTATCATGTCAGAGAGTCTGTTTTCTCCAGCCAAATCCTTTGGTGCCTTGCACAGAAAATATTCAGGTCGTGTAATAGAGATGTGAGCAGCAGATAAGGAGTAGGGTGCGCACTTATCCCGAACTGAAAGAGTGCGAGAGAAATACTGACATTTATAAGAGAGAGAAGTCATGTGTCTTCGGCTTATCGCCAGAAAGCTGCTCAGGTGGGTAACAATGCTGAGCTCTATGTCTCGGAGAGCGCTATGCTCTGTAGAGTGACGCTCCTGGGGGCAAATGAACTCGAGCAAGGCCTGAACCTGCTTTTTCTATCTGATGTTGCCCTCTGCTGACCATGACCGTGAGTTGACGCAGTAGAAACTGGCTTAATTGCTTTAAGTGTTGTGGTAATTTTGACATGACAAGTCATGGGGACTAACATTCAAAGGGACTAGCCTAAATAAAATGTTAGCACCACATGAAAGCATTAAAGTTGCAGATTTACTATGTACAGAAGGCTTAAAGGGCCATGGATTTAAATGTCTCTTTTATTCCATTTTTCCACCATCATGAGTTATTTTCATTTGTTTTCTCAAGAGCTTGAGTTATGTATATTATTATCATGACATAACAAATGTTGTTTTCTCAAGAAATTTATGCCCTTATCTAGATAGTGGCTAAATTCTCAAACTGTTATCCAGCTAGCATAAAACAGCTTTCTGCATCCCATTTACCAGTGTTTTTTGTGCTCATTTCTTGTGGCTAATGAGGCACTAAACCATCAGCGATTTAATTTCTCCTACATTAGCTTGGTATGAACAGCTAACATTAGCTGGCACATTATGTCAGAGACATGGCATAGCTCTCCCACATCACAAACAACTAAACAGAAAAGGCAAGTCAGAAAGTCACAGCATAACTACAGTGCTCAAGCCAAGCCATGAGCCATGTTTCTGAGTGAGCAGTGAAATGATGCTGTGTGGCAGATTGCTAACGTAACCAGCCAGCTAATGTTTGCTGCGCATATGAAGCTGGTGTTCCCTGAACTGCTAATTGTAGGCTAGCTAATTAGCACCTGTAGCCCGCTAGTCTTTCATTAGCTACAAGAGAGCTTAAATGAAGTCTACCAAATACATGTTATGTATAAAAGTTTTGGTTCCTTTTATACTGTTACAGAAATCGCTGGCATGCTGTACCAAAGTCCTTGTAGGAAAGTCTGTTCACTGAGCAGCTGCCAGGCAGTTATTTCCAGCCATACAAAACCAGGCTCCTATCTCTTTGAACGGGGAGAGTCAAAAATACTCCAAATTGAAGGCTAAATTACTGTTTAAAAAACAGATCTGAAAACAATGGTAAAATCTGACAAAGACAAACAAAGTTTTCCCATTCATATTTTAAACAAAGATGGGTCTCCTCGTTTATAATGTCTCTGGCTGTACACAGAGACTGCTTCATGCTAGCCAGCTGGTGCCAGCATAATAAAAGCTACCTTGTTTGGGAAGATAGTGTTAGCTACTGTTAGCAACAGCTAACATAGGTAGCTAAATGTAAACGAAGAAACTAACATTACATATACAAGTTCTACTTTCATTTTAAAACATGAATATTACAAAAACTGCTGTCATTTTGTACAGACACAGAGACTGCTTCATGTGAGGCAGCTACAGTGATAAACAGGGCTACTACAGCATTTTAGCTCTGTTTCAAGTTAATGCTTCGATCTGTTTCATATTCTCACTATTCATTGCAACAAAGCACAAAAACTAAAACATGGCTATTTATGTCACTCATTGTACTTTGTGAAAATGGTTCACTATGTAAATCTTTTCTGTTAAAACTGAAAGTAGCATTTCTGAGGTAGAGGAAAAAAAACATGCTAAAATATAATATCTGCGCTGTTGTGAGTCACTTTCTGTAAAGCCTGAAAGATTCATTGTGAAGTCAGAGCAGCCAGGTCAGATTTGAATAGAGTTTCTCAGACCAAGTCATACATCTTTATATATTAACGTCAAATACAAATACAAAATTAACATTACACTGATGAAGATATGATGACAACAGTACAGTGGTTCTTAATCCTGGTCCTGAAGTACCACTGCCCTGCATGTTTTGGTGTTTTTCCTGCTCCACACCCAGCTGGCCTCAGGAAGGGCTAATTTATTAGTTCAGCTGTATCAGGTGTTTTGGGAGAGGGGGAAACTCTAAAATGATAGTCCTTCACCAAGTTTTGAGTGCTCTTCCAGTACTCTTTCAACACGTTGCAATTATCACATTCATTCGATTGTTGGTGCACAACCCACGTTACAAAATGTTCCTCCACACATTTCCATCCTGCAATTACACATTTCCAGTAGAGAGGCCTCTAAATCCCCAAATCTTACATAGTGCAGCTTTAATGGAAAATATTTTCAATAATGTAAACAACTCGACAGCCACCATGCCACCCTATAATGACTGGCAATGAACTGGCACTTTTGATTTTAGTAATTAATATATAGATACACATGTGGAGTATAGCTTTATTTTAACCATTTTGAGGTGGGGTAAGTATACTGATATGTTGGTCTGTGTAGATCATGCTTAAACTGTAGCTTGTAATTTACAACAAATTTATGTGTATGTGTTTTTTTGCAATGTTATTGCTCACTTTATATTTACCACACTGGTGAATATAAACCACATCAAAACACTCTGAATGGCTTTGTTTATAACTTTTTATGCAAAAATATTAATAAAATCAGTTTAATCCCTCTTTACTGAAACAAATTGTGAATAAAATTCAACTTTGAGTGAGCATGATTATATGTACCTGACCAGAAGATGGCAGCAAAGACAAACAAAGCACTAGTTCAAGCATTCATTAATTGAAGTTCTTGTTAAAATTCTAGATTGGATAAGGCAGTATGGGAGAATGGAGCTAGTTGGCACAGTATTCACTTCTAGATCAGTAGGATACTGTCCCAAACAGGTAACATAAATGCTGACCAGCACTCGTTTTGCGAAAAACTTTAAACGTTACAATCTATTAAAGTGGAAAAAAACTTTAGATTTTTAAGTGTTTAAACAAAACAAATGACTTCCTGTGTAAATATGTAATAGAAATGATTTAAAGAGAGATACTGTACATTAACATTAATTTTAGTAGAAATGGCAATGATACATTTTAATATATGATTTGAAATCCAACAATAAGTAATGCTAACATGAAGTAAATACAGAATTGAGTCTTGATATGGCTAGGTTTGGTTGGCTCATTGATTTTGGGCTTGGTTGCCACATGTGTCAGCCTGCCAGTGTAGGGCCATTCTCAGAAACATATTTTATAGTATATAGAATACAGTACTGCACTATATCACTGTTTATATCGAATTTACTTTACATTTATAATGAAGCTTTATTGCATTTGATGATAAGTGAGAGTCTATCATAAAAACAACTTTTAACACAAACTATTTATGTTCATAAATATGATTGACAATTTGACATATGACAATTTTTAGTTCAATAAATAGAAAAAAGATGTTTATGATGAATTGTGAGGTTTAATGTAAGCTGAGGTTTGTTTTTCTTATTATTATTTGTATTGTTCCTTGGTACAAGCCAATAATTAAATTAATGAAACATTCCTGGTGTTTAATTGATTCACAAACATTATTGGGTTGCCACTGAATAATTATATTTGTGGTATGTTTTAAATTAAAAGCTCTGATCATTTCTATTTGTAGCTTTATTCCATAAACTGTACCCTTTAATCTTATGCCAACTAACCTCATGTTGAGGCTGGTTGGCACAAGTGCACATGAATTGTGTCATGAATGTGTTAATTCCAGGAATTTTCTGACACTCAAAATGTCTGGTTTTTATAGCTGCATTATTCAGCCTTAATTTGTTGCTTGTTGGCTTGATTTAATGTATGTATGTACTGTATGTAATGTATGGTATGCCTGGGATGCATGGCAGAGAGTTAATACTGTGCCTGTGATCAGATGTGAATTTATTTATACCACCGTTTAAAAGAACTAAGTTCTAAAAAAACTTTTAATTATTAAATAAAACATCTCAAAATGCCTTATGGTGTCTTGCTTACAGTACTTCAATCTACAGTGTATTGAAGGGGTCTAGACTCCTGCAATCAAATCTTTTCAATATAGAATATTTTGCTTAAGAATATATTTCTTACACCTAGAAGCACAGTTCTTTGACTTTTGGCCTCTCTGTGAGGCCTGTGTTATGTTCCTTGAGAGGGACACTCTGGCATGACATAAGAATGTGTTATGCACATCTATCAGCTATTTCAGGAAATGTACTGGAGCCACTCTGGAGTCATGAAACAAAATCAGATGTCACACATTTGGTTAAGTTTTAATTTTTACCCGGTTTTCTCCCCAATTTAGTCGTCTCCAATTCCACCCGCTAGTTAGGACTCCCCCAATCACACGATGCTATCAATGCTAGGAGGGTGAAGGCTAATTTGGTTAAGTTTGATTTACATGCACAATGCTTTCCAAATTCACATTTAACATGAGAGTAGGCTATGACCCCAAAATAACATTTTGCAAAGAGAATTATACTTAAAAATTAGAAAATGAAGAGTTAATTAACAGAAACCAACAAAACTGTTAGGAATGCTGCAAAGCTTTTTGAGCACAAGACTCTTTAGTCTGTAGGACTCATCAAAATTAATTGATCTTAACTAGATTTACCTTAGTAACTAAGGATTATTATTATAAGAAATAGTTAACTATTATGTTTTAACTGGGTAAATGTATGTATAACTAGTTTAAAGGTGACCATTTGGGAACCTTCAAGGCCTTCAGCCTGACTGAGAGTGACTCTTGCTGATGTCATTAAGAGGGACACTATTATTTGTTGACTAAATCTCACCAATGACACTTTAGTTTTGTTTCTAAGCCCATCTAAATCTGTGTATATGTAGATTGTCTATTTTAGATGTAGTTTGCATAAAGCTATAAACGCTTTGACCAAATCTGTGTTAGATAGGGAAGAAACCTGCAAGTACTCTCACCCTCGCCCCCCCACCACTTCTTCTCTCTGTCCTTTTAGTTTTAGCCTGATGATTTTCTTTAACCTTTTGCATGTGACGTTATGTGTGTTTGCGTGAATGTGATAACCTTTTAAAATTATTTTCTTTTATTTGAATCCATTCTTATAATTTTTTACTTGTTTGTTTTTCTTGTAATCATGAAAAAAAAATCTTGTTAGTTTGTTATCTATTTACTTTGAAATTCAATGTGTCAATGTGTTCTTTTTTCAGTTTTCAGGGTATTTCGCATCACAGAAACTATGAATGAGTGTTTTTCACTTTTCACTTAATTTCTAAACTTTAATTATGTTATGCTGTGATAAATTACCCAGCAGTATAGATTATTTTATTATGGAATAAAACAGAAACAAATTTAACATAACAAATGATTCTTAACGATTTAGTGGTAAAGTATTTCTATGTGTTTTCTTAACAAACAGTAAAAAACTTTATCTAACTTTATCTACTTTTATTTAAAAAATTATCTGACCATCGGAATAAACAAGAAAATGTTGATCTAGGAATTAAAAAAAGACAAAGCTCTTTATATTTCAGAAGTTTTTTAATCATTTCCATGAAATACACAGTGAGAAGTGGAAATAGAAGGTAGAAAATAGTGTCTGGATTTTTTTCACCATATTTAAAATAATTAAGTATTTACAAATATATACACTAAAATATAAAAGCTTTCTATGTAGACTAACTGAAAAATAGGTAGTACAGATACATATAGAACCACTTTTTAATAAATAAAGCAAGGAAATGCAAAACCAAAATGTTCAAGACATTTGCAGTCAGTACAATTAAAAGTCTTCCTCCTTTTTTTTCAATTAAGGTGAGAGAGAGCACCACATTTTTAACTTTTAACTAAAGCTTATCATTCAGTAATTGCACAGAAAACCATGCAAACTGACTGAGCTGTAGGAGCGAGCACTGGAAGTCTGGACCCACCAGCAGGTCCCAGGCATTTAAGAGGAATGGTTCAAGTTAGCTTGGTCGTGTGTTAAGTAAGACACCAAAGGTAGGTGCTTAATGCCATTTCAGCTCCATGGCCTCCATGTTGACTGGGCTGAGACAGGCAGCAAATCTCCTCTCATATCCAGACTGGGAGAGGGTGGTGTGGGGAGATCTCTGGAGACGTGAGGCTGCAATAACTGAGGCACGCTTACAGAACTAGAGACAGACAATGGCGTTGCAAAAAAAGTGATGGGAGGTTTGGTGAAGGGAGGAGACCCAGAAGGAGCAAAAGGCAGATGGCAGGGAACAGATGAATATGGAGGAGAGGTGCTGAAAGAGGAAGTGGAGGAGGAGAAGAGAGGAGAGGGTGGAGGGGAGAGGTGGTTTGGTGAAGCTGATGGAGTGAAGACAATGCTGCTTTGACTGGCAGATTTATAACATAGTAATAACGATTCAGGAAGGGCTTGATCTTGGTTATAGTGATGGGATGATGTTGATGAGCTGAGCTTTGTCAGAGCGCTGGCTGACTTAGTGTCTGTTTCATTCCCAGCTCTGCCAAAATGTTCATGTTGACTGTCCAGATAGTATTCCAGACTCTGAAGAACGGTTTCCCTCTCAGACGGGTTCATCTGGCTCATGTAGGAGGTGAACTCAGAGACACACTGATGGGGATGAGCACCATAGATGGGTTTTGGTGCCTTGAGTTGAGTTTGTGTTGTTTCCTGGTTTGCAGGAGTAGCAGACACTGCAGAAGAAGAGGATGTTTAGTTATTCACAGTTATTCATGAAGGAAGCATAACAAAGCCAGCATAATGTGAAATATACACTGGAATACTGTTCACATTAACATGTGCCAAATGCTAATGTTTAGCAACTGGTGTTTATCCAGTCTGTTCACTTACAGAAAGGAAACCAGAACAAATGGCAGATATTCCAGCAAGGCAATGGAAGATGCTACACAGTTCATAAAATAAAATTCAGCAACAATTTGAAACCTATTAAGGTCTTGTGGGAATGCATTGGAAAATTTGTGGAGCAGAAAAATCCAACTCCTACAGATGGTCTGTAAACAGCAGTGAGGAATGTGTGTGAAAGCACTTCCTTTAACTCATTTTTAGGAACTTTAGGAAAGTGACAAAGCAGTCTAAAGTATCTTCATCACTTCACTGTTAAAAATGGTATTTCAAGGGTTCTTTAGTTAAAGGAATAGTTCTATTTACAACAATGATTTCTGTATGGAACCGTTTCACACTTAAATGGTTCTTTGCATAGTGAAATGTTCTTAAGATTGATGGAGAATGTGTTGTATATGGTTCTATGAAGAACCTTTTTGGAAATGGTTTTATATAGCACCAAAAAGGGTTCTTCTATTGTTACAAGCTTGACATCGTAACAGCAACAGAACCCTTTTTTGTGCTATATAGAACCATATACAACACATTCTTTGTTAACCTGAAGAAGAATTTCACCATGCAAATGATTCTTTGATTGTATATAGAACCATTGTCTTTACTAAAGAACACTTGAAGAACCATCTTTTTAAGAGTGTAGTTTTTCCAGGATCATTTAGAGGGACTGCTTCACATATGTTGTTCACTGCTATCCACACAATATCCATAGTGGCTGTTTTTTTCTTCTTCACACATTTACAAATGTAGCCCCACAAGATCTCAATGGGCTGAAACTGAAAGTGGCATCTTCCATTGTATTTTGGGAACAGCCATCATTTCTTGCGCAGGATAAACACATCAAAACGTATGCTAAACATCAGTGTAGAGTAATTCTTTTTAACTGCCAGTGTAAAATACTATAATATTGTATGATATCATACAATATAATATAACATACCTTTGTTATCTGCCCTCCTGCATGTGTTCTTTCGTATATACTGAACAGCCAGGTCCAAAATTTCTGCTTTCTCCAGTTTAGGGTTTTGTAAACGCTGTGGAGAAAGAGGGGAGAGTTATATCTATCTATATAGTGACTATCAGGTAGAGTCAATTGGACTACAACAGCTAGCGAAAATCAGAGTTGTGTTCTTACTGTGTCTGCAGTGCTCCTGAACAGCAGGGCCCTCAGTGCCTCCAGATTTTGGTTGATTCGGTCTCTTCTTTTCTTCTCTATTACTGGCTTCAACGTCTAACAAGGGGTGAATAAAACGTTATTTAAATACTAGATTTGGTTTCAACATATCCACAAATTCCATTGCAAATCCTGCAAATAACGAGCAGTTTAAGAGAAAACAGTTTTGATTAAAAAAGAATAAATGTAACTTACTCGTCTCAGGGTCTCCGTCTTGGCCATAGTGGAAGTTCTAGAACCGTATAAAGTCAGGAAAGTGTCTTCATATAAACAAGCTCGTCCTGGAAGATCTTAGTGAAGCAGTATGAGTGAAGAAGACCAGGCTAGAACTTATATGGCGCAGAGGTGACGCTCTTGATTGGTGGAGAAGCGAAGCGTTGTCGGGGAAAAAGTCACGCCTTTTTCGAAATGATTGGCTAATTCATACTGAGAACACGAACTGATTGACAGAATGAACTACTAGCGAATCAGAAGGCAGGAGGCGGAGCATGTCAGGGAAAACCTTACAACATGGAAGAGGGCTGAATTTTGGTTTACCGAGAAATCCGTTTTATTCATTTAGGAGCTGATTGTTCATATTTTGTACTTTGTACTGTTAATGACGTTTTAAATCTGAGATTATTAGTCTGTATGCTTAATCTTGCTTTAGGAAACATGTTTGGGGAAACTAGTGGACTTTGAGTATCTATTTAATGTACTTGAACATGTTGCAGATGAATGAATGAATGAATGAATGAATTGCCCCGACAATTCACGATTATAACTTTTAGGAAATCTACGCACATTCTGCGTCTAATTTCACGTTCATACTGAGTTAGTTTTCATATTCTTTTTGCATCAAAGCAAATATTTTAATTTTTTTCCATGGTCAAATGTTTCAACAGGGTGTCAATCTCATGTCCGTTAAAATGGGCTATTTTTATTATAAACAGTGCAATTACTCACAATGTTCGTGTCTATATCATAACGTGAGGGTGTAACTTGAAATCCTTGGTCCCAAATTCCGCGCGTGGCCACAAGGAAAAGAGCCGTTCCTCGTGGTAAGGGGGGCTGGGGGTGGGGTGGGCTGTGTATGCTCAGAGGTGTGATGCCCAAACGCTTAGCCCCATTCTGTTAAGTGTGCTGGCGTGTGAGTGGATTGCTTTAAGTGAGAACGGCCTGATGACAAGAGTCAACATACCGACACACGCTGATACACATCGAAACAGGACTTCAGTCTGACCCACAAACCTCTGCTTCAAAATAATTACAATAACCTCTAGTAACAGGACTTAACAGCAGAGCTTCATTAACGGTAGCTAAGCGAAAGCGGTGTAACGGTTGATGTTTGAGGTATAAAAATGTCGAAGAAATCCTGAAGCATCCCTTACATCTCTGTCGTGGGAACCAACCATAAGTGTCAGATCGGTCACCCAGACCCGTGTAGCTAACGATTTTATTACGTGCTGATGCACTCAGAGTCATGTGGTGGGAAGATGGACTCCTGGTGAACTTTTGGGGGCCAGTTGTGCAGCACAAACTGCACCTAAAACGAGGCCAGGTCAGAAGGTCAAAGGTTTACACTTAACTAAAGGAATTTCGATGCTTCATCGTACACCAACATCAACAGCCAACAGATAAATCATATTCAGATCACCAACTGCCGTTCACAGCCAGCTCCCAGCCTTATGGAGAAAGTCAAACTATACTGCTAAACCATACAAACTACTAAACATTTAGTGGCATACATATTAAACTGATGGGAGAAATTGGTGTTGGTCTATATGTCTGAGCATGCTGCTTTAAAGGACTCCTCGAGAGGTTTATTTAAATGAAATTGAAGCTCATTGTAGAATATGGGCGTAACCCACTTATCGCAACTGATGGGCGCTGTTAATGCAGATTGGTTGAAATAGCCACATTTTAAATTAGAAGTTTGTATGTAAGTTATTTGCATTCTTCGATGAGTAAGACATGCATCTGGAAGTCCTGTAGTGTTATTTACTTATCCAGTGACACAGATTACTTTGGGTCTGTTTAGTTCTTCAAAAAACTCCAAATATTTGCAACAGAATTCTTTCGGTTTTTCTACAGTATCAGTATTCTGGCTCTAATATGCTTCCAGGCTTTATGCATTATTTGCACCTAATTTAGCATAAATGATTCAAATAAAAAAAAACTCAGTGTGATCCATGTTGTGATGTTCATAGCTCAGGGTAAAGCAGGGGTGCACATTTGGACTGACAAGTGTGTGTGTGGGGGGGCGGTTAACAAAGTTCTTACATTCAGACCTACAGTTAGAGTTACTATATTAGTACAAAAAGCAAACAATATTTTTGCAGGAATAGGAACATCAATTTTCATTTTATAACACTGTAAGAAATAAGGTACTTTTTCTCATTCATTCCAGTTGTCCAGGTCCAGTTGTGTACCTTAAATGTGTTTTCTCCAGGGGAAATACCTTTTCATAAAGTAATGTTTTAAAACAGAACAATAAAATAAAAGGGTGGAGAGGTGGAGACAAGACAGAATAATTGGAGTCAATACAACCTTAAAAAAATATCACTTTAATTAATTCTGGTACAATTATATTCCAGAACTAAGATACTGCAGATGTACCACCCCAGTGACAAGAGGGGTACTGCCCCAGTGACAGTTTAGTGCTTTGTTTTCTGTGAGTGTACAATAGCAGTTTCCCATTGCATGTCACTAAAATTCGTAGTCTGATTTGCATGCTGCTATAAATATTAGGTCAAAATACCTTAAAGATGATGAATATGATGATAACTGAGCAGAAAGAGGATTATGGTATAAATCAACAATTGACCATAATAAATACCTCTTGCAATGACAAAGTGACTTAATTGATGTGGGAGATTTTGTGGAAAAGTCATTCTTAAAAACGTTTTATTGATAATATAAGCTCACAGCCATCCCAAATTATCCTGCATAATTTCATGATGTGGGTGGAATATGTCCCCCTGTAATTTTTCATCATTGGGGAAATATGGGGAAAACGTCCCTCGAAGAAAAATAAAGCAAAAAGAAACAGCTGATCTATTGAAACTATCGTAGCATCAAATCTATAGAAATAAACATTACTTTTGCGGTTTTGTCTTCTGCCTGACCGCTTCATATAAGTGGACACACGCAGTCAGCTCACACGGGCGGTCCAGCTTTCAAAGGGTTGGAGGGCTTCAAACACTATTCATCAGCCTCGTAAGCACGCTCCAGTGGACAAGCCAATACCAAACACAAAGCACCCTCTGCTTCCACCTGTGCTGAAAAGAATCAGCAGAGACCTTTAAAACCTGTGATCCGATCAAGCAGCTGAAATATTCACACGACTAATAAAGAGAGAGGAGATGAGATCGGACCCTGTTTCTTTCCAGTGAGGAGGCCTGAAAGGCTGCGGTCCGTGAAGCCCACCGTGATATCAAAGTGAAAGACGAGTAGATATGACATTATGAATTCAGCCACAAACATCTATAAAGCATTAAAACGCATCATAGTGGAAAAATTAAACGTGAGTGTCTGAAATGTTTTACTGATCTAAAGCCTCAGATCAAGTGGGAACTACAAGATTTATATTTCAGGTCATATTTCTTAAAGCTCAAACTGGTAATGGCTCTTCAAACTGATTTTATGAGCGCTACTTATTTTAATCGTCACGCTGACCTTCCACTTCACACACTAACAGCTAAACGGCCTCTTAATAGTCTCCTCTTAAACATCACAGCAGGGCGCCAAAAGGGTCATTGTCTCACTAAACTCAGTTCCAATCATCTTTAGCGATCAAAGCCCGTTCTTTAAGCCTGTGGAGGGATATTAATGAAAGGGCGTGACTTTAAGTGATAGATGTGCTCAATTGGTTTGAGAAGCTCGTGGGCGGGGCTTGGGTGTGGCCTCACAGTTTAATAGGAGCTGAAAAGTTCCAAAGTGCTGCAAATACATCTGATGTTGTAAGGTTTGCTGTTTGTCTTCAGGTATGAGCAAGATGTCTGCTGGCATAGCGGAGCAAAAAGATGCGATGAGACGGGTAAGAAAGCCAAAGATATGGATTCTCAAGAACATCTCAGATGTTTGTTTGAGAGACTGTCTCTCCAAGAATTGTAAACATTGGTGAACTGCATGCTATGGTCAGTAAACCCATGTTGGTCTTTGTAATGATTTTGTATAATGTACTATTCTCCAGGTTCCCAAACCTCTCATGGAGAAACGACGGAGAGACCGAATTAACCACAGTTTGGAAACTTTGAGGCTTCTGCTACTGGAGAGCACATGTAATGAGGTAAGTCCTGAACTTCATGCCAAGAGCAGGAATTTTGTTCATTCCAACCTTACGTGAATACTTACATGCCTGTCGGTTTTTCTAACATCCTTTTGTCCACTTCTTTTTCAAGAAACTGAAGAATCCCAAAGTGGAAAAGGCTGAAATCTTGGAGAGTGTTGTCAATTTCCTGAGGGCTGAGCAGCGATCAAGATCTCACCCTTATCCAACAAACAGAGGGAAAAGAGGACGCGTGGAGTATGAGGATGAGGTGGCCTCTCCTTGCAAGCGTAGCCAGAGCTACCAAGATGGTATGAGAACCTGTCTACTGAGGGTGAGCCATTTCATTGCAAGCAAGAACCAAGAGTCAGAGGAAGATCTGGAGAACATGTGTGGAACCTTGCAGCAGAACATAGAGGACCAGAGTCATCCAGTGTCTGCAAGCCAGCTTCACCATGGAAGCCTGATGCACCTTACACATGAAAGCAGTTCCACACTAGGGCAGCAGTCACTTACTCATGTGGACTCAGCCATGGGTCAACCCCAGCTTTCTCCAAGAACTGTCATTTATGAGCCCACATTGAAGATGGCACCCAACTCCAAACAGCCTTTGATGGTCAGCGATACTGTGTGGAGGCCTTGGCCACAGTAGAGATGAGAAATTACTCACTTTTCTTTGGAAAAGTTCACAATCTTTAACAGACTGAATTATCAGCAGTTAACCATTGACTGTGGAGCAAAATGACCACAAGACTAACGCATGTGTGGTCAACCAAAGACTGTGAAAAGTGTAAATGTGCAGCATATGTAAATATGTCGATTTTGTACATTAGATTCCGAAATCTTTATTTTGATATGAAGAAGCAATGACGAAAACTGTGTACATCACAGATGTGTCTTGTGTTCAGATGCATAGACATACATTTGTATGGAGATGTATATATTTTTTTAAAAAAGTGTACTTTTTAGCATATTTTTGTAGAATTGAAGCAAGTGAAATTTTGCAGGAGCCACTATTTTACTTTACTTTCTACAAAAAAGCTACAAATCTTACCAATAATATGGGAAGAATGAATACTTAATGCAGAGCTGTTTGATGTATATATATTTTTTAATCAAACAACTTTGCTATCAATCTGCCTAACACTTATATGCCATTGCATGTGTATTATGAACTTTCATGTTGTTTTTTTTCCTTTAGCACATAGTTTTTATGTGCTAAATTCTTCCTGTGAAAGGTGTGGCTCCTTACAGTCCAGTGTAGACTGTGAAAACAATGCTTTTTCATACTGACAGAATAAACCTCTCAGAGGATACAGTCTGGAATCATGTTTTAAATGCCTCTTAATGGTGCATCTAGATTTTCATTCACTTCCTGAGCATCTAAACATTCTTCTTCAGGCTTTGTGTTCAGTGTTATAAGCTGCCAACAGGCCAAACATTTGCAGACTTTCTATCAGGCAATGCTCAATTTCAGCTCATTGTTATCTCAGTAATATGTGCAAAATGCAGCAGTTGGATGGTAAGCAGAACCCATTGACTTGCAAATAACTCATTAGGCTTTCTGTTCTGATCTTAATTGTAGTCTTTTGCAGCCTCTTCCCACAGCAATTATACATTCACCTGAACACTTAAAGGTTTTTCTTACTATCTTCAATACATTTCTATTCTTTACAGCAATCATAATATCAAAAAGCATATTTTATACCAAACCTTCACAATGAAAGCTGAGTTTTAGAACCACACTGAGATCAAGCATGAATGTTCCTGTGCACCAGCACGATGACTTCATGCTTATCCATAGGGTCATATCTGCTCACATTATCTGCACACACTGTTTAAACTGAAGATGTAAGCAAAAGTTTTAATACCCTGGTCAAATTGCATGTTTTGTTGATTTTAGAAAAAAAAGTAAGTTAACACATCCTCTACAGAGAACACACTTAAATATGGTATTTCTTCTGTAAATTTTAGTGCAACATTTTTATTGAATTATACAGTTTGACATATTGGAAAAAATAAACCATTAAATATATAATGCCACAACTTTTGCACAAGCCATATTTCATGTATGCTTTTTGGAATTATGTTACATTTGGTAAATAAACAATAATCAACAAAATCAATTAACAACAATGCAATTTGACCAACTTTTGCATATGACTGTATATTGAAATTAAACATATACAGCACTGTGCAAAAGTTTTAGATACCTGAGAAAATTACAACTAAAAAGCTATTTACCTGGGCATATCTGTTTACAAAAACATTCATATTAAAATAAATACAAATAGCATAGAATAGCTAAGGATTGTGTTATAATGTATGTCAGTGTGTTCGTTTAACCTTTCTAATCCTCTCCTTGAGGAAGCCCAGTATTAATTATAGTTATCATCAAACATCTGGTTTGGCTAAACAATACCTCATTATGTTAAATCAAGTGTGCTAGTAAAGAAATTGAACAAATCCATGTGATGGCTGGGGGCGTTCAGGGAAAATCTGGCACCAAACATTCTTCTAACTAGCTCACAAGGTATCAACTACCTTTCTCAAAGTAAGAAATTCTTGTTACTTTTTAATAAATAAATTTGAACGATATATGTTTTGTTGCCGGCAAAAATCTGTTATTGCCAAAATAAGTGGTTTTAAACAATGTGCTTATGTACTTACAACTTTTGCACAGAAGTGTATATCGTCACTCTCCTAACAGAGCATGTATCTTCAAAATGGTACAAGCTTTTACTCCAAGGAATGTCGGATCATTTCTATTGGTCCATCCATCATCAAATGTTCACATGGTGTAAAGTGCAGCTGTTCTATCAAATGATGCAGAAAAATAAAACTGAAAAATATATACATGGCTTTCGTATGAAAATATATCATGTATGTTCCTCAATTTTGTGCATTAGACACTGAAATGTCTGATATAAAGAAGCAATGCTAAAATTGTGTGTATTGCAGATCTGCTCTGATGCATACACATGCAGTACATCTGTATGGAGACGTATGTATTTCTGTATTTTTTTTGTAACTTAAGCAGCTCTTTTATAAAGAAATATTTCAGACTATGTGTGCATTTTGTAACATCCTTCTATACTTCTGTTAGAATGGCTAAGGATCTTGCAAACAACTCAGGAAGCATGAATACTTAATGTAGAGCTCTATGATGGTCAGCAATCTGCCTAACACTTTACTGTAATTTACCACATTTCTTTTTGTCAGGAACAGTCATCTGCATGCCAAGGCCCTGCTTCCAAAGCCCAATCAATCTGTATCACTAGCAACCCTTTCAGAGTCTTTTTCATTATGTGGTATAGAATAAGCTGGCTTTTAGGGCTATCACAGTTAAGCTTTTGTGGCTATACCATCAATATGCTAAATAATGTAACCTCAGATGTTCATTCATACTCTGGAATGTTTATGAACACCAGCCCTGGTCCAATTACTAAATACATGACATTTTCACTGTTTATGAAGGGCATTTAACAAACCATCCATCTACATCATATACACACTTTGTAAACATAACATAAAATGCAATTCCACCACAACTCGAAATAGCACAATACCACTTTTTCATTTCCAATATCAATACTGATGTTGAAACCTTAAACAATATACCACTTCTTCTTTAAAAGCTACTAAGCTAGTTACCAGTGAATTGATTCACTTAAAGGGGAGCTTTTTTTTTTTTTTTACAAATTCTGCAGAATTAATTCAGTAAGATGTGAATAAAGTTATTCAAAGTGATTTGATGTGAAAAATATAGTTCTAGAGAGTCTTGAATTCACAGTGGTGGTGATAGGAACCAGACATTCAAAGCATTTAACATCTCTTAAAGCTACCTCACAGAAAGTCATTGCCTGAGACATTGTTTTACAATAAGTTTGAAATGTAGTTTTTAATTTCTTAAAAATAAATGAATAATGGAGGGGTACATGCAGGGTGTTGTGAGGCAAATTAGTACCCAAAGAAAACTTATATTTTTAGATTCATCAGAAGACATGTTTAGGTTTACTGGTTACTTTGGATAGTAAAAAAAAGGTCTATACATGTGTTGAAGATATTGCAAACCCTGGTTACTGTCACCACCACTGTAAAGACCTCTGAGGTGGAAAGTTACTCTACAAGTAACCATTTCGCATCAAACCACTCTGAATGACTATGTTTACATCTCAGTGACTGAGTTATGCATAAATTTTGAAAAATTGGTGGAATTCCCCATTAAGATCAGCATCTAAAAGAAGGCTATCATCCTTAAACTACTCAAACACACCACTACCCCACAGAAAGAAAAACACAGCTAACAACATTACATCACACGATACGAGTATCTACTTTTTCAGGCTAGATTTATTACAGAATTTAATCAGATTGATAATTTTATTCCCTCTCAGATCCAATCAAGTATTTTTTGCTGAAAGCAGCCTCATGCCAATTGATACTGATATGTTATCTCTAATTCCAAAATATGTCCACTTTGTAAGTCGGCTGAAGGTAATTCTTAATGCAGTGAGCAACTAGACACAGTTGGAACTGCACTGAAAAAATGTTACTTTGAATTTGCAAAATTCAGTTAATGGAATATATTACATCAGTTCTTGCCAGATGAAGCAAAGTGAGACAGCAATTGTGATGATCTAACAAAAATCTTTTATTTCCCTGACAAGTTTTAAATATAAACAACTATCACTTCATCCAGCAAAGTTAAAGGACAACTCCACTGTTAAATCTACTTAATGAAACAGTTGTAAACAAAATCATTCAGAGTGGTTTAATGTGAAATCAAAATTGATCACAGTGGTGGTGATAGGAACTAATAATTTAAGGTCTCTGAAAGCTCACTCACAGAAAGTTATTACATGGAAATGTTTGATATATGCTGCCTGGTGTAACGGTGCATCTAGATTTTTCATGATAAGTTTTTGGCTTAAAATGTATTTTAATTTAGTTATTTCAATCCAATCATGGCAGTGGCATACATGCAAAGCATACAAGGCAAAATAGTCCCTAAAGTAAACATATTTTTTCGGACTTTCCACTATTTTACCATCATCAGCATCATATATATAAACTCAAAACACACGTGTAGGTTCACTGGTGGTTTCGGACGGTAAATAAAATGGCTGTACTTATGTAGTAGACATGGTGACCCCTGGCTCCTTTCACCACCACTGTAAAGAAACCAGAGTCTGTAAGTTTCTCTACAATAAACCACATGCATGACTGTTTAATCTCAGGAACTGAATTATTCGGAAATTTTGGTGGAATTCCCCTTTATGAGAAACTACTTCAAAAACAAAACGTGAATTCAAAACTTTATCCCATGCGGAAATCTCATTTCTATGGTAACGATCTCTGGATCAGAGAAAACGGCTTAGTCCAGCTAAGGTGAACCGCGAACAAAGGCAGCTTTTATGCGCTGCTTCTCCTCGCTTTGTCGCCTCTGGATAAGCTCTGCAATAAAGCGAGTTTCAATAGAAATCAGATTAGAGCTTCAATGGAAGGAAGACTCTCTCCAAACAACCGTCTGACGACTGAACCCGCCATTACGGAGGGATAACTCTCCCAAATGCAATTACTAGTTTTGGTTTAAACGGATTAGCTTTGCAGAGGACTTCTTTTCGGCAGCGGATGTTTCCTCTTATCCGAGCAATCCGCACCAGCGAACAACAGAGCGTATTTACTGAGACACCCTGCACACCTTCACTCCAGTCCTACACGGCACTGTTAATCTCGCTCAAAGTAGGAAGAGCTTCCAGTTTATCTCATGACTTTTGGTCCGATTGAGCTCATTTACACAAAGAATAAGCTCGTGGCGTAAAAGCTTTCAAAACATATTCCATACCTTACAGAATTCCTATATCAAACACCCGAGCATTTGATAAGACCTATACACTGTCTTAAAGGGGAATTCCACCGATTTTTCTAAATTTCTGCAACTTAAACAAAGTCATTCAGGGTGGTTTGATGTGAAGTGGTTCTTCACTTTGTAAAGACAATGGTTCTATATAGACCCTTTTTGAAAATGGTTCATTATAGCACCTCTGCAACTGTTCCAATTGTCAAGCTTGAAGCCCTTTTCACCATGCAATGAACGATTTTAGCATGAAATGGTTCTATATAAAATAGGACCACTCCTTTAACTAAAGAACCTTTGAGGAACTATCTTTTTAAATAGTGTATTGTTCAACTGTGCCTCAGGCAGCAGGCAACGTAAAAATGCGTGTTATAATTTTCTGTGAGGTTACTTTAAAAGGCGTTAAACGCTTCGAACTGAGGTTCCTATCAGCACCGCCCTTAACTGTTGTTTGCAATTCTGATTCGGGAAGTTTGGAATCACAGAAATTTTGAAAAATCGGTGGAATACCCCTTTAACGGGCTAGTGTTCGTTAAACATCCAAGAGTGGGAGCGCTCA
Organism: Colossoma macropomum; assembly: GCF_904425465.1. Lineage (NCBI taxonomy): Eukaryota > Metazoa > Chordata > Actinopteri > Characiformes > Serrasalmidae > Colossoma > Colossoma macropomum. Next base: position 17,879,360 of record NW_023494788.1, read on the forward strand.
GCTATTGGGACCGTCACTTTTAGCACTGGACTCATTCCAGATTATAAATGCGATTCCAGATCCAAATCTGATCCTCATTCACACTCTGTAATTTTCATTAAATATCCTAAGTGTTTAATTCCAAAATGCGTTAACGCCACGTTTAACGATTCTCTTTTTTTTCCATTATGCTGTTTGGAGGCGCTTTCCTCATACGACTTAATAATACACTTAATAATACATTCAGTTACTAAATTTATTATTATGAAAATAAAACGCGTCATATGTGGGCTGATCCTCTTTTCAAACCTCTTCATGTTATAAATGTATACGGAGGATTCCGGAGTGAAGCTCTTTATGAGGACTGTGGCTGCACACACAGCACTACAGCGGAGAATGTAGGCGGGAAAAACGCGATACAGCGCAAACAGGGAGCGCAAATGTGCCGAAAGTAAGATAAACACTCGGCTGAGTAAACAGTGTGAGTGGGTTTAGGGGTCTGCTGTTGAGGAGGAGGCGTTCAGGTGTGAATCCATCTTGCGCTTTTAACGTTTGTCTCGTGGAGAGGCGCAGAGGACACGCGCCCAAGTGCACGTGACCTTCTCGCGCCTTTGTGCGAAAAAACAGCACAGGCCGCTTTTTCATCGCGGAGAACCTTTTATATCTTTTCAATTTGCATTACGCTCAGTGGCGCCCCGGTGCAAAAATAAGCGCCCCTCCCTCCGCCCGTCCCATACGAGCATTACTATCAGTGAATATAGTAACAATGTGGTTTCCTTCTTTACTCGCTATTAGAGGCGTCACTAGAGCTTTAAGGATAAGGGGGCTTACAGTCTCATAGGTGGACTTGGTCCTTCAGGAGATTTTTTTTATGGCTCCGAAATGTTCGTCATGAAGTTTTAGAGCAGCAACATTTTTTGATCAAAAATTGGCACATAGTAGATCTATGTGTAGTTTGTATTAAACACATATTTAATATGACTTAAATAGCCACTATATTCATCCACTTGCAACGAGCACAGATCAAGCAAAGGTACTGAAGTCAAGCAATGCTCTCCCCTCTGTCTCAGATAAGCTGCAATGTCCTAAATATATCTTTCAAATTCACAGATCATCAGTTCAGCCTCAGTTGGTGTAATCAGAAAAGGCCTGATTTTGCTTTGTAGGCATGTTTAATAAGCTAAGTGACACAATTTATAGTCATAGTGAAAAATATTATGTTTTCTCCGTTCAGTTCAATTAAATTCAGTGTTAATTTTAATCGAAAGTTTAAAAAACTTCGCCCTGTCATCCCAGTATATTGTGAGTTCGCAGCATAGTTGAGCAATGAAGAATGAATGAGAATACGACTGATTTGAACTACATTTATTGCGGGGGGCTAAACTGGCCTAGAGACGCCCCTGCTCGCTATTGTTGCATAATAACAAACTGATTCTCCCAAGGCCACTCTGTCCAAAGTTAATTTAGTGTTTAGATCACACTATTTGAGATTTGAATAATGAATGTCTCGTTACTAATGAATGTATATTGAAACCTGCCACCATGGATGAAGTGCTTTATGAATGGGAGGGAGATAAACCGAGCTGTGTGTGTAGTGATGAGGGAAGTTAACTGGTGAGCCCTGTTGAGACTTTAGACCGTCTGTTAAATGCAGAGTACCAGTTCGTCTGTTTGCTTGTCACAGTGGTCACCGTGGGATGTGAGGCAGGGTTTAGTTCTCATGGACGCTGGTTAATTATCATTTATTCAGTGGCCTCAATATACAGAAGGACGTGCGGTGTTTCTCAGCTGAGCTGTCACCTCTGGACTGACCTCTCCTCCTCAGAAGGCCTCGTGTTGTATGTTGGCCTCAGACACATGCAGTGCAGCGTATGCAGTCTGTGGTGGCCATTTGTTCCAAAAGTGTGAATACTAGCATCCGGTGGAAAGCAGCACGTGTCCTTGGATGGATATTAGCTGCGTCCAAAACCGCATACTAGCCTGCTACTACACATACTACACTAATGAATGGACTTGTATTGGTGGTGTACCATTTTTAGTATGGTAGTACGCGGATTTGGACGCAGCCATTAAAACCGAGGCTTCAGAAGCACACAGCACTATAAACTAGAACAATTACAAAATATTTCTTTGTTTTACTTTAACAGTTTGTTAAATGTACTAAATCGAGTAAGTCTTACCATTTCTTGTACCTCAGTTACTAAAGTAAAGCTAGTTAAGATCAATTAATTTAGAAAAATTCTACAGACTGAAGTCTTTTACCCCAAACCTTCCCAGCATTCTTAGCGGTTTAAAGTTAATCTAACTAATTCAAGAGGAATCAGAACTCGGACTGTCAGCTCAGCTGAAAACCATTTAAACTGATTGTGCTGTTTGAGTTAAGCTTGCTTGCTGAAGAAGTGTGGATCACCGAAAATGAAGTAATTATAACTCAAGTATTAAGTAACTCAAATACAGGCCACAGTTCGTACATGTTAAATTACGTATTTATCTTCGAGGCAACAGTGTCATTACATGTAATTTTCATACTTTTATAGGGATTTCATGTTGTTTTCAAAAGTGCCCAAAAGACTAGACTGAACATGATACGTTAAGTGTGAAATGTTATATGATGTGTTATGGTTCGATCAGATATAGACATTAATGGGTTTAAGACCTAAACAAAGGCTGTGGCGATAAAAAGAGCGTAACTATACTTAAAATGTGCACCATAGCCATGACAACGAGTCACGGTGATTATACTCATAGAAAGACGCGAGTGGTTTTGATAACTATTCTAACTAATAAAACAGTAAAGATGAGATACATTTAAACCCATTTAAATTCTGTTTAATTAGCGCGGCGCGTTATTGGTCTCATGAATGGTTAATCCTTTTATAGGCTTCTCGCTCCAGCTGAGGATGCTGAGCTCTGGGTGGGCGTGAATGAACACTGATCTAAAAGGCCGAGCCCCCCCTTTTAGGTAAAAAAAAAAAAGCGCGCGGTCCTTTTAAATGCCTTTTATTCATGTCCGTTTAAGCCCCTGCGGGTGGGAAATGAAGGGGGACCAGTCTCCCTCCGCGGGACATTAATTGGAGGTGCGGATCCACAATACGGGCGTATGTTGCCTCATCAGTTCTTCATTCTGCGTCTAATGGCCTGTTGGGTGGGGGTGGGGGAGAGGCATTAGGGCGCACACACACTCTGAATGCCTTTACTGGGTGAACAGCTGTGCCATGTGCCGCTCGCCTGCCCCCGTCATTAGAGCAACACGGCTCGCCTGACCACACGTGGCTTTAACGCAGGAAAGCTGAGCTCAGGTGTCAATACACAGCCCTGCACTGCTGTGTGTTTTCCCCACTCTGAGGGTGAATTAAATCGAGTTCAGAGTTAATCAAGAATCTAATCCAGCTTTTATTTCATTTCCAGTTGCTCCACTTAACCCATTAATGACCATCTCCGAAATTTTAACTGTCCTGGCTCCATATGTTCTCTGAGCTTCACTGTGCACTATAGAATTTTTCAAAAAGATCAATACATAAAATGTGATTGCTTAATGTAGTATATTACATTTAGTCGTTTGGTCATTGATTTTTAACAAAACACCAGAAAATCCAACATTGATTGTAAACAAAAGTATATGCAATCAAAAAAACTAGACGCATGTTCATTATTTTAGACTAACTGCACTTTCTGATGGTACAGTAAATTCAGCTGGAGATAAACAGGTTCATTTTACACATGGCTTAACAAATCCGTGATTAAAGTCTAAATCTGTGCTAAAGTTAATATACATTAACCCGGGATGCCTAATTTTAGTCCTGGAGATTGACCACCCTGGAGAGTTACTCAGATGCCCCGAAGGCCTTCATTACCTGGATCAGATGTGTTTGATTAGGGCTGGAGCTAAACTGTGCAGGGTTGTAGATCTCCAGGACTAGGATTGGGCACCCCTGCATTAACCAGTAATGAAACCCAGGGTTAAAGGATGGTTATGAATGTAATGTTGACTTTTCTCAAACAGGGTTTAAAGTTTGGATGCAACTGGATTAATAACACAACCTTTATGAAATCCACATAAAGTCTTCAACTTCGTTAGATAGTTATTAAAGGTGTAAGATTTAGTGGCCTGTAGCGTTGAGATTGCAGATTGCAACCAACTGAATACCCCTGCTTCACCCCTCCCTTTCCAAGCGTGTCGTAGAACCTAAGGTGGTTGTCAGGTTTTCTGCCTGTCCCAGTTTTGTTTTGCTAATTCATTTGAATTGAGTAAATTAAATTCTTTACTTCTTTAGTGCACAATGTTAACTTTAAGCAAGAAAATTTTATATAGACAAACCATAGAAGTTATTAATTTAGGCTAATGATTGGACAGCTCAGCACTGAATCAGGTCACTTACAATGCATACAAGTATTCAGCTGTAAAAAGAAACTAGCATGATAATCAATTATGGCTGAGTCATTTTTGATAGTTAACATATCTCACCATCATACAGCCTATTTCACAATGTAGCTCACAGAGCAGTGCACATTCATTCACCTGTTTCCTCAGCAAATTAGACAATCCCAACAAGATATGCAAATTATTCAATGCAGCATCATCACACTCTCATAACTGATTGGTAACTACCCTGATGGTAGATTTTCACCATAAGGCATAACTGATGCTTTATTAGTGATGGCTGACTGATGATGGTTGACTCTCTCACTTTGCATGACTGGGGTGGCCAGACAGGTGGCCATGCTTATTCTTAGCTTTGCCTCTGGGTGGACTTCATAGAGTGGTCAGTGATTGGAAGTACATAGTAGATGTTTGTAATAAAGTGGATGGTGAGTTTATGTAATGAGTTTATATATAAAATGTATGTAATGTAGCCCTGCGTTTATATAAAATTGATACAATGTAGCCCTGCTCTACACATTTGTACATTCGTGTATGACTTTTTAATTAGATAATTAGTGGAATCAACCATCTTTGAACCAAGACTAGGACGTGGAAACTATTATACCACATCTGCATTTAGTAGTGGTCTAACTGCTTAAGCCTCAGTAGATCTTCAATCTGTGCTGTGAGGCTCTACAGCAGTGGTGGTCTTTTATGGTTCTTTAGGGTTTATAAAGGGGTTTCTAATGCCAGTCATGGAGATCATCGGCATGTGGATGAGCCAGTAACAATACTCATTTAAAGTAAAGAGATATTATCTCAAGTAATTTTAGACCATTTGTATTTTTCCATTCGTAATGAAGGACAGCTGCTGTATTCAAATAATGAAGAAAAATAAAAATAGAGAAAAAAATATTTTCAGGGAGACAGTGACTATATTCTTCCGTGTCTTGTTGTTGGTGGATTTGTTATAGTAAGCATCTTTTGCAGAGAGATGTGTCCTGTCTTGCTGGCTATTAACATGGTTTTGCTGAAGATGCATAAAATGTACAAAGGCATCACCATCATCATATTATGTTTCCAGAATGGGTCTTAGCAATCATTTCCCATCATACTGACACACAATGTGCTTTCCTGGGATACACTGCCTGAAGCTAATTTCATCTGAATGCCCAGTTTCTGCTGCTTGCGTCACTGCTGTTTCAGGGTTTTCGTGCAACTAGAATGTATCAGTGATTACTAAGGGTGACCATTGATTGGTTTGGCATTCTCAAATTTGTATTTAAAATCAGCTGCAGGCAATGTAGACCACATCAGAACAAGTGACTACAGGTAAAAAAACATTCAGGTAAATGTACCTCAAAGGTACATTGGTAACGCTGGTAAAGTAACAATGGTCTTAAGGTCCAACTGTGTACCTTAAATAAAATTTAAAAGGCCCACTTACCCAACAGAAAGGGACATATTTGTATCATTTCATAACCTGTATTAAAATAGAAAACATAAAATAAGAAGACGTATCCTACGTTTCTTCCCTTGAGGTCTACTTACAATGTTTATTTTAATTAATTTTTTTCTTTCTCTTAGCATGTAACAGGCTGCTTTGGTTACTGTGCCTTTAAGACTGACATATGTAAATGGCCTCTGTTTTGATTGGCTGCCCTGACACCCTCCTTATAACTTCAGTGTGGACAGGCAGAGCTAAATTGCTGTAGGCTGAACACGCAGCAGTTTATGTGGCATCACAAAAACAATTCTTTCCAAACAGGCTATTTTTGTAGCAGGTTTGTCTTGAAACTTTATCAGTGTTTACACACTACATAAATTTGTTGTATTTAAAAAAGGCAAGGAAAACTCAATATTTGGCTTTAAGTAGAATGAAGACTTATACTAATATTCCTAGAAATATTAATGAATTAATAAACTAATCAACCCATATTTCCTCTTTTTTATATTATAGCATTTTGTAAGTTCATATTATTTTGAAACTATAGTAAGTAACCTGTAACGCCGTCCTAAGCACCATTTCCCACCAAATTTTTCAATCAGGTTTAACCATCATGCACAGGAAATGAAAATATTACACAAGAAGAGTGACTGAAGGCCCAGATTAAGTAAACAAAATTTATTCACAACATTGGCAAACAAAAAAAAACATTCTCTGTAGTTGAATGATGAATAAGCATGAATAATCAGTCTGTAAGGGTAGGTGAGACCAAGGATGTCTAAATGTAAGGGCGTAATCATCATCCATTCTTCAGTCAAGCTTTTCCAACAGGGAGGCCCTGGGCACGCTGGTACTCCTGCTGCAGGCTGGCCAGGACTTCACGATGCTGCTCAGACTTTCGCTCCATCTCTTTCAGTAACGTTTCATAGCGTTGACTGAAACAAAAGCGGTTTCCACAGACAAAGATTAAGCCCGTTCAGAGACTAAACTGCATTGTAAATGAGAAATCTCAAAACAGAAATAGTTTTCAGCCCACACAGTCTAGAGCAGAAGAAAAAGTCAAAGAAACACAGTGGTGTTCACAGCTGTATCTGTAAATATATGCATGTAAATAACTTTTGTTTATTTAGTCAATACAATAAACTGCAGCCCATGGCTTATATTTATACGTACATTTCACCATTGATGTACTCCAGCCTTTTGGCCACTGTTGCCTTGGCTTCATCAAGGTCTTGTTTCACCAGTACTGGTCCAATGAGTTTGTAAACTGTATTCTGGCTATCCAACAAGTCCAGCTCCTGAGGAATAGATTGAAGACAAGTCACATGCCCTAGCATTAGAACCTTTAATCATCATGACGGAGTGATGAATGCAAGGTGTCGCAAGGTAAAACAGTACACAAAAACTTTTTTTAGATTTACCACTATTATTATCAATACGACATATAGAAACTCAGAAGACACAAGTGGGCTTACTGGTTGCTTTGGGTAAAAAAATAAAATTAATGTATTTGCATTATAAACATTGCAACCCCTAGTTCATATCACCACCACTGTAAAGAAATCTGAGTCAGTAATTCTCTTTAACATTCACCATTTCACATCAAACCACTCTGAATGACTTTGTCTGCAACTCAGTGATTTAATTATGCAGAAATTCCCAAACCTTCAGATAATTTTATGTTACTTGCTCTTACCTCTTTGACTATGTTATTCTCCGTCAGCTGAGCCTCAAGTTTCTGTCGAGCTGACATGCTTTTACTAACATCTGCAATGTAACCCATACAAGTGATCATTATAAAGGTTTTCAAGCTCACTGCACTGTCAACAGTATAAAGTAAGCAATGTCAAAGAATCAAAATGACAATAAAAATTCATTCTGTTAGATTTTATTCAGAAAATTAACATAATTGACTTCAAGATACTATGCAAATATTATAGATAACTATAAGACAGTACTTTGGGAACACAGAAATATTACATAATTATAAAAGTACAGAACTACAGAAATCTCTTTCTTTTAGAAGATCTGATCCAATACACTACACAATACAATAAATTTTTCAATCAGCTATTGCCTATATTTCCATGAATACATTTTGTTGTGTGTATTGTTTGAGTTAGTTTCCATTTAATGTGGTTTTTATTGTATGAATATTTTTTCAAACTATGTAAATGCTGTTACTATTTACAATTTATTGTATCATAAATTTTAAACTTTAACAAGCACACGATTCGATTAGAGTACTTTTAGATAGATATTAACATTATTCTAATCACTGTACATTTGTGACAGCTGTGTTGTGCACATGAGACCACAAAAATGGCAGCTAGGGTTTGGGCAAAACAATGATCTTTATTACAAAACTGTATTCTTAGTATATTGTGGATATTGTCAGTCCTTCAAGAACACTGACCAACTACATTTCATTAAAATAGATGATAACTAGTCCTGTTTAATTAGATATATAATGTCAATATATATGGTCAATAAAAATGATACTTTTTGATAGTATTTTTAAAATGTGGCACTGCTGGTGCATTCTATCTGTTCCAACAGATTAATTATCTGAAAAATCCTTTTCTATTCTACTCAACATCAATAAGTAAGTAGTTATATTGACTGCCATTCTGTTGTCAGCCCTTATCAAAATGCTTAGTTGAAAGTAACATAAGAATGTTTGTTGTCCAACTAGTCAAAACTCTCTGTGTTGTACCAACTTTTCTTCCTTTATGTTTACGGTATTTGGCTGATGCTCGTATCCAGAGCAACTTACAGTTCTATGTTACAGTTATGTTACCGAGGTAGGTAAATGTAGTGTTAGGGATCTTGACCAAGGACTTTTATTAGTATATAAAAATGGCCTAACTTGTTTATCCTGTGTTTGTGCTGTTAAAAGAAACATCTGTGTTTTTTTAATTCTCAAGTTATAAAGCTGTAATGTTTCAATAAATTACATCACTCAGCCTCCCCAGTCAATGTCCAAATCGAGCCAAAATGGTCTTATTCATTTGTGCTTTTAAAATTAACATTTATGCAATTGTAATTTGGAAGCTATCCAGTAATAAAATTTAGATGAGTGATGGGGGCTGGGTGACCTCACAGGTAATAAAATTAAATGTTTAATTTCTCAAATTAGGTGCAAGCACAAACAGTGATTCCTACAGCACAAACCGGCACAAACCAGCACAAACGAATAGAGTTATTTGTCCATTTCTGATTGTATTCAGTGTCTAACACTTGCATAAACACAGATCATGAGGTTCTGGAGTTTTGAACTTTGCATAAATAGAGATGGTTTAATGTCTATTATACCTAACAATGTGTAACATCCTAGTCAGTCTTTATCCCGTCAGTTTTAAGGATAGTTGCTCAGTCACCCTTCTAAGAAGATTTACTTAAGCTGGATTATTTAATGTGTATCGTGAAACTATTTTAAAGTTTTGTGATATTATATTTTTGCCACATCACTCAAGCCTATTGATGTTGATTAGCTCAGTAGCTGACAGCTTTAACAGCACTTCTATGAGCTGTGCACTAACTACACACTTAAAAAAGATGGAACTTCAAAAGTTCTTTAATAAAGGCAGTTCTATTTAGAACCATGAGTTCTAAGTACTATTTCACTTAAATGGTTCTTTGCATAGTGAAATGGTCTTCTGATAGATGAATAATGTCTAGTACATGGTTCTATATAGATTATATATAGCACCAAATACGGTTTTTCTATTGTTACAAGCTTGACATCATAACAATAGCAGAAGACTAAAAAGGTGCTCTATAGAACCTTATACAATCTCAAGAACCATTTCACCATGCAAAGAACCATTCAGACATACAACTCATGGTCCTAAATAGAACTACATCTTTTTTGAGAGTGTACAGCTCTCTGGTGGCACCGTGACTAAGAGGACGGTTTCCATAGCGGACATGATTTTAGTGAAGTGCAGCACAGCGAGAATGTATTCAATGTACAGATCAATGATCTTTTAACGCAAGACGTCAAGTCTGTTATTCACCATCAGTCTCGACATATAACATTTGGGTTCAAAGGAGGCTCGATATTAATGCTCAGCGTCCAAATGAATATTGGAGTTGATATGCTGTTCATTATTCAGTTAGTTAGGAAACTCGCCGTGCGGACAGACCAGTCTTTATATGGTAAAGAAGGCACTGAGTCGTGTCTGTCAGACTGGCGAGGGTTTGGTTGGCTTCCCATTCGTTAGCTTCATGTTCGAAATTCCCCGGTCCACCTTAAATGGTGCAGCAGTGCCATTCTGGCGCATGAGGCTGTATGTAACTGCTGTACCATTTAAGGTGGAACGGGAAAAGCTGAACAAGAAGCTAACGAATAGAAAGCTTCGTGTCTGCTCCGCTCAGTCTGTCTGCGCTTTAGCACACACATACCTTTCTGTATCTGTTGGTATTTCTCCAGTTCAGACTGCAGTTTCCTTTGTATCGCCTCCGCCATTTCAACGGCAGCTGTAAACTACTCAGAAATGTCTGACTTTACACAAAATAAATCCCGCTGATTTAGCCAACTTCACTGCATGCAGATTTAACGTGGGCGCAGCGCTAATGACGTAGTCATCTTGCGACTAGTTGGGAGTGGAGTCTGTATTAGGGTCGTGTCGCCCCCTGCTGTCCCCTCACAGTAAATACAATCATCACAGCTTCTGGGCAAAACATCACAAACCTCTAATAACAAACCACTCGCCGCAAACAGCATATTCAACATCAGACATTCAATATGAATGAATTAAAAATACCTTTTGACATGATAAAATAGTAATTATCACATTTACGATTTCATTTCTTAATGGTAAATGTTATATGTTCAAATTTAGTTCTTCGTGTTATAATTCGTTTCATACTCAGAAATCGATTTGAATATGTAATCATTACAATTTCAACATGTCAGAAGTTGTTTACTAGGGATCTTGGGGAAATATCTACTTCATGAAAAATCAGAAATTCTAGCAATTGTTTCAAGTAAATTGGAGAAAGCTTTCGAGTGAAAACTGGTGTAATGTATTTACTAGTGTTACTTTTAGGCTTAACTTCAACTTCACCTACTTGATCAAATTCGAATTTCCTAAATTCTTTAATATTTGTAAGTTCATTTCTCTGATGTGCAAATCTCCGTTAGTCGATGCTGCAGTTCCTCCTCCTGCTCGTTTGGGGGCAGCAGCCTCTCACAGCTTACAGAGAAGCGTCAGGGTGACAGCAGTTTGCCAGTATGGCGCTGCACATGGTTTGAATAGTAAGTGAGTTAACGTGAAGGTCTTTTCGTGTTTGTGTGAGCTGAATTCGCCCCTGACAGGTAAAGATATGTTTTTGCATTTTTCCATAGTGACAAAGTCTCTATTACTATATCAGAGAAGTAGCCATTAACGCGAAACCTGCCTACAGCTAGAGAGAGTTTAATACTCTGATGTGCTGCTTGCTTGTTTCATCTGTATTCAGTAGCAGCACCACATAACAAACGTATTTTATTTGTGCCTGTGTGTTTTTGACTTATGCTCCCTTATATGTGTTCAGTTATGTCTGTTAAACCATATGGAAATCTGATATATGACCATATATACACACGGAAAGGGTTAGGCACATATTTCAAAATATATGGTCATATATGTAAGTAATATTGGAGATATCACTAGTATATTTGAGCAATATATTACATCCATATGTGAATAATCTATTCTGTCATATATTTTTAAATAGACGTGTTACACACGTTTGCATAAGTATATATATATATGGCTGAAACATGTCAAATGTCAAATGTTTGCATATATATATGACATATGTGTCCATATATGACCAAATCATATTTTCTTGGGAATGACTGGTTTACCTCCCTCTAAGCTTCTCTTCCAGAGCTGGTATGTCACACATTTATTGCTTAACTAACTCAAGAGAAGCTCAGGTGTAATTCACAGAAACAGGCATCAGTACAGTACAGAACAGTGCTGTTGTTTTGTCAGCAGGGAAGGTGAGAAAGTATTTTTAAAAATCACCTGGAGTACCAAAATTTAGATGCAGTCCATCACAGTAATCCAGAAAAGTGGCATTTTTTTATAAACGCTGTTGATTTATAGTTGAGCAGCATCAGGTTTGCTGTAAGACGAGTGTAAATATTTAAAAAATTAGAGTATTTTATATTCCAAGTGTTGATTCAGCTTGTGAAAAACAGCACTTCAAAACCATAATCAGTTCATAAATGCAAAGAGAGAAGATTAGGACTGGCACATTTGTCTCTATTTTTTATACTAATAAATCAAGTAAATAATAAATACATTCATATGTATGTATAATGTACGTATAAATACATTAATAATCAAATAATGTACAGACTATTTTGATGATTAATATAAGTAATGAATCTGATGATGAGTAATCACAGTTTTTGGAAGAAAAGACCAAATAAGTCAATAAAAAATCGACCTAATAGTACAATAACATCACGCATAGCCTTTCAGTGATTCTAAAGTACTTTATATATCATTTATAAAGACATTATTAAAATTCTGTTATATAGCTATAACAAGGCCTGTTTGAGCTCCAAGCCATGCTTTTCGATTTAGCCTATTAGTGAAAGACTTGCACACTGTCATTGCCCTGTCTTATCTATATCAGTGACTTTAGTAAATTTCATGGTTTCAGAACACTCACAGTATATTGAGCATCCGCAGTTTGCTAGTGTTTGGGGTGGCTGCTTAGGCTGTTGAATTATAGGAATTTCCATGATTCTAGGCATTTTGAGATTTTCCTATTTGTTGCAATTTACAGTATTTTTGGATCTAAAAAGCAGTAGATCTAAATATGTTGTTAAAGGAAAAACTAAAGATTATAAATGTTATTAAAATGATAGATGATATATAATAACACAATTTTTTGACCCAGAGATTGGCAAGGTTTGCTGCGCCTCTAAGCCTGTTAACAGACTAATGTGTTTTCTGAGAATACACAAGCTGTTAGTATTTTAGGCTTGCATTGTGTTGAATATTAAGCATTTCTGGTAAATTTTGAAAAGCATCCAGTAGCCTAAACACATACTCAAGTAAAAGTGTTGTTACTTTGGTGAAATAAAGGTAAAAGTACGTAAAAGTAAAAGCACCTTTCAAGGAACAATAAAAATTTGCAATGGCCACTTGGGCCACTTAGCTAAAGAATCTTGTGGCCACAGTAAGCATGCTTATCATACATTCACACACACACTCACACACACACACACACACACACACACACACACACACACACACACACACAAAGATATATAATAAGCATGATACATGCCTACACACATTTAAACATGTGTGTGTGTGTGTGTATATATATATATATATATATATATATATATATATATATATATATATATATATATATATATATATATATATATATATACACACATATATACATAGATACTCATATATATACATAGATACTCATATATATGCACAGAAATAAGAGGATTGGTCCTCTCTGCTGGTCTGGTCCCTGATGTCGTCTGATCCAGGTTACATCAGTAGTTTCTTTTAGCTATCACAGTGATAGTTCCTCTGTGCAACCGCAGCTTATTTAAGACCTTATTTCATAGAGTGATATTGGAAAATTTGTGCCAACGAAACAGCATCTATAACAGCAGGTGGATCAACTCAGCAGGTGGACCACCACAGTCGCCACACTATCACATCTGCTATCACAGTGGTTACCAGTAGTGAATTCAGACAAAATCTGATTTGATGCTGTTAGTTCTGTGTCTGCCCAAACAGATTTGTTAAAAAGGAAAAAGAATCTGCAAAAAAACTTCCAAGGCACCTGCCCATTCTGACCATAGACTCTGTGTTTTTTAAGGCCAATATGTGAGTCGTTGTGTTTCCCTGGCAGTGTCTACTAGTATTGGGCAAAATATCGGTTCATCCAGTATACCGGTTGAAGGTATGAGTTATACTGATATTCCCTCACCTCCCGTATAGTGAGTTGCAGTCTGAGATGATTTAGTCCAGTTTGTTGTTGAAGGAGCAGACATTCCTTTAAAAAAGCAGAAAAAGAAAGTGGAAGGAAAAGCTGGTCTTGTGGTTAGTTGTTAGCCATTAGCCCATCATGGAGACAAGCTGGCTTTCCATGCACACTGTTTATGCAGCTTCTCAGCTAATACTGTTAACATGAATGGCTTGTAATATTTACCAAATTAAGGCAATGTTTGATGGTCGTAGATGAAACCTCGAGTGTAAGACACACATATGAGTCAAATGACTTGAGAAATTCGGAAATGTAACAGCATTCAGCGCAGTTTTTGCGGGGATCAGAGAGGGGTTTTGCGGCTTTGTGCTTACATGTACCTCTTTAGGGGGAAGCTGTATTGTTCATTTGTGTTATTACTGTTGTATCTAATATTTTAGATTTTTTTCAGTTGTTAAACATGGTTTTTATTAAAAGTGAACGAAAATCCCAGAGTAAAATGCCATCATTAATCCAAAATAGTTTTATTTGAGAAAAAGATTTATCTGTGATGCAGTGTACCCCAAAAACTGAAAAGACCATGCATTGAACTAACAGGTAAAATTGATTTTAGTAAGAAAAATATTTTCAGGATTACAGCAACATGAAAAAGGAAACTTTATTAAAAGTGTGGATAAAAATGGAGAAAAATAATAATGTTGAGATTGTATGAACACTATGTTTGTACAAACACACACATCAAACACGAAGGCTTAACTTCACTTAAAGTCAAAAGCTTAAACAAAGAAATCAGCAGGCTAAAAGTCGTGAGAAAGGTTGTGGTGGTGGGGGTGAGAGCACCTGCAAGTGTCTTCCTCAGGTAACATAGATTTGGTCAAAACTTTGTTAGGTTCATGCAAATTATATGTAAAATGGACAATCTGAATATACAATTACTATAATGGAGACTTGAATTTGTTCAGAAATACAACTGAACACAGTGTCGTTGACGAGATTCAGTCAACAAAGATGATGTCCCTCTGCAGGAGTGACTTCAGTCAGGCTCAATGCCTTGAAGGTTCCCAAACGGTCTGGTTGGATAGTTTGGAGATGGACATAAACAAGTCCTTATCTCATGTGACAGTGTCCTTCATAGTCACAGGCCTCACAGAGACATATGCTGTGAAAAAGTGTTTACCCCCTTCCCAATTTCTTCTATTTTCCTGAGACTTTTGGGATAATATTCTGTGGACTGATGAGCCAAAGGTGGAACTTTTTGGAGTACATGGGTCCAGTTACATTTGGCGTAAAGCTAACACCACATTCCACCATAAGAACATCATACCAACAGTCAAACATGTTGGTGGCAGTGTGATGATCTGGATGATTTGTCATGATTAATGTAACCATTAATTCTGCTCTCTATTAGAAAATCCAAGGAATGTCTGCCCATCAGTTCATGACCTAAAGCAGGGGTGTCAAACTCAACGAGTCAAAGGGCCATATTGGAAAATCTCAACAAATCCGAGGGCCAGAGAAAAAAAAAATACTTCATTTTTAATTAATGGTGTGCTGTAACCCGAACGGGCCATTGTTTATTCAAAATATGCAAAAACTTCAGTAGTAAAATATAAGCAGTTGTAGTAGACCTTGAAATATTACATGAATATATTCAAGTATTCAAAATACAAATGTCCTCAGGAACTTTTAACACCTACTCATCTGCTTGAACTAGACACTGGGCATCCTTTCTTTGCTGCAAGTTCGTTAATACTTAGGCTCAGTTTCTGAGCTGCTGAACTGGCATTAGGTGTTTATGTTGGTTGAACTGCAGCTGAAATGTAGCTAGTGTGTTCGGTGATGCGACTGGTGTGGAATTGTGGTGTAACCGCTGTCCCATAGATTGTTGTTGGGGGAGGAGAGTCGAAGTGAACATAACATTGCAGTGCATGCTGGGGACTATAGTGCAGCGCACTGTGAAACAGGCTAATATTAATAGAAAATTAAAATACAACTGCAGGCTGGATAGGATTGTGTCACGGGCCTGATCTGGCCCGCGGGCCTTGTGTTTCACACATGGGACCCAAAGCACAAGCGCAGTTGAGTTATGCAGCAGGACAATGATCTGAGGCACACAAGCAAATCCACCACTGAATGGCTCCAAAGAAACAAAATGAAGGTTTTGGAGCAGCTGAGTCACAGTCCTAACATGAATACCATTGAGATGCTGTGGCAGGACCTTAAACGGGCAGTTTGTGTTTGAAAACTTGAAAATAAGCATATTATTCTATAGTAAAACAATTCACATTTGATTATGTATAGATAATGTGCATCCCTTCAATACATTATACCATGATGATATATACCGAAACCGTTTTAATCGAGCCCTTGCAACAAAAAACAATAAATGTGGCATTTAAAAAAAAAAAAAATCATAAAAGCATCATATGGTAATGTTTGATCCAGTGTATTTAAAATAAAGAGGTCACTAAAATATAAATAAAGCATAGTTTAAAAGTGTAAAAGCTTGTACAAAATAAAACAGCTAACAAAATAACTGATAAATAACTGAATTTTTGTCTTTGGAGGGGCTCAGTTATACTGTGCTAAATTTTTTGCCATACCACTCACTATTAATGTCTATCGCTGGGCAGAGAATGTGTGCACTTTAGTTTATGTTTAGCTTGTGTTTAGTTTAACTCAACATAGCCCAAATATTGAGTTTCAACTATGAAAATATAAGCTAGCAATTAAAGTATTTTGGAGTCAGATGATTGTTGTCATGACATTGAATCTCACTTGATGTAATGGCTTGACCTCCAGGTGCAGGAAAAGTAAATTTACAGGTTCAGTGTGGTAGACTGCATTTTATTTCTTTCGCCCTGGAGTGATGCTTGAGTATGTGCTGGCCAATGCTGTAATGTGTTTGTTTTTTATTTTTTGTACATTTTAGATCCTGGTACAAAAGTAATTATGATTCAGATTTTGTGGACCACTTTTTACTTTACAGATACCAGCCTGTCAGGTTGCCTGATTTGCTCTTCTTTACTTATTATTCAGTTACATGCCTGCATTCCTCATTTTAGAGTGTCTTGACTGATCTTAAATGGATGGCTGCAATACTGATACCGTGTTTGCTTTTAAATGAACACTTTTTGATGCAGCAGCATTGATTTAATTGGCTCTGCTCTAAGTAGTTAGGCAATGTAAAATTGAAGCAGTGGTAATTTGGCTTTTTAAAAACTTTTCACAAACTTCACCTGAGAGTGGTGGTTCTTTTGGCCGCCTGACTGACCCTCCTTTAGTCCTGTCACTATCAATATGCAACTTCAGGGTGTTGGCGGTATTGGACGGAATGCTAATACGTCGGAATGCTCCCTGAATTCTGATATTCCTATGAGCTCCATGGCTTATGAATGCTAGTCTGTTGGAGTCACGGTTTGAAATGAGAGCACACAAGTCACACAATTCACTCTCTGTTTTATAGTTTTGGTAAACTATGACATTTCTTCTTAGCCATCACAGTGACATTCTCATGGTGACAGTAGTCATTTCCAGCCATGAGATGAACAGGCAAAATAGGTGCAGTCTGTTTTCCACAATGGTAAATGTATAATCCAGTGATCGTTCCTAGAGGTCCTGCTGCAAGGCTGGTTGTAGGGGAAATGCTAATACTGGCTTATTCCATAGTAAAACCCTGCAGCTCACAAGCACCATCCACCAAATCAAAAAATGCAAATTTGTCTTCCAAAGCCATTTTCACTGTTTTTCAACTAGCAGTAGGCTTCTAACAATGTCCCAAATGCAGGCCAAGACTTTGTTGTAGTAGAATAGATGATGAGTAATTTAAACAGCAAGACTGTCACACTAAATCCTGAGAATATTTCTTTGTAATGCTAATCAAGTTAGATTTAGATTGGCATACACAGCCCACAGTCACCCATATTGGTGCATTCTTAGTTTTTAACATGCAACTACAGCCTTCATATCAGTTCTCAAGTGAAGAAGCTTCCAGGCCATCATATACATTAGGCTTGCTTGCCTAAATTTGATGAGGTTCTTTGCTACTACCAATGTACTTATTAGTCTTTATCAGTTAGAAATTAGACACTGCAGTGTAGTTGCTATATCTTCATCTCACTCTGAGCCAGTCACTTTGGCTGTATTTGATATGATTGGTTATGTAAAACACTTCAGTAGCATTTAGAGGAAAATGCAGCACTTCAGTTTAATGGAAACAGACAAAAATGCTTTGGCCTGATTCTACAGTGCTAAAAAGTACATCTGGGACACCTTTATCATAAGAATTTGTTCAATTAACGTTTATGTATTATGGAAGTGGTTCCACAGTGGTTCCCAACCCTGGTCCTGGAGGACCCCCTGACCTGTGCATGTTAGTGTTTGCACTGTTCACAACACACCTGATCCAACAAATCCACTAAATAACAAACCCTTTCTGAGTTAAAGTGGGTTTGTTTTGGCAGGGAAACGAGAATGTGCAGGGTAGGGGGTCCTCCAGGACCATGGTTGCGAACCACTGCTCTGCTATATTCAAAATTGCTTCGTTTCAGCTATAACAGTCACTACTTTGTCCAACTGAACAATAGCAAACTATAATACTTTCACCTAAGCCCCCATTTTACTCAAATGCTATTTGCGTAAAGCCACCATCTAACAAAATTCCATTGACATTCTGGAAGATATGGCTTTGGAAAACCTGAATACAGAGCTGAATTAATCTGTCAAAAGACATTGTCTCTGGGTAACAAAATATCTGGAAGAAAGATTGCAGATACATTAAAAATTCCAAGTTCAGATGTTAAAAATGTCCTGAAGTCATAGAAAGAGACAGGAAATGTTCATAACCTGTCACACTGGCCATCCAGAAGAGAAAATCCAGCAATCTTTGCTGAGCATCAATTGGGCAAACTCATGCACTCCATGAATAGAAGACTTCATCGGTCATGTCATAGTGCAACAAAATACTTGCCTAAATAACATACTAATACTAACCTACACAAAGGAAAGAGACTGTAATGTTTGTCCTACTAATGTCTGAGTACGTTTACTTGTCATTATTCATTTAAGTTTTCAATTATTTACTAAAATAAATTTGAGTTTCAGTCAGTAAACCTGGTCATTATTCCTGGTTGTTATAGCTTTTCTGATAGATGTCAATGAATAAATGATAGCTTTTGCTTGTAAAGTAATAATAAAAAAACAAGACATAAATAATATTCAGAGAGTGTCTAATGGCTCCTTTTGAGCACTGTATGTACCATACCACTGTTGTTAGGAGGTCACTGCTGTCAATAAGTAAGAAGGGTCTTTGTTTTTCCCCATGTTGAAGAGGGCATTGAAGAACAAACTACTGGGTAACAAGATAAGTCAAATTGCTTGTGGTGCCCTGAAATGGCATTCTGTTCTTTAAAGCTGCACTCAAAGTGACTTTCAGCAGTAAACCAATCCAGCTAAAGTGACTGGGCTTTACCGTAGAGCAGCTGGCAATAACCTGGAGAAAAAAATTCTTCTGATCCCTGTCTATGGCCAGGAAAGGGGATCAGAAAAAGGTAATAAATAATATTAAATAATGTGTACACAGAATGTTTTATTCTCTTTTACTGTTAAAACAATGAGTTATACTGGGGCCTTTAAAAGGCTACAGTAGAGTAAATTCCCCACGGTCTCTGCTGTGTTTCATTTACTGAGTAAAATTTGCAGTATTTTCTATACAGCTTAAATGTCCCTGTGGTTAGCTAAATTATGAAAACACAGCTGTAACGATGGAAAACACCTTTTCATATGTATAGTGTGTGACAATGGCTTTGGAAACCGCTTGCAGTCTGAAGTTTCTCCAGAAGGGAACCCAATTAGCAAGGAAGTCACCACAAATCTGTACCAGAAGAAGCGCGTGAGTTTGCGGTGACATCTGTTAAAATGACAGGTGAAGTAGTTTTCAAATGATGTTGAGTTACTTACTGTTAAATTATTTAATATGTGGATTTATAAGATTTTCATCAAAAGTTCCAAAAGCATATGCACTAAAAACAGAATAGAAAGTAGATCAGAAGCAGCAGGTCTGCATGTATTTGTTTGGGGGGGGTGATATAATCGATAATCTTTACTTTTTTATTTATTTATTTTTTTAATATTAAATATCATGCTAATTATTTTTAGATATCACCCAGGCCTAAGTCCAACTCTGATCTGACTGCTCTTACTTCAGAAATAATCTTTCAGACTTTAGAGGGTGACTCACAGCAACACAAGGAAGTTATATGTTTTTTTTCTTTCCCCCTCAGTAATGCTACTTATTTCGGTTGTAAAAAAAAAAAAGAAAAAAAACAACACACAGTACAGCTCTAACCTCATAGACACTCTTTCATTTAAATCAGGTATGCTAGAGTACGGAGCAAGAACATCAAAAAAATTGTCTATTTACGTATATAATACACCATGATACACTATTTACGTACTGCAGTGTATTATGTGTGGGCTATTAGACCGCTAGGGTATTGGAAAGCAAATGGCCTTCATCTCAAATTATGGCTTGTATCCTAAATGGAGCCGTTTATGACTTTTTTTTTCTGTAATTCTCTTGACAAATACTGAAAACTCTTAATTCTGAAGTCCGTCAAAATACAGCTTTTCCTTTTTGTAGTGAGGATGTAGCCCTTTTATGTAAAAGTAGCTGTGGAAGATAATGAATCTCTTAATTAATTTAAATGACTGTTTCGCTGTAGCAGTTGTTTCTAAAGCAGAATTCAGTGCTGCACCCAGATTGTTTTGCGCTGCCTTCAAAACTGCTACAAAAGCACAAGCCACCACACTGTGCTTTCAGTACATTGTGTACACTGTTCATTTTGCTTTTCTACACTCTGCACTATTAATACAATTGTGCACTTAGTAATTTTACCACAAGAACTCTTTCTGTGATGCATGAATAGCCTATTTTAGTACACTTCCTTTACCATTTATTTTCTTGATTCAGCCTATTTTGTAAAAAGCGCAAATTGCTTGCTCAGCGGGTCTTGCAAATTGGTTATTCTTGTGTCAGTACAAAGCTGTTTTCCCGTGTGAGCAAGTTCAATTTGTCTCAAACCTAAAATAAATATAGGCCTTTCAATATAGGGGGCAAACTGGATGAACTGGCTGGCTTTCAAAATGCAGGTTGTAAATCTATATATGCAGATGAATAGGTGCAGTGGGACTGACTCTGAGCTCTTTAAATCACTTCATGAAATGTCTTGGTCATTTTTAGTCTCTGAGATGATCATCAGCGACTGCTGTTAATGCCATGGGCTCATTTGAGCATTCTTTATTTTCATCTTAAACACTTCATTATAGTGACCTGAGATTACAATTAACCACATGATCAGGCTGTTTATGTGCATCTTTTTAATCTTTGAATTGATGATTTACAGGATTTTTCTGAAATTTATATATATTTTTTTGAAAAGGACATTGCTTAATTCAAAGTCATTTTTAAACAAACAAAACATTAATAAATAATAAATGAATGAATAAATAAAAAACATATTCAGGCCTGAATTGTCCATCATTCTCATAACATTTAGCCCAGTTTTTCAGTGTACCTTCACAGAAAAATCATGTGTTTACAAGTAATAACGTTTTTTCACGTGATAACACATTTAACATGTGAAGTATGCAAAAATCACGTTTTTTTTGTTTTGTTTTTTTGTGCCCATTTGAAACTCGTGACTTTTTGTAACTCTGGTATTAGAGCTTCCCTTTTTATACCCATCACAAAGGGATGATCTGTGCTCCAAAATTGTGGTGTAATTCTTAGGGATGTGTGATTGGAATCAGCCCGGATCAGAATTGGTGAATTTTTACTCCAAACGATTTAGCCCACACAGTGTGCTTCAAATTTATAGGCCAATAAAAATCAGCGAAAAAATTACAAATTGTGCATCAGCCAATTTGACTGCAAAAAAATTATAATGGAATTTCATTTGTGCATTTCTAGTGATTCTTACAGTTTGTGATAATTCTCCATCCTTTGTTTACTGTGAAAATACTGAGACATGAAATTGAGTTGCATTTATACTCAGCATTGGCATAGGGCATAGTGCTTTACAGTTGTATGCAAAAGTTTGGGCACCCTGGCCAAGTTACATATTTTGTTGATTTTTTACATAAAAAGAAACACAACCTCTGCAGTGAATTGTTTTAAAAACTAAAAAATCCTGCAAATGTTAATGTGCACTTACCTTGTAATTGATTAGCTTGAAATGTAGAAAAATAGAAAACTGTGAGAGACCTTTCAAAAGCTTTAGCTTGCATTTCCTGAAATAGTTCATAGTGGATTTTGAGGCATGTTTTATATCATTGTCCTGTTGTGGAAGCCAGATGTTTTTCAGCCTCAATTTCTTGACTGACTGTGTCACATTTCCTTCCAGAATTTGCTGATATTCAGTGGAATCAGTTCTCCATCTACCCATGCAGTAGGGTTGTAATGATGCACTCAGCCCACAATTCGATTCACAATATTGGTTTAACCATTCCCTATTCTCACAATATGCAACCATGCATTGTTTCCTGTGCCACTTTCTGCCACACAAGCTCAAAGCATAATAGATCCAAACCCAATCATAACAGCAGGCAATATGTCCTTTTTATCAAATGCTGCTCATTCTTTTCTCTAAATATGATTGTGGGCATGGGTTCCATTTTCAATTCAACAGTCCACAGCGCTTGTTTCCCAAATGCCTCTGGCTTACCTAGACATTGTTTTGTATGCTTCTTGCATACATTGAATTTGATGATGAGGTCACAGGTAAGGTTTCCTTCTGATGACTCTTCCATACAGATCATATTTGTGCAAGCAACGCTGCACAGTAGAATGGTGCACCACCACGACTGTGTCAGCTAAACCTCTTTTGCTGTGATATGAGTTTTGCTCTGCCTTTCTGGTCATCAGATAAGCAGAGTTTTCTTTGTCTTCCAAATCTTGCCTTGACTTCCACAGTTTCCCCTCATTAATTTCTTAATGACGTTTTAGACTTTTTATAATTTTTCCCAGCTTTTTAGTTTGTAGGCGTCACTTCATTTTCATTTGCTCAGCCAGCTGTTCAGAGGATTTATTGAGGTTATTGAGTGTTAGCACAAGGTTTTGTAGAGTCAGAGAATTTTGAATGCTCTGGAAATGTCATCAGCTGACAATTCCTAATGACTATTCTTCACCTGCCTAACCAGTCCTAACAGGCTAATTAAGCTCTGAGACCTTATAACAGCAATAGTGTCCAAACTTTCAAATTCATCAAGGCAAAAAATATAAATATTACGAGTTTTTAGATTCAGTCTAAACTCTCAAGCTCATTGCTAACCTGCGTTATTCACAGCTGAACGTGTGCGGATCATTAACCAAACCTGCTACAAAAGTAGCAAATCTTCAAAACGGCATGTTAGTTTTTTTTTCCTCCAAATGTCATGCATTGCTGAGGCTAACCACTGCATCCTTTTTAAAAAGGTGATGCAATTACAATTTAATTGGCTTTTGCCATTAGAAATGTCTTTTATTCAGTTGTTTTTTGTTTAGATGGGTTTAAGCAGTTCTAATCACCAGTGTCCTAAAATTACTCACATGACATTTAAACACTTTTTCTCCCTACTGTGTGAGGCATAAGAACAAATGGAATCATTTTATAATTTTTCTTTTCTGTCATAACTTGTTCACGGCCAGAAAAGTGCTTCAAAGCAGCAAACAGTAAGAACAGTGAAGTTTTACAGAACATGCTTCAAGTACAGCTTCGCTCATCCTGTTTTTTGTTTTGTTTATCTCACCCCTTTTTTTTGTTATGCATCTCTAGATCACCATCATATCAACAAAACCACATTAATGAAAAAGAAATTCATGCATGCCGGTTTAAAAAGGAGTATTGGTATTGCAACGGCCTGGAAAACTAGACTGTAAATTGGAGCAAATCACCTCCCCTAGCCTCCACCCCCATATAAACTGTTTCATTCAACCTCTGAGACCACTGATTGGACTCTTCAGGTTCTGAATATTATGTAGTGATTGAGCCCCCCCTTTGCAGGACTGGAGGGTTGCCAGCAGGCTTTCACTCTCTGACTGACTCGTAAATTGATTCAAACTGCAACATGCTTCTTAAAGAGCGCAAATGCGTTGGGAGAGCAGCGTAAAGACGAATGAAAATAAAGCACTCTACGTGCCTGGCATTTCAAAGCAAGGCCAATGAGGGGGTTTTCAGCAAACGCATTCCTGCGGAATATGCCACACACATCAAACCTGCAAGAAGCTGCGGGTCCTGGTCTCTCTGCCATGCCTGTGTACTCTACGATGTAAGGTTTTTGTGCTGCCTCATTGCTATTGAAGAGTTTTCCTTGCTTGTGTCCCTTCCTTTGTGTGCACAGGTCTTTGAGGACAAGCTTGAAGCTTTAAAGCAGACCTCGTTTTACCTTTCTGTGCCCAAGAAGCTGTGTTTATTCCCATTCAGTGCTCGTCTGAATCAGGTGCATGTAGATAAATAGACCGTGATATAGAGGCTGTGACGGAAGGGCATTTTAATTACCTCAGCAATTTTCAGGCTTTCCTTGAAGTGCTCCCTCTCCACATATTGTGTGAAGTATCCCATTGGCTCACATAACCACTTTGAATTGCATTAATGTGATCATACCATGACTGATTAAAGGGTGCTTAAGACACTCAGTGGATTTTGTATCCCGTAAGCCTGTTTACAAATTCGCTTTTCTGTACAGGTTACACAAATATGCAGGCCCATTAGTTGTGTGTAAGGAGCTTAGGGAGAGTGTGTTTTTATGACTCCTACAGGAACAAAAGTTCAGGCCATTGCGCCACTCAACTAATTGATCGAATTTGTTAATTGAATTCAGCGTTGAATGAACCCCCAGGCCTTACTCCTCCGCCATATACCCTCCCCCGTCCCCCGGCCCAGTGCCCTTGTGTACCATGCCCATTCTAGCACTATAAGAGCCCTGCAGTAGCTGTCACCGTGCCTTATGGCTGCCGTCCAAGCTGCTCCATTGACCCCTAGAGAACTGGGCCTGCGCTATACTAGGTGCTCGTAATGGATCAGCAGGGATCTGTGAGTGTGCTGGAGAGGCACAGGAAAGCCTTTCGACCACACACTCCTGTGCTCTTCTATCCATTATCTCTCAGGCCCAAAGGTTTTTTGCTATTTACCTCACAAAGGTATTCATTCACAGTAGCTCCAGATAACAGAAACATGCACTCCAAAGCAAGCGCTGTTTGAGAGATCGTGTTTAATGCTCTCCTTTACTTCTGGTCATATATTGATCGTGGAGTGTTGAATTTTTAATGCCTTAAAAGAGAACTTAATAATTACCTTTCCTGGACAGGGAGGCTGAGAGGGAGGCACAGAGCAGGCCCAGCACACACACAGAGAATGTCCAAGATATCCAAGGCGGCCAAGGCGGTGAAGAAGGTGGATGCAGGTGGTGTGATAAGAGCAATTGTTCGGTCAGGACAGGCGGCTCCAGGCCCTCCGCTGGGCCCCATCCTGGGACAGGTAGGCTTTTTTTTTCTACTTTCTTTTTTTTCTTTAAAAAAAAAAGTGTGGCAAAAAATCTAATTTACACAATTTTCCACTTACCACAGATGTAGTCAGTCAACCAAGACGTTTTATGTCCACATTTTGCTTCTTTAGTTTAGCGCTTGAACTACAAGTCTAATGTCGCTAACAAACACTTAAAGCCAGTAGTCACCCAAACTGTTTGTTGTCTAAAGTGGCTGGCCACTGAGTTAAGCAACATGGTGAAGTTTGGTTGATTTTTTTTGTTGTTTTTTTTTTTTTGTTCATAGTAAGTCATACTGTGCTCTAGACCACACCAGCAAGTCTGCGCAATATTAATGAAGAACCAGATGCAGGGCGAGGCCAATTGTGCTCTCTTGGACTCCCAGCCATGGATGGCTGCAGCATCATCAGGGATCAAACTTGCGATCTCCTGATGATGGGGCCAACACTTAGATGGATGCACCACTCGGGAGGCCAAGATCTGTCATGTTAATATCCTACATCAGGGGTCTTGAAGTCCAGTCCTGGAGGGCCGGAATCCATCACAGTTAGGTGATTTTCCTGATTCAACTCACCAGATAATAGCCAGGTTTATTATGTATATTTTTACAGGGAAATCACCAAACTATGCTGGACACCTGCCCTCCAGGACCAAACCCCTTTTCTACATTATTCAACGTTGTGTTTACAAGTTTGAGAAATTTAACCTAATAACACAGAGCTCATAAGCTGCAAGTCTGGGACACTACATTCACATTCAAGTCCAAAAAAATGGATGTGCCTGGGATTTATTTATAGTAAATAATTGCATTTAATCAAAAATCGCAATATTGATCAGAAAAAGTGCACATACATATTTTCCCCAAATCTGTCAGCCCTAGTGACTACTGACTTCTAGTTTTGGCTAGCAGCGTTATCCTTGTAGCACCGGCGTTGAACTAAAGAAGCTAAATTTGGACACCTGATGTCTTGGCTGATCGACTACATCTGGGGTACATGTAAAATTGAGTAAATATAATTTTTCACCCAACTGTTCCTTTAAGGCCTTTTCCTCTGTTGTCTTTTCTCTCTCCTGCCCGTCAAAGAAACTGATATTACGTTTACCAGAATATTGACACAGGCTTACCTCTGTTTACACATAAAACACCTCGTAAGTGAGAGTGTAATTGAAACCATAATGATGCCATTAGTCCCCTGCCTGTCTTAATGATAATAAATGATGTCAGCAGTTCGCTGTAAAGGCGCATCTGCCTGGCCTCTGAAGTGTGTTTTCCAGCTCAAGAAGGCTTTTCAGGCCTGGAAATGAGATGAAACAAGCAGCAGTCAAGCAAGACATTGCCATATGTTGAAACTATGTGCGCGTGTGTGCGCATGTTCACACATGGTCATCGGGTTTTGTTTGAATTTCGGCCTTTGTGCCCATTCTTTGCTCTCTGCGTGACTGTGTGTGTGCATGTGTGTAGTAAACTGTAAATAAATTGCACTCGGCAGCCTTTTGGCTTTAGGCACTGGCCCTTTAATCTTCCCCCTCTCTTCCTCCCTCATTTTTTCTCTCCTCTGCCTAACCAGCCCTGACAGAGCAAGCGCGTAGAGGTAGGCTGCCTGTCGGCTGGGGGGCAAATTTAAACAAACGAGCGAAATAAAAGAAGGAGAACAAGAAAAGAAGGAGGAACTGACAGCTCTGGTTCTGAATAATTATGATCCAGAGTGAAATTAGCATAGCCAGATAAAGGACAGAAACAAAAGACAGAAGAAAGAAGAGGTAAGACATAGTACAGCACAGGTGTGGCATGTGCTGTGACCTAGCCTGCTGAGAGTTTACATAAGGTGAGTGAAAATACTCAGCGTTGTGCGCATCACTACTCTGGAAGAAACAGGAATTTTGCTGCTAGTAGTTCCCTATTTTTTTTATTTTTTATTTTTTAGAAGTAATCTTAAAATTTGCCCGCCAGGGTGGTGCATCTAAAATGCATGTATTTGAAATGGAGAATAAGGCAAAGATGAAAGCTGGAGAGATGGACTCCAGGACTGGCTCATCCCTCTCTGCTCATCTCTCTGAAATCCCTCTGAAGTGAACAGGCACTCTTGGGGGAACGCTCCATAATGTCATAATGAATAGCCACACTCCCTGGAAATTATTTGTCAGGCTGGCTTGCCTTCTTTTAATGCGTCCTGTAAATACTTCCTCTAAATCACATATGAAGTCATGTATGAAGTCGCACTTGAGCACTTAGCCCTTTGACAAACGAGTCTCAGTTTCAATTAATATCAGTATTAATGGTTGTATTGGGGAGGGAGGAACGTGAAGAGTGCATTAGTGATGGCTGATGGAGATCAAATAAAATCCCTATATGCGACCAGGACACACTCTGTCACCACCTCTGAGACCTTGTCATTTCCAGTATTACAGCTAGGCACGCAGGAGGCTCATACGATAATTGCAAAAGCACTCGAGGTGCTCTGTGTACTCCGCTTAATTACGATAAATGAGAGATTTGAAGTGAATCAGCTCTCAATCTGTCATTTTTCCCCCCTAAGAGATTTGTCTCATGCCCTTTCACATACATTGAAACAGTGTACTATAAATGTCGACAGTGATGGGCATATGCTCTGACAGTGTTTGCTCAACAATGAAACTTCCATTTAACCAAAGAGAGAGATGATGAATCTGTTTTTAAAGGTCAACGACACTAATTGCTATTTCAGTTTAATTCTCTCAAGCAGCATATCGACGACATCCTGGCAGTCTTTGTATTCTGTGTGTGGTGGTGTTCATGTAAAAGTGGACACGGGTGCTTTCTCAGATTTCAGAGCTGTCTCAGTCTATGACTAATCAGACTATCTAGCAAAGAGCGAGTGTGAAAGAAGTAGGTGTCTAACAAACATTTTATTACAGAGAAGTACTAATAGAGGTCATGCTTCACAGTACACGGTACAGGTTAAAATTCATGATGAAAGGGATTGAGAGTAACAACCTTAGTCTGTTGCTCTTAAAAGAAGGCACTTGGTTAATATTACTGTAACTCTCAGCTGAACCTCATTTATCCCTTCATATGACAGTGGATCATGGTGCGTTAACCTTTTATACAAAGTGTGCTAACAGGATGTGTTGCGTTTAGTGTTATCCAAAACACAGTCTGCAGGAATGGCCATTGGCAGACTTGTAGTTGCTCTTCCCAAGTAACTGGTGGGACACTTATTGCTCTATCTGCCTAGAGCTCATGGGAAATGTAGGCAGGTCCCAGGGAGGTCTCAGCAGGATCAAGGCTCCCGTGTGAGACTGAGTGTCCATGGCCATGAGTGCGTGAGAGCGAGTGGTACCGAGAGGACGGAGGCACTGGAGATGTGCGCCCTTGTCCTTGTTCTTCTCCCCCTTGCTCCATAGCTGCCCCCAAACTCTGGCTTCCTGTCCCTGCATCAGCCCCTGCACCCTGCCCCCTTCCCCCTCCTTGCCTGCGTCTCTCCCAGGCAGAACTGAGCTTAACGGCCAGAGCCAGCAAGTTCTTTCCCAGAAACACAGTGGACACCCGCGGGTCCCTGTACCACAGCATGCCAACACCCCGGAGCGCCAGTGTGAAGACGTTAATAGTGATAAGACTGAGCCAGGGGTAGACAGCCTCCCTCCGAGGGCCCCTCAGGCCCGGCAAGGCTGCCGCCCCCAGCTCTGTGAGTGAGACACAGGGTAGGAGTAGCAGTAGCACGTAGCAGTAAAAGAACACGATACCGTCCACCCACAGAGGAACTCCCACACTGCTTTGAGCCTCCCACAGGCCGGCCTGCAGGTCCAGA
Organism: Colossoma macropomum; assembly: GCF_904425465.1. NCBI lineage: Eukaryota > Metazoa > Chordata > Actinopteri > Characiformes > Serrasalmidae > Colossoma > Colossoma macropomum. Next base: position 17,908,425 of record NW_023494788.1, read on the forward strand.
ACGTCCAACAGGTCCACCACCACCCACAAAAGCCGGCTCCTCACTTCCTGCTTCCTGCGGAGCGGGGTCATGTGGTCGGCGCCCGTCAAGATGAGGAAGAGTGAGGGCAGGCAGACAGAGAGCAGCAATGTGAGGGTCTTGCGTGCCAGCGGGTCAGGCGGCCGCCGCTCCTGCCTGTAGTTCTGGCACACGAAGAAGAGCTTGAGCTGTAGAAGGGACAAGAAGAGGAACCAGAGGGCGTTGGCAAAGCCGCGGCGAGGCGAGCGAGCCTCCTGGACCACGCCAGCTGACACAAAGCGCAGTGCCAGCAAGAAGCACAGGTCTCCCAGAGCCACCGCAACGCACGGCCAAACTGCTGGTCGCCCACTGCCCCGAGGCCCCAGCATGCTCTGCTCCAACAGGTAGAGGTCAACCACCGCCATCGTGCTCACCGTCACCAGGGTAGACACACACACCTGGGGCGAGGGCAACATGCCTGACGTGGAAGGAGAAATAAGGGCATCGTTAGAGTATGGTTACTCATTAAAGAAAGTGTCTGGGGAGACTCTTGGAGGTCACACACTTCATGCTTTTGAGTATGGTTCTGCGTACCTAATCATCAGTTCTAGCATAAAATTAGAATGTGTAAAGGAAGAGTTTTTCCACTTTTAGTGTGTGATTTGTCTCCCTTCAAAAATTAAGCGTAGATTACATATATTTACCAAATAATGGCTTTCCTTATGAATAGTGCATGTTTCAGTAATTACATCTTCTGTAATTCAACAATGGACTATTTACATTCTCCTCATGGCCACGGTTATCATCCTGCAGTGTTTGAACAGGGGCGCAGTAGCTTTCTGTCTGATGATCTGCACAATGAAGGTATTGGCAAACCAGTTATGCATGTGATCTTTGATGAGAAATGTTTGCAGTTCTAGCCAGTTTTGCTGTTTCTGTGGACTCTATATTTTGTTACACTCTAAAATGTAGCCCACAGAGATATGTGCAATTTCCCATATATAATATGATTTGTGTTTTGCTTGGCAGTACCAAAGGAGATTAAATTTGTGTTCCATTTTAACCTCTAGTGGTGTTTTTGCTACAAGGTCTAGTTATAGATTATGTAAGCTCCCCCAAGTGGAACTGCTGGATACTTGTTGTTTTAGACATCTAGTTACATTGCTTAAGTCATTGCAATTACATGAGCACACACTTCTCCATACCAAACAACTGTGTATTTCCCAAGAGGTCACACTATTACGAATGCATCTGAAGTCTTTAAAGTTTTAATAATGCTTCTCCTCTATCTTTCCAATTTTGCCAAGTTCTCTGAAGAGGACATAGACTAGTTCTGGTGTCACCACCTTATTTATTATTAATTAATTGTGTTGAAGTGAGGCCAGGCATGCTGTCAAAGCTTGTTTTCTTCACGGATGGTCTGCCATTTTGATTTTCACAGGCACTGGTACAATGATTATCTCTGTGAAAAAAGAAAGAAAAACGCCTTTCACTTGCAGTGAAATTTTTCAAAACGGCTGCAAGGTTAAGTGTGGTGCACTACAAATTTACAGCTGATTCTCAGCTGTACAGCAGCATTCAAATTCTGTCAATCAGTTGTTCCTAGTCTTGCATATGAAGTGTGAATTCATATATTTTTCTTTAAAGCAGCAATAATTCTGCCAAGGACAGTGTGCAGCTATTGCATTGATTAGTGTTGAGAAATGATTGCAAGCTTTATGATCAAATCGAATGCTTGTCTCTTCAGCCCATTGAGCTCAAAGGCCAGTCATCTTAGAGCTGTCCATGGAGCAGCTTGTATCTGCTGCGGGTGTCAACAGGACCTGCCAGGATCGATGGCTTTTTAATATGAAAATCATTAACATTTGGGAAATGCGGTAATGGCAACGTTTTTAAATCCACAATTGGAAAACAGTAAAGCTGAGATATTATTTAAGGCCTCTTAATAAGACTTGCATTATGAAGAATTTTGTTGAAAGCAGGTTTTGACTTGTGTGGAATCTGTATGTACAGATTAAGGGAGGGCAGCTTTGTGGAGGTGTGTGCGCAGAGGCATACATGAAGTGGGTGTGCTGGAAAGTGAACTAGAACAGTGGGAATGAGATGGGGAGAGAAAGACAGAGACAATGATTCATTCCCTTGGTTTTTTACAGACCTAATAAAGTGTTAGCGCATGATGGTAATAGTTCATAAATAAGCCCAGGGAGGGAGGACAAGAGTGACGTGGAGGGAGATGAGCAAGAGACAAAAAGCACAGGAGACCTGCTGGGTGAAAACATTTTAAAAAGACATGGAATTTCAGAACACTAGATGGGAATAGATAGAAATGTATTCATAGCTGGGGGACTGTATAAATTAAATGCATTAATACTTAGTGTGGAGAAAATGAAGGAAATGTGTTTGGTAAATGACCTAGAATGATTAATCTTCTCAGTGCTCGGTGGAATGAAAAGAGCGTCTGCGTCGCTAATATCTGATTACAACCAGAGACTTTTTTTTATTCCCTTTACAGCAGCTGATTTCCAACACTAAAATGAAATAGGCTCCAAAACTGCCACATGTGAAGACTGGAGTTTAAAGTGGGATATCTTATCAAACGCAAAATACCGTGGCACTGGGCAGAGTATTTGCTCATTCACACCACGCCTGATAATCACTGTGTTATCAAATTGAAACCTTGCACGCTTACTTGTCAGAGTAAGGCTCATCTTTCTGACACAATTGTCAACTCGTAATTCACTTGGATATGAGTGAAGACACTTGGATAGGAGCGTGCCTGTCCTCAAGGCACATCAATAATGACTAGACTTCATCATCCAGTGCCTACCAAGCGACAGTGCCGACAGGCAGTGCGTCCCATTTTAGCATAAGTATGAGTAATGGCCTGGAAAAGTGCACAGGTGAATGTGCGTCCGTGTGTATAAGCTTCCATGCATTATTCAAGCACGGATTCCTTGATGGCCTCCACTTGTATGGAGGACAAAAGACTAGCCTTAAGTGGATGGCTTAATATCTTAAAATATGATCACTGACCTCTTAAAAGGGATGTCAAACTGTACTAATTTCCTTCAAAGAGACCCTTTTTTGACAGTTGCACCTAGAGTACATCTGCAGTTGTTGGGCAAAAGCTGGGTCCCCATTTAAATAATGTGAACACGACCACATCCCCTGCCTTGAAGTGCTGGAGGCTGGATGTGTGCCACGTTCCCTCGTTGACCGAGAGTGCTATTCTTCAGCACTTATGTGCAAGGTTATAACATTGATCTCGGACATTAAAAATAATACCAGGCCTGTTGAAAGCCGATGCACTGGCATGAAAGGGGATGACCATGGTGCTATGGCTGATGCTTGCCAGCACTGGGCATAGATTAAGATCCTTGAGGTTAACCTTATAGTCTCAACACAACAGCACAACACAAAGGGTGACAGGTGATCTTTTATACAGGTCTAATTAGCACATTTTAGACAAAGTTTTATGGCAAATGTTTAGAAAGTCCACACTGATTTGAAACGTAACAGAAAGTGGTTCAAATTAAGAATGAATGCATCAGTTTAAAGTTTTTTTGGCTTGTAGAAATGTAACCTGTAAGTTTAATGAGTAATGAAACAGCAAACCCAACACTTGGAGTCAACTTCATGTAAGAACAGTGAGGTGAGGACATGATGTGTTTAGCCAGTCTCCTGACTTCACCGAGCTTCATTAACTGCTGAAAACAGCACGAACGCCTAGATTTTTCTTTTCATTACCTCAAGTTGATCGGTCCAGATTCCGGGCTTTCAGTCGCATTCGTCCAAAATCCTTCAGTCGTTTCAATAAACCGATGCGGTCGCTGCACCTCAGCATTACCACATATCGCTAAACCCAAAGAAGCCATTTAGGCTACTCGAAGCTCAATAGCTACATTGTCCAAAAAACAACTCGCCTCGTGCTTCAAGACAGGCTGAGGGCGGGAAAAAATGGTCTTTTTCCTCTCTGTCTGCGGACTCTTCTGGAGAAGAATGTGCTCGCCCAAAGCCTTACGTGAAAGCCGGAGGGGGCTTTGTTGAGGACTGTTTCTCCAGGTTTGCTCTGCTCTGCTCGGCTCGGCGCGGCGCGGCTCGGCTCGGCTCTCCTCTCGCTGCCCGGGCTGAGAGGAGGACAAGTCGGTCAGAAGTGTCGTACAGTCTCGGTGGGCGCCGACTCCCTGCTGGAAGTTGCTTCACACGACGAGTCGGGGATCCATTAAATACTCGAGTCGACGAGAATGAGTGAAAACTGAACGGAACACGTCGCCTCAGAGAGTTTGTGATTGCAGTGTGTGATTTGTAGGCAGTGTACGTGCCCGCCCCTCTCTTTCCCTCCCTCACCCCCTCCTCCCTCACCCACCGAGCCGTCCGTTTACTTCCCTCATGTCACCCTCTCAGTTTTTACCGTTGTCTGTACCACTGGAGACCGCAGGACGGGTTATATGAGCAGCCCACATACAAGAGCACAATCACGCTCATCTGTTCAGATAATTACAATGGTACTTGTTCAATCATGGCTCTGGTAATTGCCCTGCATATGAGAGAAGTAAATCCCAGATTAGCCCGCCGCTAGGCATAAATGATTGTATGTCCAAAAGGGGCTGGGAGGTACTTCTGGGTAGTTTTTTACCCAGATGTTGCTAAGTTGGCACCTTCGCTTTTTCTTCTGCCTTGTCATATCTTCATCCTTCCTTCTTTTGATTCCTAGTAATCTTTTTTTCACAATATATTTCTTTTCTTCTGTCTTCAGAGGTATAGATTTGATTTTGTTATTTCTGGGTTTGCTTCCTTCCTTCATTGTTCCTGCAGCTAACAAAGCTTGGAGCTAATACTTTGTGATTGCCATTTCAAAATCTTGGAGTGGTGCTGGATTTATGGTGCTTCAATTTGAGTAGAGGAGCTGTTGTGTAATTGGTGCACCATCATGGCAGGAATTTTGAGGACGATCTTGTTATCCGTTCCCTTCCCCTTTAAGTGTTCTGGCGTGCCAGTATCTGTCCTCTCCACATAACATGTAAATTCAAAGGGACTCTGTCTCTCTCTCTCTTTCTCTGTCTCTGTGTTTCTCTCTGTCTCTCTTTCCCTCGTTTTCTTTTACAACCTTCCCCCCTCCACCTCATTTTATCCTAGTAGGGGGGTCATCTTTGAGTGTGCAGTTTAATCAGACCCAAGAGAGATGGGAAGCCGAGTCATCTTTCTTGTCACAATCATCTGCGTGCTCCACTGGTTTTCAGAGAGAGATTTTCCATTCCCTGACTTCAATTTGTTTTTTTGGCCTGTGCCTCCTTCTGTTGCATTCTTCCTCTTCTCTCTCTCCCTCTCGCTCTCTCTCTCTCTCCCTCTCTCCCTCCAGTCCCAGTGGGTGTGGTTGAAGGTCACTTGGCTCTGGCTCTCCCAGCATAAGAAACGAGAGAGAAAAAGTGGAAACCAGGGCATGAAGAGGTACAAAGGATGGAGTAGCAAATGTCCAGCAGTGCGCAGTCATCACTTTCTCCCGTGACATAAGCGTGAAGTTTGGAAGGGCGTGAAGGATACCTCTAGAGTGCTAAGAACCTGACTGCTGCCCAAAATGTTCCCCAATACAAACAAGTCTCACACACCCCTTGGCCATCTGTCACACACAGGAGCTGTGAACTGTCACCACACACACCTCATTTACAGACAGATAGGCTACCTATGAAAATACTGGACTATAATACAAGACTGCAGCTGCAAGTGCTTCATTCTGTTAGCCAGTAGTTAATATGTCCATGCCCACCCCACTTTGTCTGAGCATTTTGGTAACAGACAAGGATTCATCAGGTAAACCGAGCAGTTCAATGGCCTTTTCTAGTCATTATTTTCCACCTTTTTGAGCTGATTAATTGATTTCCCATGAGAAAACTGGTTGTTAAACTTTGTAGTTATGAAAAAGTGTATTCTGGGCTGCAAATTCGAGAGCTTCATGTTCCTCAGATAATGTTTCTTTTTTTTTTCTTCATTGTGTGTCATACACAACATCAAACCAGTCATGCACATGCCCTTCAACTCTGTGTGCCTTTTTGTGCACTGCAGTCTTCTGTCGGATCCGGTGATTGAGTAGGTTGCAACTAAGATGGCTTCAGAATCCTTTCAAACACGATTTACTCTTTTGCTGCCATACCAAAGTACCAGCTCAGCTGTGAAAAGACACCATTAAATTTAAAGTGACAGATGAATATGTCCTAAGTGTCATGCTTTACAGTATTAGCACATGTAAAAATAACACTCTGCAGAGCAGAATAGGGCCTAATATTAATCACTATTGTATTTATGGCAAAAAAGCAAGCCCTGTGCGCTTCGTTGAGGCCACAGTGGATTTTAGGACCAGAATAAATGAGGCCATTAAGAAGACGAACTCCAGCTGTGGCATTCCCCGCAGCCTCGCAACTGTTCTTATATCTTTGCTAGCTTTTGGAGCGCTCAGATGAACCACCTCTGATTTTTTTTATCGCATGTCGCAGACTTAAAAACCTTTTCTCCAGTGGCTCTATCTCTACTTTTGAGGTTCTGCCCAGCATGAAGGGTCTGGAGTCGTGGAAGTTAAGAGGCTGAAGTTAATCAGCTGCATGACACCTTGATAGGGAGGTGTGTGATAAAACAAGGAAGAACTGCAGCAGATTAAATTAGGGAAAAAAAGTTAATCAGGGTAATTAATGAGAGTGTCTTACACTGCAGAGTTTAATTAACCCCACGCTCCACCCGCCCGTGCTTCCATCCTGCCACCCTCTGCCAGGGCGATGAATTGCCCATGCTCACATGCCAGGGGGCAATTAATCCTCCTTGCTGCCCCAAGGCCATGTCCTCTGTCACACTCGTGCGCTCACGTCCTGTCCAGAGCAAAAGGGGCGTGTTCCGTTTCGCTTAACGTTACATACGACTGCACACAGGGAGAGAACACGCTGCCCTGTAGCCTTTAAATCTTCCCCAGTGAAAGTTTGCTTAAAAACACTATTGTCATTCTTTGCCTCACTCGCTTGTCCTCACTTTGACTCTTGTACTCTCACACTTTAATCAGGGGAGGCTCTTTGTCACCTAAACAGCATCATTTTCTCTTTTATTTGGCCTCTTCAGTACACATACAAAGCCTTAGAGTAAGTCAAACCACTAACTGGATGTAAAGGCGCTCTCATTCAGACACTTAATTACACATTATTTCATTCAGATAGACTACAAGTAGCATTGTTCAACAACGGTCCTTTAGACGCTCTGCTCTAAAGTGATATTAAGCCTCGTGAGCCCTTTAATCTTGCTCTCTCGCTCTCGCACGCTCTCTCTCTCCATCCCAGTAATAGAATGAACTTGCAATCCCATGTACACATGCTTTATTCATGCAGGTCCCATATCCCCCTTCCACACATTAGTCCTCAAAACCCCTTCACCTGCTATTGTCAAATGGGCTTCCTCTGTGTTAGTATTGATCCTCATTATGGTCCTCATAGGGAACATGCCTCAAATACAGAACACTGTTCTTTTAGGCTATTCAGTAGAGTTCACATATGAATACATACCTACCGCACATATATACACACAGGATCCTCCAGTCTGACCTCTATTACTTTTCCAGCCCATTCTCCCACTCGCACACGTCTCTCATCCATCTGAGAGCTTCGTCTCGTTATAACGAATTACTGGAGCTGAAAGACTAGCGATGTTAGTGAAGCGAATGAGAGATGGAGAGAATAGGAGGCGAAAAAGGCCACTGTGATGTGAATTACAGCGATGTCCCATAAGATCTTATGGAGTTATTGCGGTTAATACATTGTGTCCAATTTTATTCACATTTCTTTCAGATTTGAATTTAGGCATTCACGAGAATGACACTTCATTAAGAAGTAAATAAACAGTTATAGAAAATGAAGCTCCATCGCTCACTGAAGACACAGAGGCACTGAAGGACACCAAAACTGGAAGCTTTCCATCTGGCTTGGAAAGTCTGTTTCTGCACAAACAAAGCTAAAACCATGCACGGGCCACTTTTCAATTCCAATTGATAACTGTAAGCCCAAAATTCCACTTTAGAATTATACCTGGATAGACAAACAGCAAAACAAAAAAGGAATCCATATAACATGATAGATTATAGAAAAATACTAATTGAATTACTATTAAGACTGACTCTGAATATCTTAAGGAATGCTTAATCTCCTCTATGTGGTAGGATTCAAGCTAAGATGTATTGAGGCTTTCACCCACATTTTGGCCTTGTGGTAAACGTTAAGGGACTGAAGCATCAAAGCAATTTTGTGCAAAGTTAATTATATTTAACTGAGGAATATTTCAGGAAGAAATCATATGTATACATATGCACAGTGAGCCGTCACATGTTTGGTGTCCAAATTTTGCCTCTTTAGGTCTCACTGGAGCTTCAAGGTTAAAATTGCTAACAAACACTAGACGTCTATAGCCACCCAACATCACCAGAACTATCCTCAGCATTCTGAAACCACAACCGGATCTTCATTACTGTCATTGTGGTTTAGGACACTGTATGACTTACTGAGCTATAGAAATTGACAAAAATTTTACCTTGTAGTATAAGTGTAAGAGTTTGAGTGGGTTGAGAAAAGTTTAGGCAACGTATTTACAGAAAATATTTGGGTGACTATTGACTTCTAGTATTTGTTAGCATTAATGTTATTAATGAAGTCATGCTTCCTGAGCACTGGTGCTCTAAGCTAAAAGAATGTCTTACAAGCATGACATTGCTTATTTTGTTTAGCCTCTTTCATTCTCTTCAGCTTATCTCAAAGTTACACCAACAATATTACAAATGTTAGCCAGACAGAAACCAGATTTCCAAAAAGGAAACTTCTTTTTTATTTAGTTTTTCTGTATTTGAATTGCTCTCTCAAAACAATCTGAAGCATCCAGCAGTTTTTGTTATCCATCCATACCGCTAGAGTATTGCTCATCCATACCGTAATATTGTTCTGTGACACCAGCATTATCGATATACCGCTCAACAATGAGACTGCTTTCAGACTGAAAGGTTTAATGACCTCTTAGCTTCTGACAGTCAGTGTTTGTTCTCAGCTTTTGGTTATTTTTCACCCTTAAAATGTAGCAAAGCAGTGGCATCTGCTTTCTTAAACCGATGCCAACACACTGATTTGTCTTGTCAGTATGAGATTAATGCAATGCATTTTTTCTTGGCTCTTCATAATCTTCCACTTCTTCAAAATTCAGCTGCAACAGTCTTTCCTTGCGCTCGCAGGACAGAGCACATTAATTCTGTCTTCACGATGCTTCATTGGTTTCCCATAAAGTTCTTTGTTGATTTTAAAGTCCTTTTTATTACTTATAAAGCTCTTCTTGGTTTAGCGCCATCTTACTTAACTGGAATTTTATATCCATATCCACCACATGAAGCACTTGTGGAACAGATATTATTGTTCTCCACAGACTTCAAAGGAATGAGCAGGGGCTAGAATGTTTAGAATTATGAAACTGTAGTGTGAAACTGGAGCTTAAATTCAGAATAATTTTTACATGATAATCAATAAAGGAACACTGGTTTTTGAGGACATTCCCAGATTTCTTTCAAGCCATTTTAAAGATGTTATACCTGAAAATGCTGTGCGTATAGCTATTCTTATGCTTTTTTAAACACCCCCACTATTTTAATCCTCGTCATAAAGGATACATTATGGGAGTATCAACATGATAAAGAACTTCAATATTCCTTTGAAGTATTGAATAAGTCATCTTGTCCAGGGGAGGCCGAATGCCCCCATCGAGGTGATGTACAGCAACCATTTTGTTCCCCGGTACTCTTCTTTTATCAGTCACTGTGGGGAAAAGAAAGGATTTAATTGGACTGCTTGACTTCAGGATGATTAGATCTCTAGGCTTTAGCAGGCTGGACTGTCAATTTGGCCTGCACATCAAAGTGAATGCTCGTTCCCCTTGTATTAAATGCACGGCATTCTCGGTGAACCAAAGCTTTGCTTTGGAAAGAGTGCCAAAGCGCTCGTCTTTAAAAGACTTTTCTTTTCACTCAGAGACAGTTTTCCAGTCTTATAATGGCCTCACTTATGATAATGAAACATCTAGACAAAGAGCGCTACCTTCCGCTCCTGCTCTTCCATTGTTGCTGGCATTGCTTGGCACTCTTTGAATGTCTTGTGTGTCTGTAGTCCCAGTATACTTCCATCGCCTCTCATTACAGCTGCCAGTCTCTCTCCCCCACTGTGACACACTGTCTCTCTCTCTTATGGATCTGTCTGCTATCTGCTGTCTAGCACACACTGTGTCTCCTTGTTAGACCTCCCTTCCAATCACCATGTTTTTCACTGAAAAGTAGTGAAAAGGCAAGTGAAGCAAAGTGGGGATTGCAGCAGCTCTGAAAACTCTTTGCTGGAGGGGTTGCTTTGATGACATTCTGCTAGTCAGTACTAACTTATATTAATCCATATATAATTCATATTAAATTAAGAGTCCCGACTTCTTGTTTACTCACCTGAGTAGGGCTACGTTAGATGTCAGCCAGGTTGACATTATTATTAATAAGCAAGTCAGCTGGGACACTGGATTCAGGGACTTTTGTTTCTCATTTCATTAGTGCAAGTTGTCTTTTTTTCTTTTTTTTCTTTTTTTTTATTTAATTTAAATGCAACATGCCAGCCCAACAGTAATGCCATCTGCTGTGAGGAAGATTATTCAGTGCCTGTACCCTAAAGTATTTGACTTCTCCAGACCAGCAGAGTTTCTCTTGTGTTGACATGGCAACAGCAACAGTTTTTTTCAGTGTAGAAAGGGAAAAGTTAGATAAATAAAGCTAAATAAATTAACCTTGCATGAAGGTTTTTAACTAAAGGATGGGCTTAGTATTTTAAAACCTAATGACTTTCCGTCACATCTATTCATTCATTTTGTTCTCCTCAATTATAGTGTCTGTGCTTTGGTGCTGAGTGCTCCACAAGAATAGATTCTTACAAGGGCAAGTTTTAATACACAATCCCTTACATCTCTAGTCCTGAAGGATTCTAGTGTTGCATTGTTAAAAGACGGTAATGTATCGTTTTCTCTGCTTTGATAACTTTCAGTCTGTGAATACAGTACTTGATCAGGGGGCTAATCTTATCCACAAAGGGCAAGTGTGGCTGCCAGTTTTCATTTGAACCAAGCAAGAACATGCCTGACACCTCTAGTTCAATCAAGTGGTCTGAGTCTTCAAACAATTGATAAGGTGTGCTCCTGACAGCTTGGAACAAAATTTAGATTAACTAAGACTGGGTACCCCCGGCTTGGTAATTACATGATGTCACCAGTCTTACCCACAAAACACCAGTGTGGCTGCAGGTTTTTATTATAACCTAGCAGGAACACATATAATTACTCAAACTGTTTGAAGATTGAGACCAACTTATTAAACAAGAGGAATCAGTTGAGCTTCTCAAGGGTTGGTCACACCAACCCTTGAGAATAGGATTGGTTCTCCAATCCTATCCTTGGGACTCCTTAGTTGAACCAAGCATTTTAGAGCAGAGAAAAGACTCAATTCTGCCTATGCACAGTTCTGCCTGCACTTGTTTTCTGACAGCTTCATTTTGGGGCAGACATGGACTAAACATTAAACCCAGTCATGTTTCAAGGGCATTTAAAGGGCCTATATCCTATATTTTTATCCCTGAGCTCCATTTATAACATTTGTGTGGTTATATCTACCAAAAACATAAATAAACCATTTTACATGACTATTTTCCAGCCTATCTTTATCCTTTAAAATGAAACAAACTGTGATTGTTACTATACCTTTAAGACTGGTGTATGTAAATGGCTACCCTGTATTGTGCCTCATTCAAAAGCACTCAGAGCTTTAATATCCCTTATAACTTAAGCATCAATAGGCAGGGCTAAATTGCTGTAGGATGAATAGGCAAATGTATGTAAATGAGTTATTTGTGTCATCATGATTTTTTGCATCTTAGCTTCCAAATATGGACTGTATGGATGGTACATTTTTAAACTTTAACAATGTTCATATATTATAACAAATTGTTATTTGAAACCAGTGAGTAAAATTCATTTTTCCTTGTCAAGGGCCTTTGAATAAATTGCAAGCTCTGTGGTTGTTTCACCGTTTAAGAATTCTCTGTAGTGTAGGCTGACACCTAGTCTCAGTACCATACGCCTCAGGTTCTGCAAGGACATCTGATGATAGAAGATTATAACTTTGCAGTTGGACAATCTGATTACTCCCATCTCATCCAAATCGGATGCCACTCTGAGGACTGTCAGTGTAAAGCATAATAATATGACTGTCCTTTAAGTGAGTGAACTGGCATCAGCTTTAACTAAGGTGTAAACTTTGGTGGCTTGGTTTCTGATATATATGCATGTGTGTGTGTGTGTGTGTGTATATATATATATATATATGTGTGTATGTATACATGTGGTTATATATATATTTATATTTATATTATATTATATTATATATTATATTATATTCATATACACACACGTGTGTGTATATATACATTTTATCTATTAAGTAAACTCTGTTTTTGAACAGGCTGACTGTAGCTGGTTGGCCAAAAAAAAAATGACAGATGTTCTTCAGAAGTGTCTGTATAAATCCAGTTGATATTCTATTGCCTGGAAGTCTTGGCTAGGCTAAAACCTAATCTGAGTCTGGGAAACTAGCCCTTAAGGATATGTCTGCGTTTAGCTTTATGTGGGGATTTTTGCATCAAATTACTGACCCAGTCACTAAATTGAGTGTCTAGGGCAAGTGACAGCATGCCATAGTCATGATAAGCGATTCATTGCAGAAATTCAGAACCTGGCTTTAAGGCAAATCCCCTTCACGGCAGCAGAATGAAATGCGGGTCTCGGTTGACATGGTGCCTTCAGGAAGGTCTGCTAGCTAAAGGTCAGTGTAGCTCTCCCTGCTGTAATTAGATTACTGATTAGTAGCTGCCTGTGAATTCGAGCCACCGAGAGAAGGCATTTGGGTTGTGTCAAAGAAACACAGGAGAAATGGCACCCAGTGTTGACTTAATGTCAGCTGTACATTTAGCTCTCTCTCTCTGACTCGTCTGGCAGGGACCAAGAATGGCGAACTCATTTATCACAACTCTCACAGGCATGATGACTGCCATATTCTCACCACCCACCCACGCAAGCACACACAGGCATACACACACTCACCCTTGGCTAAATGGGCTCTCCTTCAGTCCTTTACTCTCATGCGAGCACGGGCAGCCAAGCATGCACAGGCACTCACAATGCGGCAATGAGTTATTGAGTGATTGACACTCTCCATGCAGCCTTTCTATAAATGGTCTTTGGTATTCATCAAAAGAATGCCACCACGAGTGGCAGTCCGAGATATATGTACCGATCCAGATTTCTCCTTCGTTTTGGTTCGTTATCATTTTTTTTCTTTTCTTTTCTGAATCCATAACCCTCTGTCTTCTCTCCTGTGTGTTTGTTATTTCAGCGCGGCATCCCAATTGGCGTATTCTGTAAAGACTTCAACGAGAAAACGAAAGACCTCAAAGAAGGCATCCCTCTTCCCATCAAGATCAACGTCAAGGTAGTATGCTGACTCATTTGCAAAACAGTGTTCGTTTGGTTTTTCCATCGGAGAACCACTCATATCCGCTACATCCGAGTGGACACGCCGTTGTGGCGGATTATCTCTATTGATCTGTCTGAGCCAGCCCATCTTCATTTATCCAGTTTTTATGACTCCTTTGAGATGCTTGTGCACAATTCTACCCCAACTGTGAGCACCACCACTGATGCGGTATGGGTGTTAAAGTGCGGACTGGGCCTAGCACAGTTATTCTGTTCAAATGGATGCATTGCCTGTAATGGAATCGACTGGTGTGCAGAGCATCTCTAAGCTGACCGTGACTTTGAAATAAGGGGCTGCAGTGGTGCAGTGCACTCAGTTTTTGCCTGACCTCAACTTGCCCGCCCTTGTTTATTATAATGTATTTGCCAAAGACACTGTTATCATTTCAGCTCTTTGAGTTATTACTGGTAATGTACTCAGCTCAGTGCTTTGTAAAGTAATGGAGGCAGCTGAAGGATTTCTCTCTTGGGTGCATTAAGAGAGTTTTACCTGACACCTTTAATTCCTTGTGCGCTCTCTCTCTGCAGTCGTTGCCTCCTCTTCTTCTGTCCTCCTTATTTTTTACCCACCAGGTGAAATGAAACGCAGGACGGGGTGTAGCCTGTCTCAATCTTTTAAATAAAGATGGATTCCCAGGCGTTAGTGCTGCTTGCAGAATCAATGGCAGGGCAGTAGGTTGAAAGGCCCATTACAGAAGTTGTGAAGAATGTCTTTTCATTATATAGGGGTCGCTGATGACAAATTTTAAAGGTCCTCACATGACTACGTAAAGTGCAAGTGCTGAGTGCAGGTCCCAATTCCAATTCATTTATGTTCCACTGCTTGAGTTAAGCACTCTGCCTGAGTATTTTTCAGCAGAAACTCATGAACAGCAACCTCCTGTCCTTCTCAGTCAACTGGGGGGTGGTATTTCACATAGAGGTGGGCAGTATACCAGTTGAACTTCTTCTTCAGGTATTACTATTGTTATAGCCATTATACTGGTATGCCTCAAAAAAGGACAGATAAATTTATGTAAAAACATGCTAACATTTTCCCCTTTGGCTGAGTGGTTATGTTTAAAATGAAAACGCAGCGGTACCCTGATCACCTCCCACTGTCTAGTCCTTTGCATCTGAAGTAGTCCACTTTGTTTTTGAGGCAGTGGACATAAAGGAACAGGAAGTCTTTTGGGGCTAACCTTAGACTAACATGGACATCTGATTACAGTGCTTCCTTTTATATTGCCTGAGAATCCTGCACATAACAAGTCTAGGACCAGCTGATACTGACAGTTTGAATGCATGTAATATTTTCCACGTTCTAACAGTGTCTGGCAGTTGGAGGTACGAGTGTATGGGACGTACGTATGAGACAAATGATTTGAGGAACTCGACAAAGCTGAAGTTGGCTCATTCAGAATTCCTGTTCCACCTTAAATGGTACAGCAGTTACATTTAGGTGTCTGTACAGGTGCCAGAATGTAACTTCTGCTTCATTTAAGGTGGAATAGAAAATTCTAACAAAAAGCTGCTGAATAACTTCAGCCTTGTAGAAATTAAGGCATGATGCAACATTAAGCACTGTTTTGCCAGGCTCGTGGGGCAAGTGATAGAAAACAATGTTGACCTAGGCCTATCTATTTATTGTTCAGTTTTGTTTTTACTGTTTTGCGCAAGAGAAATATTTCAGATTTACTTTGGTTGTTAAAAATGGACAGCCAGAAAAATAAACCAGTGTTAACCTACAAATATAGGTTTTCCTAAGCATCTAAAATGGTTTTATTTGATTAGATGTTTTGAATATATTCACTGTGATGTATACCGAAACCATCAGACATTTTAATTATACTGTGATATAAATATTTGGTCATACCAGCCACTAAAAATTTAACAGTGTAAAAGCAAATGCCAGCATTATGATGAAATAACACTTCACATTTACCTCATAGCAGCACTACCCAGTCAAACCTGCCCATGTATAAAGCACAGCCACAGTGAAAAAACCCAACGACTACTGTAAGATTTTAAAGTCTTGAATAAGTGAGTGTTCTGGGTACTGTTTTGCTGGGATTTGAGTCTGGGGCCTTCAGTGAAGGAGGCTAGAGTTAGACATTTTCAGAAATACTGTCAACTTTCAATTTAATCCCCTTGAGTTTTCCTGTCAGTGATGGCAGTTGTGAAAGCCTGGAGGCAGAAAATGTCAGGTTGTGTTGTCTCTGTGGTGTTCAAGGTATGGCACCAGTGGTCCCTGACCTAGCTGCGAGACATTTTCAAAGGCACAGAGTGAAAACAATCACTTTTCCACAGTTACGTATTGAGCTGCCTTACCTTAGTTTTTAAGGTACGCATTGTGAACTTTTGTTTTTTTAGAACAACCTACAGCTCGATTTACTGTAAAGCTTTAAAAATTCTGTAACAGCCTCGCTGGAAATGTTTCTCTCTCTCTCTTTCACATTTACTCCAAGGCTCAATTCATAGCATTCCATTTCTTCTTGTTACAAGGGAGACAATTAAATATTATACCTGATATTAGGTGATTCCCTTTCTTCTTGATGTGCTCATCATGTTTAAATATCTGCAGTACTTTCTAATGAGGTTGAGCAGTTATGATGCATATTTTGTGGGCAAAATATATGGGCTTATTATCCTGGTTCTCTAACTGTGCTATAAACCATTCCAACATGTTCAGCTTGTCTATTCAACTTGTAAAACACTGACTTCATTGTGTTTTCATTGCTTGAATTATTTGAGGTCGTGGGGTGCCAGTGAATTGCCAGTGAATTGAACACTGTTTTTGTATTTTGAGTCCTTGAGCCTTGTTGGAAGAAGACTTGCTTGAGTTTAGTTTAGTGATGACTGCATAAAAACTGTGTAAATGCAAAAAACAAAAAAACATCAAAAAAAAAAAAAACAATATATGGTAAAACTCAATACTGTGCAAAAGTCTGAGACCACCCATTTAATTATTTGATTTCCAGTCACAACAGCTATTAAGTACAAGTTATTCACTTTTCAGCAGCAGATAAAAACCAGAAAATAAATATTTAACAGAGAATTACACTGAAGGCTCGACAAGTAATATAACTATATCTAGGAAAGGGGTCAGCAACATGCGACTCTTTTACTGCCCTGTTGCAGCTCCACAGCAGAACTAGGTTTTTAGGTGAAAATAAAATAATCCTCCTTTGCTGTAAAATAAACCTATGCTGATCGTTCTAACACAGTTTTAGCAATAAATTGTCTTAAACGCTGGAGATAATTCATAACTGCAAATTCACCCTTTAACCCTGAAGGTTGGGGCGCAGACTTCTGGTCACCATAGCTAGCTAGTAGCTAACAAAAAGGCAAAGAGAGATTTAAGATGAACATCGATAATTCAGAGACAAATGGACTTTATGATTTATGATCACTCCGTTGGGTTTCCTGATACGTTTAATCTACAATGAGAAACTGTCAAACACAAAAAAGTTGCAAGGCTGAGGTCAGCTTTTCATTTGCCAGCTTCTCATTCGAATTTTCTAGTTCCACTTTAAATGGTGCAGCCTCAGGCACCATTTAAGGTGGAACGGGAAAATTAAAAAAAGAAGCTGGAGAATGTGAGGCTCGTAAAAAGTTGAACACTGTGAGACATTTTACAAGAATATATTCTACTTTTGAGGAGAAGTTTCCTGCCGGAGATGCAAGAAAAGCGGCTACAGCTGAGCTCAAAAAGCCTATACTGAGACATATTTACAGCCAAGATGGTAAAATGGACATAAAATGTTGTGCCTCCCAAGGTGGTTTGATTTGTGTTGAAAGGATTAAATGGCTCTTCTGAACATGAGGATTGCCGTCCCCTGATCTAGGATTTCAGAGATGGGAGCCCTGTTTTTGGTGTCAACTATGTGGCAACAGTACTTTTTAATTTATATGATATTATATGGAATCCTCAGCACTGATATCATGAAAAAAATAAACTAGTAGACTGTTTCTATCTTAATGGCTTAATTAAGTCAATTATTTATCTGTTTTTAGTTTTCCTTGTTTGTTAATTTTGGCATCAAAATTATAACAAAGTATCTTCAGATTCTTTTCTGACAAAAATGAGTCACTGCAAAGCCATTCAATGTCAAAAACCCTTCTTGTCCTTTTTAACTGTGCAGCTGAGCAGCGGCCTCCTCTTTTTAAGAGGCTGGCATTAGAGACATTACAGTTTATCCACAAAACAACTGAACTGGTTCACCTATGTGCAACATTTCAGTGCCAACCTGGAAGCATGCTTCTCAGACTAGTCTAAACCTCAGCCTTCCAACCTAACATAACTGACCAGTTTAAACTCTGCTGAGTTACTGATTAGTAATATTATTCTAACAACACTGTTAGCCAGCAAGCTTGGCCTTTCAGGACATTTCACAACAGTTGGTAAAAGCAGAGTTCAAATTACAATCTCTTTGGTCATTCAGCACTAAACAATTTGACTTAATCTACAGCTTTAAAAAAAGATGGTTCTTCAAGGGTTCTTTGGTAAAGACAATGGTTCTATTTAGAACCATGAGTTCTATATTAAAATCATTTGCATGCTTAAATCATTCTTTGCGTGGTGAAATAGTTCTTCAGATTAATGGAGAATGTGTTGTATGTGGTTCCATACAAAAACAAGGATTGTTCTGTTGTTACAAGCAAACATCAAAAATGTAGTCTTTATGAACCAGCTTCTGTTGGTTCTTTGTGTTGGATAATAGTTTTACTATATGAACCGACTGTGTTTCAGCTTCAGAACATGCAGCTTTTTTCTGTGAAATGTTTGTTGCATCCTTCCTTCAGTACACTTCCATCATATAACTGGTGTTTTTTTGCAAACCTGCAAAACTTGAATCAAGGTTTCTTTTTTATTAGTGACCACTGGCTTCAGCCTTGCTAATCAGCCATGAATTCCATTTTAACCTGGAGTCTTTCTGATGTTGCAGTCGTGAATACTAACTTGGGTCAAGGGAAAAGAGGCCAGTGGAGAACATCCTCTAGCTCCTCCACCTTTTTATTGTTATTTTTTTTTAACACTGCATGGGTGATTTCACACCTAGCCGTTGGAGAGTTTTTGGCAGAACAAGCGGTCCTGAGAAGATACACTGCTGGACCAAATATGACAAATAACTGGTGGTTTTTGGCAAACTTGCAAACCTGAAGCAGGGATTCTTTGTTATTAGTCACCACTGGCTTCTACCTTGCTAATCAGCCATGAATTTCATTTTTTTTATCCTGGGTCTTTCTGATGTTGCAGTCATGAATGCCAACTTTGGTCAAGGAAAAAGAGGCCAGTGGAGTGCTAAGACTTTCTTTAGCTCTTCTAGCTTTTTTGATTTTTTTGTATTTTTTTACACTGCATGGGTGATTTCACACCTTGCCGTTGGAGAGGTTTTGGCAGAACAATTGGTCCTGAGAAGATTCACTGCTGGACCGAATTCTTTCTATTTGGGCATTACAGCTCTGACCATGGTTCAGTGGAGCTCCAGAGGCCAGGGAATGACTTTGTACCTCTGTCCAGACTGATAGTCCTAAGTAATATTTTGCTGAGGTCTGAAGAAATGTCTTTGGATCATGCTCCCAGAAGTAATGTGCTGCCAACTGCCGCAACTACCGGCATCAGTTACTCACATATTATCTTGCACCATCTCTCTCTCTCTTGCTCTTTTGTCTAACATATCTGATTGTTTACCGAAGCATTCCAGCTGCGCAGCTTAATTAGGTTGATGGGGTTAATATTCATAAACAATTTCAATCTATTTGCAGCTGCTACTGATAAAAAGAGCTGAGTAACTTTAATGTGATGTGTAAATAGGGTGGGCAAAGTGGCAAAAAAACAATATCATGACACTTAAAAAAGAAGTGTTCATGATGTCACAATATTTTGTTTTTTTTGGTTTGGTCAGTTGGAACAGACACAAAACAACTAAATTGCCACATTTAAACAATATTATCAAAAAGTACGAGTACAAATTAATTCAACACTTCACATTCTGCACTGCAATTTAACAAGCCTATGTATTCTCTCTTTGTAGTGAAACATTGGTTATTGTTCTTACAGTGCTGCCAATATTCACAATATGCTTAGAAAACCATATTGTGATAAATTGTGATGAGATTTATCACTGTAACAATAAATATTGTCACCTTGCCCAGCCCTGTGTGCAAATATGAAATCAGATGGGAGTGAATACAGTAACCTATTACATGCAAGATTTAACTTGTAAGCCTAATAAAATGTTAAAGTTTAACTACTTGTGCTTTTTGAATATTTTTCCTCCTATGTGAATGGCTTATGCAAAAATGTGCTGCCAACTTAAAACAAAGGAGGAAATACCCTTAATGAATCAGAGGCTAAATGCAAAGCAGGCCCTAAAGCAACTGTCTTTTTCGCAGCCGCGCTGACGAGGGATCTGCTGGAGTGAGAGATTAGCCTGGCTGGCCTCAGTTAAGTGGTGGCCAGCCTGGTGGGTGTGAGAGTTTCTGGTTGATGGTGCTAGCTTTAGGGTTTAGCTGGATGGCTGCAGTCGATTTTGGCCGCGCTGGCTTGCTCCTTGTGAAGTCCCAGTGGCCCCATTAAGCTGTCTGCTGTGCGCTCATTGTCTTTGATCCTCTCTGTGACGCCTAATCCGTGCCTTAAAGCTTCAGTTGCAGCAGGCCGGGCAATTGTGTGTGTGTGCGTGTGTACTAGCTTCACTGGACGCACAGAGTCTATGAAAGGCTGTCAGAGGCTGTAGATGGCAATTGGATTCTTGTAGGATTCACAGGCGCTGTTGGAGGAGATAGGATGCTGGCTCATCTTTCTGCAGAAGTGTCACAAATAGCTGTATGCGTACATGGAGATAGTGATGCATTGGTTTTAGATTGGGATAATAATCTTAAAACATAGTAAATATGAACAGTAAGGCTTTTTATTTAAATATGTTCCAAAATGTATTAAATAAAACACTAGTAACATTAAGCACTGTGTTTCAGAGTAAAATATCCTCAGACTGTCCTTTGTGATACATTATTAAGGATATTTTTCCTTATTACAGCTTGTTCTCTAGCTTAAAGTGGCCAACATTGCCTTTTTTTCTGCCATTAAAAGATGTTGTACCAAGACTGTCTCTCTCTTCCCTCCAGCCGGACAGGACGTATGACTTGAAGATCGGGTTGCCTATTGTGTCTTACTTCTTAAAACAGGCCGCAGGCATAGAGAAAGGAGCAGGGAAGACGGGTAAGCCAGCCGTAATATATAACCACAGCTGTGGTCATACATCGTCCCAGGCTTCTTTCAGCTCTCTGCAACACATTTGTATGTCTCAGTCCTGGCTTATGTTTCAGTAATGGACAGGCTTTCCCCACAGGGTGTTGGGGTTCAGAGTGATTTATTTATTTATTTATTTTTTTGGATTGATGATATATTTATAGTGAGCCGTGCTCGAAGAGAAGAAGCAAAATTAATGGGGGAAAAGCAGTGTCAAAAGGGGCTGCACTCAGGAAAGAGAATCAGAGATTTTGCCTCATTTTCCTGCATTCCAGTCCCCTTCAATTATTCCTTCTTTTAACACCCACTCTTTTTTTTTTTTTTTATTCTCTCTGCACTTCTATTAAGTTTCTTTCTTCCTCTGCCACAACCCCCTCAACCCCTGCTCGCGCAGTTCCTGCTCACTCTCTTGCACCATCACACTCTCTTGCTCTTGCTCTGATGTTCTCACTTTGCCCATCTCTGACTCTATCTCTCGCTCTCCTAACCAGCTGTGTGTGTGTCTCTGCTGCACTCACCAGGGCATGAGATAGCTGGGATGGTGTCTGTAAGGGCGGTGTATGAGATAGCACGGGTCAAGGCCCAGGACGAATGCTTCAAGCTGCAGGATGCCTCCATGCAGACAGTGGTCAAGAGCATCATCGGCTCAGCCAGATCCCTCGGCATCCAAATCGTCAACGAGTGAGACAACACAACACAGCCTCTCACACGCTGACACTATCCTGGAATACACAGAGGACATAGAAGAAATCAGACACAATACACACAGGACATACTGGAAAAAATACAGTACATTAAAGAAATTACATACAGAATTCAGATGCAATACATACAGGACATTCTAGAAAATAAATACAGTAAATTACATTACAGGACAGACAAAAATCAGATGCAGTACATACAGGATAATAAGAAATCAGGTGCAATACATACAGGACATGCATCACATGGAATTCATACAGGGTATACAAAAATCAGCTGTAATACATAAAGTGGCATGCAAAGTTTGGGCATCCCTGGTTAAAATTTCAGTTATTGTGAATTGCTAAGTCAGTAGAAGATCAGAACTGATCTCCAAAAGGCATAAGATTAAAGATGAAACATTAAAATTAGTGAGTTATTTTTGTTTTCTACAATTTTAGGAGCTCTCAGATAACTTTTACCAAGCTCTCAGGCCTTAATTAGCTTGTTAGAGCTATAGTTTGTTCACAATCCTCACTAGGAAATACCAAGTGATGCAAATTTCAAAGCTTTATAAATACTCTGACTCCTCAAAGCTCGTTCCAGCAATCAGCAGCCATGGGCCCTGCTAAGCAGCTGCCTAGCACTCTGAAAATTGAAATAATTGATGCCCACAAAGCAGGAGAAGGCTATAAGAAGATAGCAAAGCATTTTCACGTAACTGCTTCCTCAGTTCATAATGTAAGTAAGAAATGGCAGTTAACAGGAATGGTTGAGGTCAAGTTGAAGTCTGGAAGGCCGAGAAAACTTTGAGAGACCTGCTCGTTGGATTGCTAGACAGGCAAATCAAAACCCCCGTTTGACTGCAAAAGACCTCAAGAAGGATTTAGCGGACCCTGGAGTGATGGTGCGCAGTTCACTATGCAGGGATACCTGCACAAATATGAACTTCATTGAAGAGTCACCAGAAGAAAACCTTTCCTGCATATGCACCACAAAATTCAGCATCAGACGTTTGCAAAGGAACACCTGAACAAGTGTTACTTTTTAGAAACAAGTCCTGTGGACTGATAAAGTTAAAATATAACTATTCAGCAGCAGTGAGCAAGGGTATGACCTCTCCAATTGTTAAGCATGGGAGTGGATCGAATGTACTTTGAGCATGTGTTGTAGCCTGTGCCGCAAGGAACATTTCACTGGTAGAGGGAAGAATGGTTTCAGTTAAATGCCAGCAAATTTTGGAAGCAAACGTCACACCATCTGGAAAAAAGCTGAAGCCGAAAAGAGGGTGGTCTCTACAACAGTATAATGATCCTGAACACACCTCAAAATCCACAATGGACTACCTCAAGAAGCTCACTCTAAAGGTTTTGCCATGGTCCTCAAAGTCCCCTGACCTAAACATTATCAAAAATCTGGGGATGCAAGATGCATGCAGGATGGCAAAGAATCTTACAGTAGCTTTTTTCAAGGAAGGATGGACAAAAATCCCCCAAACAAGAACTGAAAGATTCTCAGCTGGCTACAAAAAAATATTTGCAAGCTGAGATATTTGCCAAAGGGGTTGTTACTAAGTACTGACCATGCAGGCTGCCCAAACTTTTGCTTTGGGGCCTTTTCCTTCTTTATTTTCAAACTGTACAAAATGGAAATTAAAAATTAATCTTGCTTAAATATTAAATATTAAAGAAATGTGTCATCTATAACTTTATGCCTGTTGGAAATCAGGTCATCTTTTACTTGCTTAGCTATTCACAGTAACAGAAATTTGGGCCTGGGGTGCCCAAACTTTTGCATGCCACTCTACAAGATAGTAAAGCTGGTGCAAACAAAATATACAAGACATACAAAACATCACATGCAGTTCATACAGGGCATACAGAAATCTTTGGACGTTTGTTCCCGCCAGGTGAAGGAGAAACAGAGAAGGAGAAAAATTTGTCCATGACAAAATATTGCCTTAGTATCTCAAAATGTTGACTTTTTTTAATTGAGTTAATGTCTCAAAATAATGACTTTTATTATGAAAGTATTGACTTTGTAGCTCAAAATGATTTTGTTTAAAATAATACTTAATATCTCAAAATAGTGACAATTTGTGGTTATGCTGACATAGTAAGTCTTTATTTTGAGATAATAAGTGAAAATTTTGACATTCCAATCTCTGTTTTTTTCCTTCTCTTCTGTATGGCACAAATATGTTTCCATAGACATGGGATACAGTACATACAGGATAACAAGAATTCAGATGCAGTAAATATAGGATATACGGAAATATGTTGAAGCCCATTCCAGCCAGGTAAAGGAGAAACAGAGAAGGAGAAAAAAATTGCCCATGACAAAATATGGACTTAGTATGTTGATGTTTTTTTTTTTTCAAATTTTGAATTAGTAGCTCAAAATAGTGTTTCTTGTTCTCAACATATTGACTTGATATCTGAAAATTATGACTTATTTTGACATTCTTTTGGCATAATATGTTATTATTTCAACATCATAGATCAATATTTTGAGAAAATGTCATTAATTTGTAATAACAAGTTTTTATTTTGAGATACTATGTCAAAATTGACATTCCCCTGCCAGAATATGAAGAGAGAAATTATAGCAGTTTTTTGTTTTTTCTTTCTCTTCTATATGGCACAAATGTGCTTCCACAGTAAATCAGATGCAAAAACATAGGGTATGACAAGAAATAAGGTGCCGTACATACATGCAGTACTCCTTTTTATCATAAAAATGAAAATGGCTTTTGGTTAAAGCAGTGTATTCAGTTCATAGTTTTACTTTTCTTTAATAAGTAATACACACTTATCAAAATATGATAATGCATGTGGACAAACATAATTCCATTTCCAAATCCAATATACTTGGTGTTTTTATGTACAGTAATGTATTTAGTATTCAGCCTCATTTGGAATTTTCACTCTTTCCTCAATGTTTAGCTAAAACATAAACGTGGCCTGCCCATTAACTAGTTTAAAAAATAATCTTAACTTTCTATTACTTTTTACAAAAAAAATCACCAGGAGATGCAATATAATGTCTTTTTTATGCACATACTTACATCCACAGAAGGAGGTTTTCTTTTAGCTTGTGGCAAAGCCACTGCCTGTTGACTTGTGTACTTACAACTGTCAAGGTGAAGATAAATTTCAAATGTCATTATGCCAGTGTGATTTATCAGTGTTTAGAGGAGTTACGAAAACAGGAACCTCATTACATTACTGATTTGAGACCTCTGATTCTTCTCAGAGATGATATTGTTGCTCTTTGCAGAATGAACCTTGTCACTAAGGCACAAGCCGTCTGACTCATCATGCACGCATGAAAGAACAACGCTCATCCTGCATTTCAATGAAGCATGGCGAGTTTTGAAATTCTAATGTAATGCTGATGTATCTCTCTATCTCTTCCTCCATCTACTTTCTCCATACCATCCTCTGCCGCTGTTCCCTTTCTTCCCCACTCCTCTCTTGTCATCCCTCTGTCAGCTTGTCACCCGAAGAGTACGGGGAGTTTCTCCGACAGCGAGAGGAGAAGCTGAAGGAGGAAGCTGCAGCCACCGCGGAGGCACCCGCAGGGAAGAAGAAATAACGAAAAAATCACAGAGGATCTGCCTGTCATGTATTTATACTGCATCGCTGTCAACAGCAACCATCCCCTCTGCAATATGCAGAGACCATTTACTTGTGGAAAACTTGAATTTACACAGTGTCTGTCTTTGGTAATAAAATATGCTTGTTTTACACCCTCTGCTGTATTGTTGGTGGTTACTGTGCCTCAGTTTCCACAGCTCACTCTCCCCCCCACCCCCCCTCGCGCTCTTTGTCGCTCTCCATCTTCGTTTCTCTCTCTTTTTCTCTCTCTCTTTCTCTCTCTCTCTCTCTTTTGTTCTCTCAATTTCTCGTTTGCTCTTTGTCTCTGTGTCTCTCCTTCCCATTCTTACCTCACTCTTCCCTTGTTTCCCTCATTGGAATTCAGGTACCAGAACAATTGTTTAAACACCTCAAAACTGAGGCTAAGGAGATTACTTTATAGAAACTTTTCTCTTTTTTTGCAGTCAGGTAGCTAAACACTGTTTTAACTCTTGCCAACATTAAGCTGCATGAGGTGCCAAGGGTACAGAGCAGTCAATCAGTCAGAAAACCTTTGATGGGATTTGACAGGCCTCTATGTGACTGAGCAGCCAGGCACTGACCCAAGAATCAAAGAGCTCCCAAAAAAATCTGTCAAATTACTTTCCAGAGAGTAACACAGTGTATGACTGTATTGCAGGTATCTGTCAGAAGTAAGTGAAGGTCAGAATTTTTTTTCTATGCCCTGGTTAGCACAAAGGAATAGCTGTCTCTGTTTGATACGAAAAAAAGATTGAGGTGGCTGCGTTCACCAAATCACTCCATCCCAACTCTGCAGGCCGGCAGAAAAGAAATACACTCGATATCAGTGTCTGCAGGTCCTGAGGGAATATCAGTTTTTCAAGCTCCTAGTAAAAGTGGGGCTGGCCATTTCAAAGAACCTTGTTCTCCTGGGTGGGTTTCATTTTTTAACTCCACTGGTATGACTACGCTGTGACTGAGATTTATAATCAGTGGTGGTTTTGTGAGGTAGAAATGCAGGACAGAACAGCTTTACTGACATGCCTTACACCGCCTCATATGATCTCCTGTTTTCCTTCTGGGCAAGCTTGATTTGTGACATCTGTGGCTTCTGCACACCTGGAGGCTTGTTAAAGGACCGAAGTATAACAGCAAACCACCCCACTAGAGAAGAGACCAGGGGGTTATTAAGGAAAATTGGTTCCTCAGCATCATGCAGTACATTTTATTCCTACACTGCGAATTTTTTGTGCTGTTTTGTGATTCTGCTCCCCCATCCCCCCTTTATGTCCCCAGTAAATGTGTCAGCTTGGGTCTGCCAAATGATTGTTTTCTTTCTTTCTTTTTTTTTCTTTCTCACCTGAGGATTTTACAGAAAATGAGAATTAAAACTTGTCATAGAGGCAAGAGCATGTATGCTAAAATGGACTTACCACAAGGTGGCACTGCTCAAGTGAGTTTTGGGTGTTTGATTCATATACAGAAAACCTGGAGACAAACAGCCTGAACTGACTTAAAAGGACTTTTTTCTTGTTTGTTAGGTCCACTTATAACATTAGTGTGAATTTTTTATGCAACAGATATGGTCATCATTCATATTACATGACCTTTTTCCTCCCTCTATCTTTTAGTATTAAACAGGCTTTTTTTTTTTTTTTAACTGGGCCTTGAAGACCAATCTAAGATAAATAATCTGTTCTGATTGGCTGCATTGTGCCTCACTCAAAAAGCACTCTTATATGCTTATAACTTCAATATGAATGGGTGGGGCTTACTACCTGTAGGCTGAGTAGAAGGACAAATGTAAATAAGTTGCTTCACATCACATCACAGAAACAATGAATTCAAGCTTGCTGTTTTTCAGTATATGTATATTTCTGTATTTGAATCATATGGACAGAATGGTCAATGGTACATTTTGAAACTTTAATAGTTTTACGTATTACTTCAAACTCGTTTATTTCAAAACAGCAAGGACCCTTTTAACCCACTCCAGCCTAAGAAAAAGTACCACAAATTTGGTCTATAGTGATCATATTTCGTATATTTATACCTTGGATAGACAACTAACAGTGCCCAGTTGAAATTATTATTATTATTATTATTATTATTATTATTACATGCAATTCTCATACTATTATTCACAAACAAAATTGGATTTTTCATATGGGTTCTCTATATATACTCAGCCAAGATCAGAGAACATATGCACCAACGTCCATTTAGAGACCATTGATTTTTTTCAAAATTATATATAATTAAATGGTTGGGATGTAAACAAAATCAATAGGTGGGTGTGAAAAGCTCCATTTTAATAGCTTTCATGTTCTGAATGGGCCTAAAGATGGCGAAGTTGAGTTTGATGAAAAATGAAGTTTGCTGCCTTTTTATCCCCAACAAGAAGAAAATATGATGTGAGTAATAATATATCCATACGCAGGAGCTACAGACACAGTACAGGTAACATTAGACTACAGTAGCTATTCCAGTTGATGGCTTGTTATAAATTTGAAATCTGAAAAAGAAATAATACTTTTTAGAATACTTACCCACTGAAATAAAAAAAAACATACAATCTTCAAATAATCCTCAAAGAAACACAATGCTTGTTTATTAATTATGGCATGTAGAAAACATGCTCATTATATGAATTCTAAAGAGGACCTCAATTACAGCTTCTTTACAAACACAGGTTTTGACTAAAGCCTGAGTAGACTGATAAATCAATGTGATGATCAGTTATTAATCTTAGTGCTACTGAGCTCTGATAAAGCCTGAGTAGACTGATCAATCAATGTGATTGTAAGTTATTAGTCTGAGTTACTGAGCTCTGCTAAAGCCTGAGTAGACAGATAAATCAATGAGATGATCAGTTATTAATCTAAGAGTTACTGAGCTTTGCTGAAGCCTGAGAAGATGGTGTCATGGAAAAAAAAATGGCATGCTTCTATTTCAAAAATAAAACTTTCTTCTAATACAAAACACACAAAAAAGTAAAACACCAAGAATGGCAGAGAAAGGTTCAATCTTTTATTAAAGATCAAGGCTACACAAATGAAAGCGTTAACCTGAGTTGCCTGAGGCTGCAACTAAAAAGAAAAAACAAAAAAATCAAACATTTTATACTTCTCTGGAGAGATCCCCCCCATTAGCTCTTGCTGACTTCACTAGGTTCTGTTATAACTGTAACAATTTTGTACCTTTTACATACACTTTGTTTCTATTTTTGTATTCTGTGTTTGTTATTAGCTTTGGCCTTCTCTAAAAGTGCCATGTCATCCTTCATCAGCCATTTCAGCTCTATTCATTAATATATCACCACATAAAACAATAATCACTGGCCTTAAGCTACTGCATTTGATAACACCATTATATATAAGTTAAAACACACTTGGCTATGCTATTCATTACATCATATCACATCAATTAGTTAGAATCTATTGATTATCCCTTAATTGTGACTAAACAGGTTATTCCTAATTATGACTAAGCAAGGACGTGTTACAATATATGCTTTGTACTTGAAATGGGTAAGTTATGGTCCAAACTAGGTCTCTCTGTGTGTGTGCGCAGGCCAGGAATAAAACTAGGTCTCTGTGTGTGTGTGTGTGTGTGTGTGTGTGGGCCAAGGCTCCCAAACAATGACCAAGTGTCCCTATCATAGTTACAATTTATATTCAAGATTGGACTGAGCAGTGTTTCCCAGGCCCAGTTTAAACATATGCAACACTCCAGGATAAAGCCGAAGCACATACAAAGAGGCCTTGCACACACAGAGAGAACCAACACAGAATAGTGTAATTAACTATGGAATTAAATCAACCATTAATGTGGTTACGACTGAGTCTCTCTATGTATGTGCTTCTCCTCTCAACAACAATTTTAATAGTTATAGTTCAAACAGGATCTCGGTGAGCATCTGCTTCTCCAGGCCCCAGCCTTTGACATGCTCAGGCCTGCTTGGCACACACCACATAGTCAGGGTCACACAGACACACACATACAGGGAGAGCTGCCCAGAGTGAGCCATACAACATAATATGATTAGTTGTGATTAAAATGATTGAAATGATTACTTTAAAAATCTTGCACATTATCAAGAACTGTCAGTTATTACTCTCAGTGACACTGAGCTTTGCTAAAGCCTAAAATAAGCCAGTTATTACTCTCAGTGTCACTGAGGTTTTGAGGGAAGTTTAAACTAATAATCTCAGTAGTGGACATGTTTGTGAGTGCTACATCAGCGTTGAACTGTGCTGCTCTGGGGACTGAGCGTGAGACAGGAAAAAAAAGTTGACAATGTTTGGAATTTCATTTAAATAAATAACATTTAGCTAGAAGAAAACCAATCAGTGACAGCAATTTAGATCTTCGCATGTGCCTTATCAAGATAAACTGGAAATGCATTCTGAATGTATTCTGAACATCTACTTTGTATGTATTGTAACAGAATACATTACACTGTATATCGGAATACTTTGTAACTGAGTACATTTAGTATTCAGTATTCTGCCATCATTACTTTTTCAAAGTTGCCCAACCCTGTTAATAGTAGGGAACCCTGCTCCATAATCAGTTTTGCTTATACAGGGAGTGTGTTCCAAGGGTCCTGTTTTCTTTCAGCTCTTTATATGATGCGTCATACTTGAATACAATACATGGATACAAGGAAAGTAATATAAGTGTTTTTTAGGTCATGGTTAAGATTTTGGGGTGACCAAAACATGACATAGGGAACAACGAAGAGCCAATTTTTCAACTGTAATGCACTTGCCCTCAGCTGGCTAGCCTAAGATAATTAAGCAAACTGTGTAATGCAGATCGTTTTTTAAGAAATCAGAGTGTAAAATGTTTTTTGAATAATTCATTTGTCTGGTTTAAGTCTGCTGCATTGCCCTTCTATTTTGTTGTAGCCACTAGCTAACTAGCAGTTTATAAGAGTAAAGTAACAAACTTACATCAGCAGAAATGTGTAACAGATAAAGAGGTTTACTACATTAAGCCAAGCTTGAAAGTAGGGGTGAGTAATATGATGACATTTTATCAATAAATTATGTCAGAATACGCTTTTCTGAGCACATCACAGATATTATAAGTACTGAAAGAACACTGACAAACTTTGTTTCATTACAAATTAACCATAATTAGGCTTATTTAATTGGTTTAGTGCAGTGCAGTTTGATAAATTTGGAATAATCAATAATCATTATAGTTGTAGGTTTATTATTATTGTTGTTGTTGTTGTTATTATTATTATTATTATTATTATTATTATTACTGTTGTTGTTTTATGTTATAGTATTTTTGAAAATGTGACACTATAGGCTATATTTTGTCTGTTTCAACTTATTAGATCTCAGAAAAATGAAATATTATGATTCACTTTGTGTATCATGAAGATGTCTTGAGGTATCGTTATATAATATTTTTAATATCGCCCACCCCTACTTGAAAGTGGCAAATTAAATGTCATAGATTTGAAATATTAAGTAATAGATGAGGTTAACATTGCAGCACATCAGACTGATATCTGGGTAAGTTCTGCTGCTAAAGAACTTGAGGAAACATGATTGAGGCCACTGGGGCTGACACTGGAACATAGAGTTGTTTTCTGGAAAACTGCAATGAGTGAACATGTGGCCCTTTGAATATAAGGCTGTTCCCAAAATTACAAAGGGAGCATGGAGCCCTGGAAACATTGGCCGGGTGGGAAAATAAGTGGCCTTTGTCCATTTGTCACTGGACGGCTGCTGACCAGGGACCTTTTAAACACAGCAGTCACACTGACACGGTAGTGATTGTGGCTTTGGTACAAATGTATCAGGTAAAGTAGCAATACTGAGGTTTTTACACACACTGTTAAGTTGAGAGTGGTCCACCACAGCCAAAAGTGATTCTGTGGTCAGGCAATGATATCTGATGAAGGACTTGGCCAACCCCTGTTTGTGCTTCAATAAATAAGTTACACCAGCAAAGTGGACCTTGGGTAGGTGTTTCTAATACAGTAGCCAATAAATGTAGCATATTCATGCATCTTGAATTTAGCCCCCAACACCTTACTACAGTTTTTTATTACCCAAGTTTATCTCCTTGTGTTGCCCCTGGCCAATACCCACCCCCACCCCCGCCTCCCCTACACCTGTCAGACAGAATTTACACCCTTTACTTCAATGTCATTTTTATCTAGCAGCCATCCAGTCGTTTCACGTACATTGCATTGCAAACTGTCTGATTTTATGATTCCCCGAAGGAAAGAGTGAGGCACAGCTCCCTTATGGGTGTTAAGTGGCTGAACTAAACTGCCGGAGTAGAAGTGTGAAAAACATTTCCCTCTAGCTCTTTGTAGGTTAAGTATCTCATTTAGTAGTAAAAGAGCAGTCTGCTTTTCCCCCAGGTAGAAAAGTGTCAAAGTTGCCTGTGACATTATACATAGTTTCGAAGTTTTGCTCGTAAACTAGGGCGTCCCACTGTTAATATATGACTCTTTAAGATGAGGGAATTGACCAGTCATTAAATCCATGAGTCAGTGTTTACTGATGATATTCTGCATATACACACAGAATTTGTGACGACACTTTAGATCTGTTTACAACTTGCATTAACGTGTTTTCGGTGAACAGATTTCACTTGACTGCATGAAAAGCCAGGTGTAAACACCCCCAAGATGCATTGTGAGTGGATCACAGCCGAATCACTCAAACCACATTCACAGGTGGTCAGAGGCAGATCATGACAACATTTAACTCAAATGTAAACGGAATGTGTTTTCGTAATCCGCATACAATTATGTGAGCTGAAATGCATCTGCCCAGCACTGACTACCCTTCTGAGAAAACAGCACAGACCAACAAGCATTGCATGCTAGTCTAAGCTGGTCTGGTGCTGGCCTGGTCCTGGTATATCAGCATCAAAACACAACATATCACTGCATATCTCTAAAATGATAACTGTACAGGAAAAGGAAAAAACATACTCTACTTTTAATGTAAGTCAATGTAACCAGACATTTTTCCAAGTAATTTTGGGCTGTTTCTTTTGGTCCATACATCATGAAATTTACACACACTGTAAAGGGCAACTAGTCAAATTATGTCAAAAACTGAAAAACAACATAAATAGAGATACAAGGTTTTGTTCCGGCAGCAGCAGTATGCTGGTTTTGGTGGTGATCAGCATATCAGCTTCCATTGCTGCTGATCAGCATACCAGCATCCAAGACACAACACATCGCTGCTGTCAGAAGAAAACCTTGTATCTCCATTTTTGTCGTTTTTCTGTTTTTGACATAATTTGAAAATGCCTGTTGCCCTTTACCATATGTGTAAATTTTCTGAATAATGCACCAAAAGAAACAGGCCAAAATGACTTGGAAAAAATTCTGGTTCCATTGACTTACATTAAAAGTAAAGTATGTTTTTTCCTTCTCCTGTAAAGATATCATTTTGAAGATACAAGGTTTTCTTCCGACAGCAGCGATATGATGGTTTCGCTGGTGATGAGCCATGGTGGTCCATGCTGGTTTTTCTAGCAGGAGAGGATGAATAATGAAACAAAACATGGAGGATATACAAGGCTGGACTTAGTCCCAAACCAACTGCCTTCATGTACACCAGTCTGATGAAAGTGTCTAGGCCAAATGTATCCACTCTTATAGTAACCGGGAAAAAGAGTAAACAAAAGTAAAATGAAAACAACATACATGTTGACATGCTTTTTTATGTGGGAAAAGTAAAATCTTATCTGCTCAAATTGGGGACACAGTTTAGTGAAAAGTATAAACGGAATCTGGCCAAAGTTTATCCAGATATGTTCCAGACACGAAACATATGTTAATGCAAGGTGTCTACAGGCTCTTTGGCACCCAATTATATACAAACTCTCTGTTGGGCAGCTTTAATATGGGAATGAGTTTCAGTGAATTAATTCAGTGCACATACAACCATTTCTCATCTCAGTGTTTAGGCGTTTTATTAATGGCTGGGGAATTTCCACAGTCAACCACTATCACTACATGCTCCACATAATTTGCAGATGCTCTCTTCAATCAAATTATTAACAGTTTGAAGACAGTATCTCCAAATTATATGGAGCATATAATACCCATGAGCAAGCTAACAGCAAAAAAGGAAAAATTATTTAATAAGAAATTTATATGAAATTTGTATCAAATCCAAAGGCCACCAAATTCTCCAAACAGAATGCCTCGCATTTCTGAAGAAACTAATCATTGGTTTGGGATGATGGATGGTTTTCAGACTGTTAGGTCATGTTTTGTGTTCCTAATGAGGTGCTGTCAATATCACAGCCAAAACCTATTACTTACGCCTATCCGCCATACTTGGACATAGTGGTCAAATTGCTAGTCTGCTTTTGTCTAGACGCCCTCAAGAAGTGATTGAACTGTCCATCAGAAGCTTGCAGGTTAACCAAAGGGCCACTTTTGTGAGAATATCAAATTAACTGTGGAAATTGTTTAGTATTCTGCATATGGTTTATAAAATGGGAATGCTAATGAGCTGGGGCTGATTTTTCTGCCCTATGTGACTACCCATTCTCAGAACATTGTGAGGGCGTGTAGTTTGATGCTTGCTAACCTTTGCCAACCCACACTCACACTTCAAAAGAGACCTCTGCATAATGTAGGCAAGAAATCCCTTTGTTTTTCAAATAGCTTTAAAGAGCCACTGTGGTACACGCAAGGCAGTTTGATTCATTTGTACTTCACTGCCCCTCTACTTAGAGATTTTAGTACAAACGGGAGGCAAAAAAAGTCCAAAAAAATGTGTAAATACATTTAGTTTTCATCTGAATTGGACGCAGAACATGTTTTCTGTGGACTGTTTGAAATGCTATGAAAGCTGAGTAACCATCAATAATTTATATCACAAGTGGTGATCATCGGGGTCCAAGCAGTACACGGCATGGAGCCATTAGAACACAAATGATGGGCAAGAACTTTGTAGAATGACTTCGATTTGTAATAGATGTAGGGTGTCACGCATTCACCAGCATCACGAGACGCTATGGACTTCATTTCCCAAAATCCTCAGGAAGATCAGATGATTGAACAACTTCCTTCTGACTCGGAGACCTTAGCGGACTCCATTACCCACAGTACCGTGGGGGATCACATGACTTCAGACGGACTATCGCACTCTTATCAGCACTCGCGCTCCCCAGAGTACTAACTGTTTGCACCTGAGTCTTCTGTCATATGATCTAGGTAGGATAGTTTTTAAGCCCGGGCTTTAGTAAGGTTCAGTGCAAGGTATTGTTTCATTTCAAACTTGCTGAGCGTTTTTGTATGATCTATAGTTTGCCGTGTATTTGACCTTTGCTTCGTTTACTTGACTCTGCCTTTTTGCCTATCCCCTTTTGTACTTTTGCTTGTCGTTTTGATCACTGTTTTTGACCTTTCTGCCTGTTTTTTCGACTTACTCTTTTGTCTAGCCCCTTGGTGTTTGTTCACACGGTGATATGATCATCGTTGTGTTTTGCCTTTGTCTTTTGGATTTGACCCACGCCTGTTTTTTGACCAAGCCTTTGCCTAACTCTATTAAAACAACTTTAGCCCTGGGGCTCCCGAGTGGCGCAACCATCTAAGCGTTGGCCCTATCATCAGGAGATCGCGAGTTCGATCCCTGATGATGCTACAGCCATCCGTAGCCGGGAGTCCGAGAGAGCACAATTGGCCTCGCTCTCTCTGGGTGGGTAGGATGGCCCCTCCTTCTCCCCCCATCACTCAGCGCGAAGCTAGTCAGCGCAGGCGTCTGTTAGCTGACGTAACAGATCTGGCGGTTGGCGCTTTCCTCCAAGCACGGTCGGCTGTCCAGTGACGTTGCGTGAGCGGCAGTTCGAAAAGTAGCGGTGGTTGGCTTCACAGGTCTCGGAGGAAGCCTGTGTTAGCCTTCACCCTCCTAGCGTTGATGGCATCATGTGATTGGGGGAGTCCTAACTAGCGTGTGGAATTGGAGATGACTAAATTGGGGAGAAAAATCGGGTAACAACTTTAGCCCTTTTTCTCCGCGAGAGTCTGGATTCTGTTGGCGAGTCACAGAATACCTCGCCTATCATGCAGACGGCGGAACAGGAAGCCTTGCATAAGGCTCTGACAGAACAAGGGCAACTTCTGGGTCGACACCAGCAGGTACTGTCTGGCGTGACGCACTCCATAGAGTCACTGGCTCAACAGCAGGCGGAACAACAAACACAGTTGGCCCGACTGGTCGCTAGTGTTAAAGGACTGACTGGACAACTACAGAGTATGAGCTTCACAGACCCATCAGTAAGTCCAGTGCAGTCCAACACGGCAGCTGAAAACTCCGGAGCGGTTTTTCCCGGTTAGTAAACCCGATAAGTTCGAGGGAGACCGGGATAAATGTAGAGGATTTCTGCTACAATGCTCAGTGTTTTTTGAAAATTCCCCCCATAGCTCCGATCAAGCCAAGATATCGTTTGTTGTCTCCAGATTAGCTGGGAAAGCATTAGAATGGGCTACTGCCAGCTGGAATATGATTCATCGCTTGACCTATGCTCAATTCATTACGCAGTTTAAGACTGTTTTTGATCATCCTTACGAAGGGAAAGTCAGCGGGGAATTGTTGTGTAAGCTGCGCCAGGGAACGCGCTCTGTGGTCGAGTACTCGCTGGAATTTCGAACTCTTGCTGCGAGCAGCGGGTGGAATGAGGCGGCGCTCTTGGTGATCTTTCGACAAGGTTTAAATACTGAAATCCTTAACGAACTAGCTAGTAAAGATGACGATTTGTCATTAGACCAACTCATCACTCTGGCTATTAAATTGGATCATCTATTGCATTCTCGTCCGAGATCAAAGATCGCTCGAGATCAGAGAAGGGGAAATCCTCGGGGGCGGGTTCTGCTGGAGAACACAGAGACCACAGAACCTATGCAGTGTGACTCTTCGCGATTATCTCCAGAAGAAAGGCAGCACAGATTGCAGAACCATCTTTGTTTATATTGTGGCAAGGGGGGACATCAAGTTTGCGAGTGCCGAACCCGGCCACAAAAAAGCAAAGCGCCGACCCCTGGACAGCACGTGGAGTTCACTCCACGTGCTAATGTGGTGAGTGTGCCCACATGGGGGTTGGTTTCTAAGTCGTTAATGTTGCCAGCAACATAACTCTGTCATCTCATGGCCTGAACATACTATTACCAAATGGTCAGATTTTTGTGCCCATTCCTGTATCACCACTCCTTCCATCGCCATTATGTCCACATCAATAGAAAGCCCCAACGCTGACACTATGGTCCCTCTGAGTATAATGATTCAAAGGACGTTTTCAACAAGAAAAATGCCACCAAATTGCCCCCCCATAGATCATATGACTGTGCAATAGAACTGGTAGAGAATCCCGTGTTCCCCAAAGCCCGAATTTACCCCTTAACACAGGAGGAACGCCCTCGACATCTACATTCAGGAAGCCCTAGACCAGGGTTTCATCAGGCCCTCAACGTCCCCCATCGCCTCTAGTTTCTTTTTCATTAAAAAGAAAGATGGAGGACTCCATCCCTGTATAGATTATCGGGCCCTCAATCAGATTTCAAAAGCCTACCCCTATCCTCTTCCCTTGGTCCCTGTAGCATTGGAACAACTTAAGGGGGCCAAGTTCTTCACTAAGCTTGATTTACGGAGCGCTTACAATTTGATCCGAGTGCGGGAAGGTGATGAGTGGAAAACGGCCTTTTTGACCACCAGGGGGCACTATAAATACCAAGTGATGCCTTTCGGACTCTCTATCGCCCCCTCGGTGTTCCAAGCAGAAAAGTGTGAATTTCATCTGCAGTCAGTCTCTTTCCTAGGGTACTTCATTAGCCCCCAAGGAGTTACAATGGATGACCACAAGGTGGAGGCGGTGGTTCAGTGGCCTACTCCCACCTCAGTGAAGGAAATCCAGAGGTTTTTAGGGTTTGCGAACTTCTATCGTCGTTTTATAAGAAACTTTAGCACCATTGCTTCCCCGCTCACATCCCTCTTAAAGGGTAGTCCCAAGAAGATCACTTGGACGGACTCCGCAGAATCTGCATTCCAGAAACTCCATTTTCCATTCACTGTTTTAACAGACCACAAGAATCTAGAATATCTCCGTATGGCGAAAAGAATCAATGCACGGCAAGCCAGATGGCCCTTTTTTTTTTTTGCCAGATTCCATTTCAACATTACTTATAGACCCGGTTCTCGTAACACCAAGGCGGATGCGTTATCACGAATTCACGAAGGAGAGAAGTTCACCCTAGAAAAAGACACCTATACGACCATTCTCCCGCCTGAAATCACCATCTCATCCATTAGATGGCAGATTGATGAAGACATTGAAAAAGCTCTCCGGAACCATGAAATCCCCAGTCAGTGCCCTCCTGATAAACTGTATGTTCCTCAGGCTTTCCGCACACAGCTCATCACCTGGGCTCACTCGTCCCTCACATCTGGACACCCGGGAGAAACCCGAACCCATAAACTTCGGGTGGCAATCAATGCTTAAAGACATCCATTTCTTTGTTTCATCCTGTTCGACATGTTCCCAGTGCAAAACCCCAAAGACACTCCCTGCAGGAAAGCTAATGCCTCTACCTGTGCCTAACAGACCCTGGTCACACATAGTGGTCGATTTCGTCACTGATTTACCCCTTTCACAAGGGTATACTACCATCCTGACAGTAGTAGATCGATTTTCCAGAGGAGTAAGATTTATCCCTTTTTCTGCCATTCCCAGTTTGTTCCAGCATGTATTTCGCAGTTTTGGCATACCAGAGGACATAATTTCAGATAGGGGTCCCCAATTCACGTCTCAGGTATGGGCCGCTTTCTTTGAGCAGATAGGAGTTTCCATTAGCCTTTCATCTGGTTACCACCCACAATCGAACGGACAATGTGAGCGGGTAAATCAAGAACTGGGGAAATTCTTGAGGATATTTTGTTATGAAAATCCCACGGATTGGGCTCAATATTTGATATGGGCAGAGATCACTCAAAACTCATTGACCTGTTCTGCAACTGACATGACTCCTTTCCAGTGTGTCCTAGGCTATCAACCCCCCTTAGCACCCTGGACAGGAGCCCATACGGACATACCAGCAGTGGATGAGCAGGAGTGAACAGGTATGGGAGGAGACCCATCAACGCATCGAGCACGCACTGCAGCGGACCAAAGAACAAGCGGATCGTCGCTGGGGTCCAACCCCAACGTTTCAGCCAGGGGATCGAGTGTGGTTGGCCACTAAGGACTTCCGTAGTTCAGAGGGAAGTTGCAAAAAACTTCAGCCTAAATACATTGGGCCCTTTAAGATTGTCAAGAGGGTTAATGATGTGACTTAGAGATTAGAATAACCCCCACGATTCCGAGTCTTTTCACATGGTGATATGATCATCGTTGTGTTTTGCCTTTGTCTTTTGGATTTGACCCACGCCTGTTTTTTGACCAAGCCTTTGCCTAACTCTATTAAAACAACTTTAGCCCTTTTTCTCCGTGAGCGTCTGGATTCTGTTGGCGCGTCACATAGGGTCTGAAATGATATTTGTCAGGATTTATACACCTTGGCCCTTTGACCTTGTTATAGTAAGCCAAAGATTTGTAATAAATAAAAAAAAAAATACATAGACACAGTACAGTTTTTGGATATGACTTTGCATTGTTGTTAAGCTCAGTCATTAGTCCACAGAAAATACTTCCGTATCTTAAGACTTATATGTTTTATCTCAGGAGATGCAGAAATTTGAGTGATTATTAATGTGATCTGTGATTTTAATCTAGTACGAATCTGCAACGTCCATAGTTTTTACAAGTCTGCTGAGTAATATTTATGGAGCGAATTACCTTCTATAATTCGCTGAACTCTGATCTCCCTCAGGAATAGTAGTCTTGTTCGAAACAACATCACAGTAACGTAATAATAAAATAATACAAAACAGTACCTCCACTTTTTTTTTTTTTGTGACCATAAGACA
Source organism: Colossoma macropomum (assembly GCF_904425465.1). Taxonomy (NCBI): domain Eukaryota; kingdom Metazoa; phylum Chordata; class Actinopteri; order Characiformes; family Serrasalmidae; genus Colossoma; species Colossoma macropomum. The sequence continues at coordinate 17,947,508 of NW_023494788.1, forward strand.
AGATTGACAGCTATTATGGAGCTTGATTTGACCCAATTCCATAACCCTCAAGTTCACAACAAGACTATCAAAATCCACAACATTTTTTGTGATGAATGAATTGTAAGACAAAAAAAGAAATATCTCAAAAGTACTTTTCACAGTGCAGTGTGTTTTCTGTCTTATTGTGCGGCATTTGGTAGCTAATGCTAGTCTATTTGCCATTTAGCTGTACAACTTATTGATATTGTTTGGAAGTGTGGTACCTAATTTAGTAATTTGGGGAAATTATACAGATCATTTTTTCCATACAAATCAGCCAATCAAATCACACACAAATTACGTTGCCTGACCTCCTCTGGTAAAAACTAATCCAGCTCAAATAGGCCTTTAGTCTCAGAGTTCAATACAAATTTCATGTTAAAATCACTAATGTTCTCCTAGGAATAATGCCACTGGACCCTGCTACAGGGGATTGGTTTCTGATAATGTCTGAATTTATTTTACTCTTATCATGTATTATATTTGCACAGTGTTACACAATTATTCTGTTTATTCTGTTGATGGACTGTTAACTTCTTTCCTCAGCAATGATGAAAATACAACTACAAAATATGTGCTACAACTCAGCAAAACCACTTGAAAGGATCATAATCCTGATCTGGTTTTCATACTTTGTTACATTTTTTGAGCTCTATTTATGTCACTATCAAAGAGTGGCCATTAGCAGACAATATCCACAATCTGCAACAATGAGGTGCATTTTCATAAAGTAGACTGTGTCTGCAGTGCGGAACTGCTTAAAAGAGGAGCATCAAAATAATATCTCCTGAAACAGCTTTCACTTACTCACTTTGGCTGGTGTAGAAACAAAAGCATTGTGAAACAGCTACTAATTTGGTATTGGCATGATATCATATACGCACAGAAACTTTATCATGGACACTTCAAAATACCATCAATGCAATGTAGTCAAACAGTTTCACCACAGTTTTTTAGATGATGTCATGGACCACTAAATAAGGTAACTTTTTCACCCATCATTGTATATTGCAGTCATTTCATTAACTTTTTCATTTTCTTGTCATAACATCATAGTATTGCAATATTCAACAAAGAAATGTTTGCCTTGTAAGCATTTTTATTCACCAAATTACCACTACAACCATAATTTCCCACACTGGGTTTATTACTACTGTTTAAAAACTAGCTTAGCAGACTGCAAATAGGTTATTCCTGTACTAGAGATAGGCTTTAAGTTTAAATATTCAATGAAAGTTTTCCTGTAAAACTGGAAGTAATAATATGTCTATTGTCTGTTAAAGTCCCAGGGAAAAGGTGGAGATGGAGAGTGAAATATTTATATGATAAACTCGAGTGTTATATTTAACATTCAGCAAAGCTTTAACGAAAAAACTGCTGATCAGACCTGAGAACTGCGTGGGCGTGGCTAATGAGCAGCTTGATTGACCGCTGTGTCCAACACTCCTAGCCTGCTCCACCACTCATACAGAACTAAAATCATTATCCAACTTTTATGTGACGGTAACTGAACGAAAAAAGTCACGGACAAACAGACAGACGGATGAACGAACTAACGGACGGATGAAGCCATGAACGAAGAATGAATGAATGGACGAACGAACAAAGCTCGTGTTTGGATAAACGACTGAACGGACGACATACAGCTGCAGACAGGTGAGCTAGCTTGCTTGCTAGCTTTTATGTACGCTGGGTTAGTTTTAGCTCGCCAAGTTTCTCTGACTGTGAAACTGTTTCTGTGGGCGGGGCAAAAGATGCAAGCCTTGTGATTGGTCAAGAAATGCTGACAGAAGCGTTACCCAAGATTAGGACCGCCCCGTTTACATCGAGAGGAGAAAAATAAGGTGAAACATATCGGTCATTTATTGGTCAGTGGAGCATTATTCAAAGGTATAAGTAACTTAGTACATGTTTACTGTTTGCCTGCTAGAACAATACTAACTTAATGAGAAAGAAAACAGATTCAGGTTTCCTGGGTCTTTAAAAGCATCAGACGTCCGTATGCATCCGTGCGAGAGGAAGGAGCAGGCTACTTCATACATGTTAGAGCAACTTAAAATCGTATTGTATTCACGGCTTTATAAAATGGTTTCACATAAGCAGTCCAAAATAAAATAAATCAGTGTTTCAACTCATTTCATTTCATTATCATTATTAATATATCATAATCATTAGCCAAACCATTAAATGAATCTATCCAATTGCACCCCAACTCAATATTAAACACACTAAAATGGCTATTTTAAAAAAAAATCGGTCATGTTGTTTACATCCTGACAATGAGCTAAATTTTACTGCAGCATTTATTATTAGAATGTCTCTCCTAAACTGGGTTATTTTTATTAACTTTAATGTGCTTGAAATGTGCACTGTGGCCTTATTTTCTTTACATGGTAGCAACATTTAAAATTAATCTGATTTTACTGATAGAATCAGTGGCAAAAATGCATGTGGTTAATATATAACATGCTGAATCAATAGTGATGAGCAAAGCTGTCCTGCACAAAATAGATCTGCTAGTAGTCAACATTAATAGCTTATTGTGGTAAATACCCTGAGCTTTTTCCGAATTTTTTAATGTGTATGTTCATGTGCTTCCACCAGGGGGCGATCACTATCTTTAGAAACTAGCTGAAAGGCTGTTGAGTTTCTTGTGTTAGGGGTGCATTTGAGTGTGAAGGCTGCTCTAAGATAATCAGTGTGAGGGGGATTTTTTAATGGTTGTACAAAGAGATTGTGTTATTTATAGTAAAAGTAAGTGTTCTCCATAACATCAGACATCACTGACTTTTTTTGCCCAGTCATCTATGACTTTTATTGAGGCATTAGTGCCAGAGGTGTAGTCCAGGGGACTGTCCCAAAAGGCGCTCTAAGCCCGGCAGTCCTACTCAAAGACCCTCCTCTGCTAACGTCAGCAATGTGCGAATGAGAGACCTAAAGGGTACTAGGTTGAAAAGCATGCATTTGGAAGAGATCCGTGCATCGCACAGCCTGTACATGTACTATACATAGTGAAATTATACTAATGGTCATACTTGTTTTTGTAAATGAGCTAATTTGCTTGTCTGCAATGGCTCGATATAGATTACAAACATAATGCAGCTCATTAACAGGGGAAACCCCTCTGCTCTGATTGGTCCTCGCCTGTATGTCACGGAAGTTTGAGTAAGAGGCCGCTGGTGGTTCTGCATCAATGCGTTCCTCGTCTAAGGGCGCAAAGAAAGTGATCCTGAGTGCCAAACACCAAAATAAGACATGAGACACCCTGTTGCCTTCTGGTTCTTGCAGGCATGCACAAATCAGGACCTCAGGACCACTCTTCTTACATTACATATTTTTGTTGATTTTTGAGTGAATCTAAATACTAACCCTCTGTAGATAACACACCTCTGCACATTTTAAACTATTCTTTAACTATTCTTTATTCTATAAACTTCCTGTTTATTTGGTGAAGTTAACATTTACATTGGGGGGGCGGGGACAAAACATAAAATCTAGCACATACAAATGTTATGGCACTTTTAATGTTATGTTCATTTTTTTTTTATTTTCAATTTGTTAAATTCAGCCATAGATGTTGTTGTAGAGGATGTTTTAACTTATTGTCACTTAGAAAACCAACAAAACATGTAATTTAACCAGGGGAATCCAAAAAGCATGTAATACATTAAAGATTAAAGAAGATTAAATTTGCATCCTTTTAAAATAGAGTATTTTCCTTAAGAATATATTTTATACACCTGGCTTTTGTGTCTTTCTGAGGCCTGTGGAATGTTTGTATGCTGTTTGTTTTCTAATGGACATCATGGCACTGGAGAGTGATTGTTCCTTTAGAAATGTATTGTTTATGCCCATCCCCAAACTGTGCTACCACACAGGGCTTCCCAGCCCATGGTAAAGGAGATGGAACTGGGTTTTTCCATAGCTAGAACTGGAGGAAAGTTGACTTTATGGAGATTATAGGGGAGCCTTCAAGGCCTTGGGCCTGAGAGTGACTGCTGTAGACATCACTAACATGAGCATGAGGAATATCTTTGTTGACTGAACCTAACTAATGATACTGTGTTATAGTCACGAATCAATCCAAGTCTCCATTATAATACTTTTGATATGTCCTAATGAAGCAGTAACTGTGTACACAGTTGGTCTAATGTACATGTTATATTCATTAATGTATCGCTGCTTCAACCAGTTTCTGTGTGGAGTTTGCATGTTCTCCCCGTGTCTGCGTGGGTTTCCTCCAGGTACTCCGGTTTCCTCCCACAGTCCAAAGACATGCAGTCAGGCCAATTGGACTTGCTAAATTGCCCTTGGTGTGAGTGTGTGTGAATGTGTATGTCTGTCTGTCTGCCCTGCGATGGACTGGCAGCCCGTCCAGGGTGTATCCTGCCTTCCGCCCAATGACAGCTAGGATAGGCTCCAGCACCCCACCGCGACCCAGAAGGATAAGCGGTTTAGATGATGTTTGTGTGTGTGTGTGTGCTTCAACCAGTACTGTCTTAGGTCACTTTCTTTAGTAAAATCTTCTAATTTTGAAATGTGTGTTTGTGTGAGCATGTTCACCTGTTGAGATGATTTATCTATGTTTTTATCAGTTCTGTTAATGGTGTTTTCTTTTTTATCTTCCTGTATTCCTGAAAGATATTTTTTCTGTTAAATGTAACCATCCATCTTTTTTAATGGCCAAGTCTTGGTTATCTCTTTCTCCTTTTTGGGGTATATTTAGGATTGCCGCCTCTGCCCTGTAAAATTCCTGGACGTTTGATCAGTGGCGTGATTTTTTGTTATTTTTTTACTGAATTTAGTAGACAGGTAGCTCATGATGCAGTCTAAGATAGATAGATGTCAGTTCAGCTACAGAATCTCATCTTCTCAGTCACATTGAGATGTTGCCTAGTGCCTCCAGCAGTGCACCTTTCCCAAACAGTTGTCCCTACACTGAGGGAAGTCTGATAAAACAAAGCAGTTTAAGTCTCTTTAGATTCTTGGAATTTTTTTCCTGGACAGGCAACCAGAAACCCAGACAATCTAGGGAAATCCTGGACAGGTGGCAACCCTAGGCATCTCATCACTGAAATTAAGAATGGACATTTTTCATATGTTCTTTAACTTTTCTTATAGTCTTGCTGTTTAGAAACTGCCTAGTAACACCATATAACCTTAATGCAGAAACAGCTAGCATTTGCTTACACTCCACTTAAGATGCACAGTGATTCTTATTCAACCATCACTATCGTTTTGTATAATTATGTTGCTAGCCATGTGTTTTAGAGTTAGAATCTGTCTTGTGTCTTGCTAGTCTTGCTAATAGCTAATCACCCACTACATCAGACTAGACTACACTACTGCTTTGTACCTGTAAATCTGCAACAGGCTTAATTTTTTTTCCCTTTGTGATGCAAGAACAGATTGCCTTTTCTGGCCACAGTGTGGCACAGGAGAGCCAATCTGGGTTTCTGTGGCATTGTGCTTGGTCTCTCACCAGCATATGTCTGCATGTACAACTGGGCCTGGAACAAAATGTTCAATTCCTTTGTCTCAATTGCTTAGCTAAACTGATTCTTTTTCCTCTCCCCAAGGTGCATATGCAGGTGAAGTGGAGAGAAGGAGAATAAGTTGGAGAGAGACAAGCTATACTGTGTTTGGCAGAGGTGCTTTAATCTCTGGTGCAGAGTAGAATTGAGAGGGTGGCCTTTCATTGGGAAACTGGGATAAGTTAATATAGGTTTCCTTAATTGGCTTACTGATGCCCTTGTGCAAAAAGACTGTTAGCATAGCAACACATCTCTCTCTCTCTCTCTCTCTCTCTCTCTCTCTCTCTCTCTCTCTCTCTCTCACTCCCTCCCTCTCTCTCTCTCTTACTCCCTCTCTCCTTATTGGGAAGGATGCTGTGCGAAAAGGGGAGGAGGGGGCTAAAATTGGTGCCCCTAAGCAGGAAAGCCCATATATGGAGTCCAGCAGCACTGTCGTGCGACGTAGGAATAGCAGGTACGTTCGGTGCAGGCTGCCGGGGAGGGGGAGAGAGAGAGAGAGAGAGTGAGAAAAAGAGAGAGAGAAAGGGGAGGGCTTTTGCGCGTGTGGCATTCAGTGCGTGTGTGCGTCAAAGTGGGAAGTGGCTGTCTGTGCGCGAGTGCCTCTGTGTCAAGTGTGTGCGTCAGTCTGAGTCAGATAGTGTCTCATCATGAGTGTGCGTCAGTGCTGTTGCTGAGCAGTCCATGCTCCAGGGGAAGAAAGAGAGAGAGCGCGCAGGAAGGAGGGATGCAGGGACCAGAGTGATGGAGGGAATGGGAGCGATGGACAGACGATAGTGAGCGAGAGAGGAGGGGGGAAAGAAACTGGAGAGGAGAAGGAGACAATGACGCAAAAGACATAGGCAGCTTTAAGTGCACTTTAATATAAATGCATTTGTTTTTGACAACCAAATACACTTATCAGCGACACAAAAGAACACTGATCCACAATGTCCATTCTTCATAGATAGCATATGTCAAAGTATGTTTTGTTTTTTTTCTCCATCGTATACAATAAAAATGTCTCTGATATGTACAGTATCTGCTCTGTTTTGTACAAATGTACAAATGTGTACATCCTATTATCAAACTGAAACCTCAGCACACGCCTATCTAGAGGCATGTGCACCAAACATCCATTCTGTATAACAGCACACATACGATATAATACTTTGCTCGTTTGTTTGTTTTTTAAACTTAGCATGTAAATAGGTAGAACGTAGGAATCAATCCTTTACTTGACCGTAGACAACTCTACGTTAGCATGTCGACACCATGGGAATAGAACCATTCTCAACCCATGTCGACTAGTAACTGAATAGAAATAGTACCCCGTCCCGAGTGTCCACTTCATTTTTTAAAACAAAACGTCGGCGTTGGTTGTTTGTTTTTTTTTTTCAGTTTTTTTTTAAACCCCTCTCAAAAAAGAAGAATAGGCCATTCACACAGTCATGTTCACCACTCTACACCGCACAGAGTAAAGTTACGATGTCACCGTGGTATTCACTGTATAAAGATGCTGCCTGGCTGAGTTCAGCAAGCCTTTGCTTGTGCCAAGCACACGAGAGCAACAACAGATTGCAAGCATTACAAATATTGATGCTGCAAAAGTCCAGTGCATCTGTGTCGGGCCTTGCCTATGAAAATGGCTGACCGAGGAGCCATTTAACACTGGCTGGCCAAAGTGTCAGTCCAGCAGAATGTGTGTGCAGTCACACACAGTCTTCTGTTCTTCTCACTGTCAGCTGGTAGCTTCTTCTCCAGATGGTGTCCACTGGACCAGTTGAAGAATATTGGAAAACTTGACTTCTCTTGCACACAAACTTGGATTTGTTCACAGATTAAAGAAACATTTGTACAGCACACTGATACACAGATTTTGAAAAAAAAGAACTCATGGCAGCTGCAAACCCAAAGCTCAATGTTTTCTGGATTTTGCACATTTGCACATTGCGCTGTTAGAATTACTGTCAAATCAAAGTTAACAAGAGTTTTGAAGACAGTCATGGTACTGTAGAGTGTAGTGTAAAATACATTTTCCACACATTGGGCTTTGAGTGTGTCATACTGCCATTACAAGCATTGAGCTGTAAGCTGCTGTCTGTTTGTTATCTTTTTGAAATATGATTCTTTTTTCCATGTCTTTAGAGTTCACAACAGAGTATTTTCACTACGAGTGAATACGAATGCAAGTCTGTAAGTCGAGTTGTGCTTACAAAGTCAGAGATCTTAGTCTCTGATAAAAGCTCAGCGTTACAGTAAAGCAGAGACAAAAACTGACCTCCAAGTCTTGTCACAACTTGGTTCACACGCTAGTATATTGCATCATTGTTGAGATGTTGCACCATTATTGACATAAAAATTCATGGATAAATACATGAACAAAATATGAATGAATCTTATCTCATGAGGATATGAGGAAGTTCAAGTCTTTTTGGCCTTATATACATTATGTATATATTTATACATATAGATAATTTTCACTTTTCAGTAAAAGTAGCTCCATGAAATATGACAATATGCCATACTTAATGAAGTAAGTCACAGACTTATTTTAGAACGGAGGATCACTTCCACTCCCATCTGAAAGACAAGAAGGGAAAAAGAAAAAGAGGGTTAGGCAATACTTCTCAGTTATCAAGTATGCTCTATTAATTCAAGTAAGATGTTTGTGGAAAAACAGGACAGAGTTGTACTTACCTTTGTGGAAGCACTGTTGCGGCAGGTGACTTTGGAGTTGATACAACTCAGGTTGTTGCCCCAGGCCAGGGGCGATCGAGGCACCTGCCCCAAACGTGGGTTCCAGGGCGGCCAGCTCCTCGAGGAGGGACTGGGCGCAGGGCAGGCCAGGCGATGCGGGGCTGGCGGGTGAGGAGGCAGGCACTGGAGAGACGGGCGAGGCTGTCAGCTGCAGCGGTGGAGACGCTGGGATACTGGTAGACAGTGGCGATGACACTACCTCTGTCTCCATGGCAACTTCGCCTGCCGCCTTCCCATCCGCCATGTCACCTGCGTTGATTGGCGACATCGTAGCCCCGCACCCGGCCGCATGGTTACAGTGCGCCGATTGGACGCTACAGAAGTGGCCGGCACTCACGGCAGAGACCCCATCAAAGTGCAGGGGTGGACGCCAGCACTCAGGAGTTGAAGGGGAAGAAGGAGGACTGGAGGGAGAAGAAGGAGTGGGAGAGAGTGATGGTGAGGAGAGGTCTTTAAGGAGGGTCTCTAAGACACTCTCTTCAAACAGAGAGTCGTCGTCTGGGAAGATGGGCAGGTCCAGGCCTCTCCAGGATTTCACTGGGTAGAATTCACCCAGAAGCGAGACCGTCTCGAGTCCCACTGAGTCCAGGGAGGGAGATGGAGGTCGTGGAGAGACGGAAGAGGGCAGCAGCTTGGAAAGGAGAGGGTCCAGGTAGAACCCCTCAGCTAGCGTGCTTATGTGCTGGGCTAAAAGGGAAATTTCTGTTCTTTCTTTTTCTCTCTCCCGCTCTAGGGAGAAGAATGATAGGCTGGGCTGTTTTCCAGGTGAGGCTTCAGGTGTGAGCAGGCCTTCAGGTGGGTATGGGAGTGGCCCGTGAGGAACATCAACATACAGTGGACCACGAACCTCAGGTAGAGTCATAATAGTGCAATCCCCATCTCCTGGACTGTCTGGGGTTGGAGGAAGCTTCTCATAGAGTGAGCTGCTGCAGGGCTCAGAGGGGAAGAGAATGTCTGTTGCTGGAGCTGGCAGAGTGAGTGGCAGCAGGGTGGAGAGTGTGGTGGTTGGAGGTGCAGGGCTGCCTTGTGGGTTTGAGGGGGCAGATGGAGAAAGAGAGGGAGCTACTGTAGTTGTAACTGTTGCAGTTGGGGCAAGTGGTGGTGGTGTGGTGGCACCAGTGGGATCAAAGCTGAAGAGGGGTTCCCCAAAGGGGAAGCTGCTGCTGCCTAGCTGAGGCGTATATGGAGGTGTGCACACAAACTCCTTGGTCTGCTGGGCCTGGGTTGTAGGCACTGGTGGTAAAGGAAGTGGCAATGCAGGCAGTGGAGGATCTACCTGGAAAGCTGGGGGAAGTAGAATGTTTTGGGTGAGGAAGTCCAAGTCTGACACTGTGGCAACTGTGACGGGGGATGAAGCAGCTGAAGGCCTGTCAACTGATTCACTGGGTGGCTGCTGGAAGAAGGTCTCTTCCTCCAGAGAGGAGAGACTGGAGCGTGGACCACTCTCTAATGGCATCGTTTCCATTGAGGAGCTGGCACCTTGCTCTTCCGCAGAGCCAGTGCTGCACACTGTTGTGCTGAAGTCAAACGACTGACCCGAGAGACCGCTGCTCCCAGGTGTGAACACTTGGTCAGGACTGGAGAGTGTCTCTGGACTCTGCAAGCTTGCAGGGTCTTGTTGGGAGGTGCTGGTGCTGGTGCTCAGCACTACAGAGAGCTGAGTCTCCTCAGAGCTCAGCTGTTGCCTCACTGACCAGGCCTCTGACTCACTGCAGTAAGAAGAACAAAGAGATGGGTTAATGACATTTTCACCTTTTTGAATTTGTAGAATTAACCACTTACACGTTTGTTAGACTTCAGCTGTACCTGATGATGTAGTTGTTGCTGCTGATAGGGTTCTCTCCTGTCTCTAGCTGCAGGACCATGTAAACCCAGACCCACGAGTGATCTGCAGCTTCCACGCGTACCACCATCTCAGCCCTGCCTTCTCCTCCTTCTCTCACTGTTTGGAAACAGAGGAGGGAAAGAATGAGTCAAGACATATTCCACCCCGCATGAGATCTTGAGTCATATATCATCTCTGTAGGTGTTCTGAAATGTTCCTCTACTACACGGATGTACTGTGGGAGTTGGTCATGGTGAGTGTCAATGCAGTGATTAGCAGCTATGTGGTGGGAGTTGCCTCATACTACACACTGAACTGAGGTAGTAAACTTCGGTGAGACTTTCATCACTCATGTGATACGTGATACTCACACAAACTGCAGTGCTGAGATGAGGCATGCGAAAGGTCTTGTGGATGCAGAAGGCTGTACCAGGAGCGAGAGCGCAGGGCCTCCACATCCATACCCAGGTAAACACTCACACTGCAAGAGAACAAAGTACTTCTGTTGAGACAATGTAATCTGTTTCACATAGATTAGATAAGTATGCAGTAGCCCTATGAATAGTCATGAAAAGTGGATATAGAATGGTAGCCTCACCTGTCCTGTGCGTCCTGTAGTCTCATGTCACGACTGTGCTGTGAGCGGAAACACGATAGGAGGAAACTGCTCTCTAACGATGGGGTCAAAGCTTGTTCAGTGGAGGTGCCAGGTCGGGGTGGGTGAGGCTCCAGAGGTGCACAGAAGCACACCCATACAGGGTTGGAGGTCCAGTAGGATCCTGGTGCGGAAGGGCCAGGCGGTGGTGACAGACAGCGAGCCCGAATCAGGACAAGCTTATTACCAGCACTTTGCCTGCGCACTGACTTTGAGGTGTTGAAACGGCAACGGAACAGTCGGTCTAAAATAAGGAGGAGAGAAATAGTTACAACCTGCATTTCTTGCATAAATTAATTATTGAATTACACGAATGTGTAGACATCTTACCTGTCTCAGGTGAGGTCGGAGGCACCAGGTTACTCCTCATAATAAAGTGGTCTGTAGGGTCTATTATGTCATACACACTGTCCCCTTGGGCGACCAAATCTACCTGAAAGTTCAAACAGAATGTTTCTTAAGAAAAATGCTTTTCACTTTCCACCTTATGCATTTGCTGGTGTAATAATGAAAACAATAATAAGAATATCTAGCTGTTTTACTCACCATTGAGTGTCCGAGGTGCTCAGAGACGCTGTCCGACAGGTAAAGTAGTTTTCCTTCCCCGGTCAGTAGCATTAGGAAACCTGGCATGGCTTGTACCAACTCTGAGAGCTCGTGAAATGAGAAGAATCTCGCGCTTTCCTCGGCACCGCTAGTTGCAGCTACATCTGAAAGAATTGACGATGAGACATGAATAAACCATGCACGCTGTCTCCACACATGCCGCTGCATTGTAAATGTAAACTCTCTGCACGCTGTCACACGGTAGGCTTTTCAGCACCATGGACAGCACTACTGTGTTTCAGCACTGCGGAGAGCAGCTTGTAAGCTTAAAAATCGCTATGAAGTACGATTCTCTTACATATCATAAACTGTCATGTTTTTTTTTTTCATAATTTATATTCAGTTCAGGCTGTCTAACGAGATCCACCTGTTGCCACTCGCGTAGCTCCTGCTTAAACACTTCTACTACGCCTCTTATTTTCTTGACAGCAATGTTTAACAATGCTACATGACGCTAACACAGCTGATACACGCCTGCAGTGTATGCAGTGAATATAAACGAATATTTACCTTGACAGAAGAAGACAGATTTTCTCGTGTACATGCAGGCAAGGGACATGATGTGTAGATAAGAGAGGCGAGCCTTGTCCGCATCGGTGATGGGCAACAAGTCTCTCAGGTTTCTGATCTCTGCGTTTATTTGGTCCCTCCGAGCTTTCGAAGCTCCTTTCGTGGATCGGTACATTGTGGTCGGTGGTCGAGGGGAAGGTGAGCAGGAGGAACTCGGGTGAAGTTGTGTTGAGTGCGGCGTGGCTCGAGGAAAGCGTAGATCTCTTTCCTTGAATGTGGTCAGAGTCACGGTGCGTGTTTTCACTGGAGTGTCATCTCAGCTCATGGCCAGAGTCAGGCTGCGCTCCTTTCTCCTGCCTGTCCCGGGTTTTCCTCTTCGGTTCCGCCACAGCGCCTGGCTCGGTACGGACCGGAGGCTCGGTGGCTTTCTCCTCCGGCTCGGAGCGTCAGTCAGTCGGCTGTTGTTGGAGCCGTGTCTCGCCCAGATGTCGGGAGCCCGTAAATCTGGTGGAGTTTCTCTGCTCGCCGGTAACTTATATAGGCTGGGACTCCGCTGGTGTAGGGGGGCTCCCAACGCGCCAACACCGACGTAAAAGAGAGAGCGAGAGAATGAGAGGAAGGGGGGAGTAGCACGGAGGGGAGGGCTGGGTGATTTTATGTGTCTCATATCAATGTTTGCAGCGCTGAAACTCACTCCTCTCCCCCTCCCTTCCCGTCTACTCCGGCTCTGACTCCGGTTCGACGTCAGCATCCCCTCTCCCCGTTGATGACGTTGGCTTGAAATCGGGAGCTCCGGCGACGCAAAAAGCCCGATTTGGACAAAACCGAGCAGGGGGCGGAGCCAGCGTGTGAAACGTAGACGGAGTCACCGGGCTCCGTTGGATGGAGGGGGGCGAGAGGGGGGTCCTGTAACTGAGCTGCATACGAACGAGATGGGCTACAGATGTCTTGCTGTTTCATTGCTAATGTAACGCAGCTACCTGACTGCAAACTTCAGCTATGATTCAGAACTTGATTCTGCCACTTCATGACGATTTTCTGCTAATGCCATTGATCACAGGTGTTCACAGATTTGCATGGATTGTCATGGATGTGCCTCATGAATACGCAGGTCACTGTGTGTCATCTTTCTTCTTTGAGCAAATCCATTTCACTCTCTCCGCTCACAACGTGCACCGTTACAGCTCACAGCCAGACAGGTCAGTGAGGCAGTAAGAGGAGCTGTTCACAGGCATTTCTGGCGGTGGAGTGGTTTTGTGAATGGAGGGTAAAAAAGTGTGCTATAATTGCTCTGTCCTTGAGTGAGCGCCGCACTGAAGCAGAAACACAATAAAAGCACCTCTTTATTTTATTACATAAATTCATACTCTCTACCCTTATAAGGCAAAACACTGACAGGAGCGACGGCGCAGCTCCGGCCAATTAGAATGCGCGCGCGAAGCAACGCCGGTCGCGGCAGCCAATGAGGGCCCTTGGAACGTAAGGACGCAGGCGGCGCGTAATGCGCGCGGAGAACGCGATTGGTCAGTGCGCAGTGAGCTCGAGGCCGCGGTGGAGCTGGAGCGCTGGAGTCACAGCAGGCCGAGCAGGAGCAGGTCAGTCACGCGCCCCTCTGACCGTGCACATCCCTCAGGGAGAGCGACCACCGGCGGGCCACGGACCTCCACAGACTCTCCTTTTCTCTGTGTGTGTCGTTATCTGCGCCTGCCTTATTCGCAGCTGATAAGCAAGCGAGTGAGTCAACACGAGGGTCTCGTAAAGGGCGAAAACCTGCGGCTCGTGCAATCACCCTGCCATCCGGTTAGAGCAGACCTCAGAGCGAGCAGCGGGCACCTTTTGGAATGGTCTATATTTGGCAGCCTTAAGTGACTCAGTTGTCCCGGTTAAAGTGCGTCCGGGACGCGCCAAATCACGCCGTCTCTCTGCACGAGAGGCAACGTGTTGCATCAAGATTGCAGCTTGTTGTTCATCCCTCTGGCTCTCGTTCAGAAGTTTTTTCGAGGGGCTTAAACCAAGTAGCAAGAGGAGAGCGACCTGCTGTTGGCCCACTGATGTCAAAGCTGGCGGCCCACTGACGTTTTGGCCCACCGGTGGTTAAGCAATGTTAGACAAATGGCACTTTTCATTGCTCATTTTGCGCTGATAGTCAAATTGGCTTGTTTTTCTTTCGTTTCTTTCTTTAGTTATCCTCTGTGAATTAGTTTAGTACTTTTAATACTTTTAACGGCAGTATCATAAATAAAGCCAGTGAAACAGCTATAACCAGTCTAGCGCGGTGTCAACATAATCATTTTAGATTAGGCCTAGTTATTAGTTTTTTTCTCAGGGCAATAGTCTGGGTGGTCCGAGGGTGGGCCAGCAGCGGCAAACAGTCAGCGGGGTTCCGACCTCATCAAGCCAGCGGTCCGATATATGCTCGCTATCTGACTGTATATACGCTCAGAAACATCCAGCACAGCGCGACACACAACTACAGTCTAACTGTTTTTCATTGTAAACCCCCCTTGCATGTTGAAATAGTAGGAGCGTGTGTGAAGTGACCGCCTACGTGTTACCCTTCCTAAAAATATCCCCAGCATGGCTACCTGCTCACTGACACACTGCACTCGAGGAGATAGATGGAGCTCATCAACAATACAGCGTTACTATTATTAGGCGCAGTGTTTGTGTTTTGGGGGTGAAAAATAGAAAGCTGGGGAGTCATGTGAGGTCCGGGGGGAAGAGTCAACAGCCTGGAAAGCAAAGTGCGTGGTGCTGAGTCGTGGGGCGTCATGTTTATGCAATTCTCATCTTTGGTGTGCAAAGTGTGTTACATCAGAAGGTGTGATCTACCTCTGTCTGAACAGCATATGGAAACAGTTATGTAAAAATGTAAGCTGTAGTTATAAGAAGTAGCACTTTTCTTTGTGTACACACTTAAAAAAGATGGTTCTTATAGAACCATTTCATACCTAAGTGGTTGTTTGCATAGTGAAATGGTTCTTCAGACTGATGGAGAATGTGTTGTATCTGATTCTACATAGAACCTTTTTGAAAATGGTTCTATATAGTGCCAAAAAGGGTTCTGCTATTGTTGCAAGTTTGACATCAGAACAATAGCAGAACCCTTTTTGCTGCTATATAGAACAATTTTCATAAAGGCATCACATTCTCCATCAATCTGAAGAACCATTTCACCAAGCAAAGAACCATTTAAGCATGAAATGATTCTGTATAGAATACGTGGTTCTAAATAGAACCACTGCATTTACAAAAGAACCCTTCAAGAGCCTGAGATCAGTCTAAGACAAAAGACACAAAGACAATTGGGGTATAATGATACATAAAATTCAGGATTCGATTCAATACGATTCAGTAATGTCCCAAAAGATACATTTTTTGATACGGCAAAAATAATTAGTGTACGTTTTGATAGGAAACGAATGAAGGAGGAATGCTCCATCAGAGCCTGAGGAATCCATAGAAAACCTCAAATGCCATTAATGCTTAATGCTTTGCTGTAGTCTCAGAAATGACACCTTCTTGAATAAAAAGGACATACAAACTAACATCACAGGTTCTACTACTGACACAAATGCACAAGCAGCAGGTTAGAGACATCTGAAGCAGCTCTAGGTGGAGCTCTGTAAAATCAGGAGGCTTCTTCTTGTGTTTTTTGATTTTTTAACACCAGGTTACGTGTTTGGGAGTCAAATTTAGAGATAATGAATGGCTGGGTTAGGAAATGTGCTCTCTCAAAAGTGCCATGAATAGTAGAGGTGTGACAATTTTTCATTTGATTCAATGTGATACAGTCGTGTCCCGACACAATACATTTTCAGTACAGCAAAAATAACCAGCAACATTCAGGTGTGCTTTGTGTTCATATTGTTGAAGGGGAATTCCACCACTTTTTTACATTTCTGCATAGATAAATAATGGAACCAAAGTAATTCAGAGTAGTTTGATCCTCTGTTTCTAGTTTATGCGCAAATTCTAAAAAAACATTTTACCATGTTAATGTTTGTACCATACACATAGCTTGCATGCACATTAAGGGCACTTTTTAAAAAAAAAATTCACAACCCCTGGAATTTAGAATAACAGAAAGCTTAGTCATTTGAGTATGGATGCGTGCATAACATAAGCCCTTCATCCTTGTACTCGGATAGCATGTGTGCACAGTTTTGATGACTGACAGATTTTCCACAAATGATGATAAATGAGAGATGCTCAGAAGAGACTGAGGGGTGTACTGTTTTAAATTTGTATACACTCTTTTTAAACATGTATTAAAATCATTACACCACTAAAAGACAACAAATTGGTTCCTAGATGCTTCAGAACTGAAGTATTAAACTCAGCTTCTGGAGGGTGACAGCCCAAAAATTAGTGTTCTCCCTCTTCAGCAGCATCCAGTTCAGCTCATGAAGGCCTTGCTAATCAGCTGTATGAGTTCAGTCAGCTGTAATGCTAAATTCTACAGTGCTGTGGACCTCCAGGACTGGAATATGACAATCTCTAAGCATTTCAACAATGTATAAGCATTGTCATAGAGAGCAATGTGTTGTCTTTGTGTGCTTTATCTCAGTAGACTGATTCCAAGTTTTATATGGACACATCAAAAGAGTGTAGTGCAGGTTGGCACTTAAGGCAGTGAAGCCCAACCCCGGTCCTGGTGATGTACCGCCCTGGAGAGTTTAGTTCCAACCCTAGCCACTTGGACCCTTATTTATGAAGCTTCTCAGAGTAGGAGTGCTGATCTAGGGTCTGTTCCTGTCAATATGGTCATCATAAATTAGATAGGAATCTGATCCTACATCAGCATGCCTACTGTGAGATGTTTTATGAATACTGGCCCTTATCGCTTGGCTTAAGGACTGTGAAGGCTTCTTTGAGGACATATTAAAGGCGAATTCCACTGATTGTTCAACAGTTCTACAGAATTCGGTTCTAGAAATGTAAACATTCACATTCAGAGCGTTTTGATGTGAGATGGTGCATGGTAGAGAAACTTACCAGCTCTAATTTCTCTGCAGTGGTGGTGATAGGAACCAGGAGTGGTGACATAACCAATGCAAATATAGTCCTTTACCATCCAAGACTGCCAGTGAACCTACACATGTCTTCTGAGTTTTATATGTAATATTGATAATAGTAAAATAGTGTCAAATCTGAAAATATAAGCTTGCTTTGTGTAATCTTCTGCCTTACACCCTGCATGTACCTCTCCACCCTGAGTGTATTTAAACCTTCTCAAAACAATCATAAACCAATCTCTCAGGCATCTGGCAAGATCAGAAGTGGTAAGTTCAGGTCCAAAAAAAGTGAAAATCATTTCCAGGATTCTGTACCAATGGCATTGCTGCTCTAGTCAGATCAAACCAGTAACAGAGGTGTCCATGCATTTGGAACAAAATCATTGTAAGGGTTTTTACTTTCTGGACCAGAATTTACTACTCATAGGCAGCGTATCCATAACTATTTCATGTAGTAACTTTTTGTGAGGGAGCTTTTAGAAACATGAAATAGTCTGGATAATGTAAACAGTTCTCACTTCTCTGGAAAGGGGCATTTCCCATTAAACCACACTGAAAGACTTTGTTTAATCTTAACCATTTAATTCTGCAGACATTTTGAAAAATCTATGGAATTTCTACTATGTAGTATCTTCAGCTGAAATGGGAAATTTTCCATCGACTTCAGTGATTTTCAGTTAGTTATTTTAGACGGCTTTTTTCCATGATAAAAAATTTCATTTGTTTATATGAGATCTAAATTTATTTATATTATTATCAACAACATAACGAATGTTATCTCCATAGAACAATATTTGTTATGTCATGATAATGATACAAATAACACAAGATCCAACATAGCTTTGGTGTGATAATTACATATAAATAGAAAAATTGAGTAAAAAAATTGCAAATCCATAGCCTTTTAGGGCTTCCATGAACATAAGCTAGTAAGTAATTTTAGACCATTTGTTTTGATTAATTCATCATAAAATGTTCATACATTAAAAAGGGAAACTGGCCTTGATGTTAAAAATGATAATACAGAAAAATAAAGTACAGTTTTGTTCTGACAGTGACAGTATGTTTCCAGATTTGCGTCCAGTTTTTCAACAGAAAACCCGAACTGTTAAACAGAAAGTCTTTTAAACGGAAAATCTTTTTAGTTTCTGCTTGTAAAGAGTCTTAGACATTTCACGTACACACGGCTGCAGTGTACCAGGGAGCATCTGTTTGGTTCTGGTTCTTATGGTAATGGCAGCCATTGTAGTGCTGGTCCATGTGGGCATCGTGGGTGGCCAGGAAATGGGGTGTATCACTAGAGTGGTGGATGTGAGTAAATGGTGGCAGAGGGAGATGATGGTAAAAGGAGCATGGAACAGACACGCCAGGGAGTCCAGTGTCATATGATAACTCTTCTTTTTAACCTGACCATCCCTGCAGACAGGAAGACCAGAGCACATAACAGCTCTGTATGTTATTTTTCTGGACAAGCCTAGTCGTGGACTAATGTTGCACCATTAATGGATACATCTTTTTTTGGTCCAAGCTCGTGTCTAGAAAGATTATTATATGTGTGAAAGGTCTTCAAAGGTGGGGAAAAATAGGAAAGCGTGTGAGAAAAAAAAATCTAAATAAGTTTATAAGAACATACACTAGCTGGCCACTTTATATCAAACACCTAAAGTACTGTGCAAAAGTCAGAGACCACCCTTCTTTTATTCAGTTTTCCAGTCAAACAGTTATTAGGTACAGTATTTAGTGTGTTTGCTTTTTGCCTTTATTACAGCTTCCATTCTTTTCAGGAGATTTGCTTTCAGTTTTTTAAAAACATCTGCGTGGATATTTTTCCACACCTCCAAAGTTCAGTCTTAGAAGTTGGTTGCATTTTCTCATTCTCATGATCCATGTAATCCCAAACACATTCAGTGATACTGAGATCTGGCCAGTCCATTGCTCTGAGAACACTAGCGTCTTCTTTGATTTGCAAATGTTCTTCTTTTTTGTGTATTTCCTTTTCTCAGTAACTGCTACTCCTGCTACTACTTTTCTCCTATCTCTCAAAGATAAACGTTTTAAGTACTAATTATCTGATTGTGACAGTTTTACACAGTTGTAAGGAGTCATATTTTCTTCATATCTAGAGTCATTCTTGGCTGGAGTTTTTTGGATGACAGCCTCTCTGCTCCCAACTAATGACTCTGATGCATGTAAAAACTACAGCAATCCCACTTGCCTGATACACTCATGCGAGCCCCACACATGCTACTGTACCACTACCAAGTCAGTTTCACTGAGTACAAGACCCAAATAACATCTGGTCAGCAATGGCTCTGTGATTAGAACCTGAACAAATGTGTGACCAAGAAACTTTTATAGTGGAGCTATAAGGTAAGTGTAGCTCATACAGTGGTCAGTGAGTGGAAGTAGAAGTTAGATGTTTCTAATAAAGTGGCCAGTAGTGGATGTAGAAGGTAGATGTTTCTAATAAAGTGGCCAGTGAGTAGAAGTAGAAAGTAGATATTTCTAATAAAGTGGCCAGTGAGTGGAAGTAGAAGGTAGATGTTTCTAATAAAGTGGCCAGTGAGTGGACGTAGAAGGTAGGTGTTTCTAACAAAGTGGCCAGTGAGTGGAAGGAAAACTTAGATGTTTCTAATAAAGTAGCCAGTGAGTGAAAGTAGAAGGTAGATGTTTCTAATAAAGTGGCCAGTGAGTAGACGTAGAAGGTAGATGTTTCTGATAAAGTAGCCAGTGAGTGAAAGTAGAAGGTAGATGTTTCTAATAAAGTGGCCAGTGAGTGGAAGTAGAGGGAAGATGTTTCTAATTAACTGGCTAGTCAGTAGAAGTAAAAGGTAGATGTTTCTAATAAAGTGGCCAGTGAGTGGAAGTAAAAGTTAGATGTTTCTAATAAAGTGGCCAGTGAGTGGAAGTAGAAGGTGGATGTTTCTAATAAAGTGGCCAGCGAGTGAAAGTGGAAGATAGATTTTTCCAGTGAAGTGGCCAGTGAGTGGAAGTAGATGGTAGATGTTTCTAATAAAGTGGCCAGCGAGTAGAAGTAGAAGGTAGATGTTTCTAATAAAGTGGCCAGTGAGTAGAAGTAGAAGGTAGATGTTTCTAATAAAGTGGCCAGTGAGTGGAAGTAAAAGTTAGATGTTTCTAATAAAGTGGCCAGTGAGTGGAAGTTGAAGTTAGATGTTTCTAATAAAGTGGCCAGTGAGTGAAAGTAGAAGGTAGATATTTCTAATAAAGTGGCCAGTCAGTATAAGTAGATGGTAGATGTTTCTAATAAAGTGGCCAGTGAGTAGAAGTAGAAAGTAGATGTTTCTAATAAAGTGGCCAGTGAGTGGAAGTTGAAGTTAGATGTTTCTAATAAAGTGGCCAGTGAGTGGAAGTAGAAGGTAGATTTTTCTAATAAAGTGGCCAGTGAGTGGAAGTTGAAGTTAGATGTTTCTAATAAAGTGGCCAGTGAGTGAAAGTAGAAGGCAGATGTTTCTAATAAAGTGGCCAGTGAGTGGAAGTTGAAGTTAGATGTTTCTAATAAAGTGGCCAGTGAGTGAAAGTAGAAGGCAGATGTTTCTAAGAAAGTGGTAAGAGTACATTGTTGGCTTTAATAATTTGATTTTTTTTACTTGATGGCCAAAAGCTGCCTACCATGTACCTAGAACCAACACCCAAGTTAACATTTGAATTTAACTTTCTATTTAAATCCAGTAAAAATATATATTTGTCCCTGTCCCTGTCTAAGAATACCTTAATTTAAATATATCACTGACCTTAAAACCCTAGAGATTCAAATGTCTGGTTTAGATTAATAGAGGAATACCAATTCTCATAAGACTACATTTGCTTTTTAAGAGTATATACTCTACTATATTTCCCCAGAGTGAATTCCACAGACTTAGATTTTTTGTCAATTATACCTCATCAACAAGTTCACTGACTTTAATTTGATTTGCCTTTTCAGAAAGAAGTTGGTTGAGTGGATAGCTGCTTATCGTGCATCTACGGAAAAAAGAAACCCAGCGAGCAGAGCGGAGCAATCAACAATGCTGATGCTGCTGCCGTGTGGTCAGCGAATTCTGAAATGCACAGGAGTTCATCACTAAACTCTCTAAGTAAGTACACGCAGAATTATGAAGCAGGAGAACGGCACGCGCTGTCCTGCTCAGAAATGGAAAGCCCATTAAGAGCGCAGAAAGAGCTGCAGAAAATGCTTTACTGAGAAACGAAATATTAGCAACCTCTTCTGCAGTTGAAGGATGCTTGTTCTCCATCTCGAGATTCTTTCTCGTAGCTGGTGTTTATTTTTACCCGGAGAGAATCAAGGTCTTCACTCCGCTTCTTGAAAGAAAAGAGCTAATCTGTCGCCTAGCAACACCTCCCACTCCTGCTGAAGCTGGAGTGAGAGAAAAGGAGGGAAGTAAAGGGACGGTCGGTCTGAAAGAGATGAGAAAGGTGGTCTATGGCAAAGGTAAAGGCAGGGCTATTGGGTTAAATGGTGAATCAGGAGGAGCATTTGAGCATTATGGATGAGATGGATGGATTGGTGGTCAGGATCGGTCAATATTTGGGGAGAACAGATGGACTGTGTGACTCTATGCTTGGGATTTATAGCAGTATGGGTGCATTTGTACCAAAAGGGTGAATGTTCATGAATTTTGTGCATACATGTACATTCTTGTGGGTGGCTAATTTGGTACACTCTTAAAAATAAATGTGCCAGAAAGGGTTGCCATAGAAGAACCATTTTTGGTTTCCTAAGTAACCTTTTAACAGACACTTCTTTAATATAGAATTTAAGTAAATAAGACATGTGTGACTAATGTGAAGGTTCCAGACCAGTTAAAGGTTTTTTATTTCCAAGAACTGTAGTTTCAAGCCAAGAACCATTTAAGAGTCTTTATTTTTAAGAGTGTAGGTTTATACTGTATATGTTTATGGTCCATTGTCCTGGCATGCAGTCTGCCAGTTCCTCAGAAACCTATACTAATATAAGTGAGCAAACACCCACGCACACCCACACTCTGCCTCTCCCTCCTTCCCTGCCTCAGCTAGTGATGTTTCCCCAGCCTGTAGCCTTGTGCATTTTCTCTTTTTTCTACTTTTTTTCCCTTTTTTTTCCATGTACAGTCTATTTTTAGAACTTGGGGCACAGAACAGTGGGAATAGTTGGACTTTTGTTGCTGGTGTCATTCTCTCTCTCTCTCTCTCTCTCTCTCTCTCCTCGCCCCTAAGGCTTCCTTGCTTTCCACATGAACTCACAGATGATTATAAAGTAAGGTCTGAATGGTGAGTGCCCATTCATAATTCTACAGTTCATTGAGAAATATCACAATATATCTTCACTTTTATGCTGCAGTTATCTGCAGTTATGAATGGCTGTTTAAGCGCATTGTTCTTTAGGTAGTGCAGCACTGTAGGTGATCCACATGTTTGTTAATACTATTACTGAGGAACAATCTAATGTTTGCAAATTTCATAATCTGTCCTTCCTTTCTATTTCTGTTCTTTTTCTTTTATTAAACTGGCCTCAGAATTGCAGTAGTACATGCCAGCACACAGTGCTCCCTGTCTCTCTCTCTCTCTCTCTCTCTTTTTCTCTCTCTCTCCCTCAGTAAGTTGGTGCTGATGCAAGGTTGCCATGGTGATGTGATGTAGATAAGTGACATCACAGCAGACCTCCTAGCAGCAGAGATTTTTTTCTTTTTTCCTCCTTCCCTGTCTGTCACTCTCTTTCTCTCTCGCTCTCTCTCTTACTCTCTCTCTCTCTCTCTCTCTCTCTCTCTCTCTTTCTCACTCTCTCTCTCCCTCTCATTTAATACCAAGCCAAAGGCACTGCATTGCAAAACACTATGTATGATGTAAAACAACCTCAGAATTTTACAACAAGCACATACACAGTTGGCATTGCTCATCCTGCAGTTCTTTCTGACTGTAACCACTTGCTATTCTTCTTTTTTTCCTTCTTTTTTGCCATTCTTGACTCAGGTGATATCATAAAACCCCACTCAGAATGAATTATTCAGAGTGTCTGTGTTACCTTTGTCCTTCAGGCTCTCTGTATGTCCCTCCAATCCAAGGGCCTTTTTGTAGATTGACTGGCAGCCAAGACTCTCTAATACAGCCCTGGAAAATAGAGTCCTAAATTTGTTGACGTAAGTTGAGTCATTGGACAGCAAGAGAGTTACCATATTAACTCCCTCTTGGTTCTTCTTTTCCTCACATGTAGCACCAGGTTTAGTTGATCCATATTTATGTTTACCTTCTTGAAATTGGTGGAAAGGCACACAGAAATAATCAATGGAAAAATGAACTAAGATGGAGATTTGGTGGAATGTTGCATAACTATTAGAGGAGGACAGAGAGTGGGCAGGGAAGGATAGACAGAGGAAAAGAACAAGAGAGCGAGAGAGCGAGGGAAGAAAAAGGTACTTTAGTGCCTGTTTTAGCTCCAGGCTGGTTTATGATTATTGCTTTTATCTTCCTCTATTTGCCCCAGGCTCCCACTCTTTGAAAACAAAAATACTTTCCCCCCAGGTACCAGCATTTCTCATTGATTTGCGATCATTTCGGCAGCACGGCCCATTTCACAATGGTGACATTTGGGAGGCAGGTTTTGGGTGTATCTGCTGGATTTGATCTCGCTCACTACAGATTTCTGCAGTGTAATGAACAAAGTCCTTTGTACTGATTTTGAAAGATAGAGAGGTAAAGCAGAAGACAGAAGGAAAGTGAATAAGCGAATGTGTTTGGCTGTCTAAAATGCTGTTTGAATGGAATAAGTTTTCCTGATGCACAGTACTGTGCAAATGTCTTAGACACCTGAGAAAATTTAAAAAGCTGTATAACTGGGCAGGAAGTGTGAATCTGCCCAGAAAAACATTAATAGAGTAAATACAAAAAACAGTATAATACAGTAAGTAACGATTTTACATATATCAATGTGTTTGTTTAACCATTTCCAAACCTGTCCTCATGTCAGACGGATAGTATTTGCAATTATCATCCAACACCTGGTTTCTAATTAACACTTCATTAAATTAACTCAGTTGTGCGGCTGATGGAGTTTAACAAATCCATGCAATGGCCACAGGCATTGAGGATAAATCTATACACTTAAAGCGGAAGGTTCTATAAGGGTTCTTTGGTAAAGAAAATGGTTTGATAACAAATCATTAACACTCAAAGCGTTCTTTGCATTGTGAAAGGGTTCTTCAGATTGATGGAGAATATGCTGTAGATGGTTGTACATACAACATTTTAGAAAAGGGTTCTATATGGCAACAAAAGGGTTCTTCTATTGTTACAAGCTTGACAGTGTAACAATTCAAGAATACTTTTTGATGCTATATAGAACCCTTTAAAAAAGGTTCTATGTAGAACCATACACAAGACATTCTCCATCAGTCTAAAGAACCATTTCTTAATGCAAAGAACCCTTTAATCGTGCAAAGGATATTTTGAGTGTTCATAGTTCTACATAAAACCATTTTTTTTAAATAGAAATTTTGAAGAAGCATCTTTTTTTAGGAGTGTAGAGCAAAACGTGTTCATCTAAGAAGCTCACTAGATATCAGCTAATTTTTTAGATAACAAGAAACTCTTGTTACTTTCTACGGTATTATGGGGCTTCTAACAACCTAACAACCATGCAAGACCTGGTAGACCACCAAAACTGTCACCATCAGATAAACAGTACTTAAAGCTTTCATTGAGAGGAGAACATGAAACTCCACTCTTGCTTCAGATCTGAAAAATCCACAGGAGTTTTCGTCCATCCTTCCACTAGAACATCAAAACTTGACAGAGCCCAGATGTCAACATCATTGAATGTGTTTGGAATTACTTGGATCATAGGAAGCAGAAAATGTAACCAACTTCTAAGACTGACCTTTGGAGGTGTGGAAAAATATCCCTGCAGATTTTAAAAACTTATAGCATATCATGAAAAAGAGTGGAAGGTATAAAAAAACTGAAGGATGGACATACTAAATAATGAAAAAGTTGATATTATATTTAGTTTTTGAGGATTATTAGTGGCCATTTTGACTGGAAATTAAATACATGAAAAGACTTTTGCACAGTTAATGGTTTTGAACAGTTTGCTTATGTACCTACTTTTATATGTTCATATGACATCTGTAATGTTAATGAGTGATTCGCATTATATAATAGATCTCTGTGTACATTACAGAAATGTAAGTATATAGTCAAGTTATGCGTTGTTGCCTCACCAAAAATGTTCCATGTGTGGCTTCCACTGTTACACATGGAACATTTTGGGTGAGGCAACCATACTTAAAGTTTAAAACAAGTCCTGAAATTGCTCATTATTTCATTTATCACAACCATCTACCTAGCTAGGTGGCTTTATGTTGAATGTAATGTGTCACAGATTACAGTTTACAGACAACCATCAAAATTACAACATAAACTCAAACAATAGCCACCTTATTGCATGTTTTAATGTTTGATGTTACTGTTTGGACTTAACAATACTTCTTAGGTCAATACTCCCCAAACATTTCCATACTTTCCATACTCCTTTCCCACAGGATATGACGGAACATGTCATTTTGCACTGGAATGGTATAAAGTGTGATTATTTCATTTTATAGTAATTTTATAGTAGGTAAAATCCACAATAATGTTTACAGACACAGAAACAAATGTCCAACATGACTAATTCAGACAAGACTACAATCAGAGAGATACTTCAGTAATGGTTACATTACCACAACTCTTCATGTTCAACTAATCCCATTTGAACGGTACTTAAGACACAGCATCAGAGCTAATGAAGCGAACGATAACTCTGACAAACTCTGATTCATTGAGATGAAAGTCAGAATGGAGAGTCTATTACCTGACTGACAGCTCATCATCTCAACTGTTGACTCATCCAGTGCAAAGTAGGCTACTGCTTTTCTCTTTTTTTCTATACACTCTCCACCCAGTTACTTAACAGTGTTAACACAACTGCAGAAAGGCAAATGTGGGTCAAAGATAAAAGGAGGGTGGACAAGAGACATGGTCTAGGAAAGGAAGGTGTCACACTGAATGAACAAAAGAAGAAACTGCATTAACAGTTCGTCTGCTCTCGGTGGGTGTTCACAGAGCAGAAGGATGCCAATGGAGAGCTCTGCAGTGCAGCGATAAAATAGTCTGGTCGACATAGAACGGAGCTTGGCAGCAGAATGAACAGTTCTTTGACACCTTATGTTCACAAGCAGACACATTCATGGTGACAGTCCCTGCCACATGTTACTCGTTCATTCGCCATCAGGACGTTCTATCATCTCTCACTCCATTTTTTATACGGATGAACAAGACAAGTGGCTTTTTTCTCAGCAGTCACTTTGTCATGTTTTTTATACATATGTCTTACAATGTGTGAATATATAACTATGTGTTATTGTCCTTGGTGAATATGAATATTAGAGCCAGGCCTTCAGGTCAGGCCTTGGTCAAAAAACGAGAAAAAACCCTCCTCCATAATAATGCTAATTTGTGCTAACACCTCTGTGGGATTTCTATGTTAGCATTAAGCTAATGATGGAGTACATGAACATTTTTTGGCCATTCTAGATTAAATGTGGACACTTGAAGCTTGTAAGACATTCTATATGTGGTATTTTCAACCAACAACTGGTGGGATACTAGTTCTCTCTCCACAAAACTCTCCACAGCAGTTAGCTTTAATGCATGGAATATCAGGCACTATATACACACATCACTGTGTGTATCCTCCGCTGGAAGCCAATTCTGTGTTTGGTGCAGCTTCTTTCCTCTGATATTAGAATAGCTGGTAAGATGGCGTCACAAAATCACTTTCTGGTTCAAGAAGGGCACTGGATCATTTGAACGAAGTGGTAACTTTTAGGGTTTTTAGATGCAGCCACAGAGTGAACTTTTTTCTCATGAAATTGCTCCCACTCGTTGAAAATCAAAACATTACTGGTTGATTTCACTCTCGCTTCCTAAATGTGTTTTATATGTTTATATGTTAGTTCAACCTTGTTTCCAAAAAAATTGGTATGCCGTGCAAAGTGTAAATAAAAACAGAATGCAATGATGTAGAAATTAATTAAACCATATATATGATTGAAACAAGTGCAAAGACAACATATGAAATGTTGAAACTGAGAAATTTAAAGTTTTGAATTTGATGCCAGCAACATGTTTCAAAAAAGTTGAAACAAGGGCAACAAAAGATCGGTAAAGTTGTGTAATGCTAAAAAATTGGCAAAACATCTCACAATTAATTAGGTTCATTGGCAACAGTTCAGTAACACAATTAGGTATAAAAAGAGTATCACAGAGAGAGTCTTTCAGAAATAAAGATGGCAAGGAAAGTCCACCACTCTGTGAAAGACTAAGTGGACATTGCAATAATTAAAAATAACATAAAATAGCAAAGAACTTGTGGAATTCATCATCTATGGTACATAATATGATTAAAAGATGCAGAGAATTTATAGACATCTCTGTATGCAAGAGACAAGGCTGAGAACCAATACTGGCTGGCCATGGCCCTCAGGCAGCACTGCATTAAAAACACGCACAATTCTGTAAATCTGGAAATCAATGCATGGGTTCAGAGACACTTCTGAAAACCATTGTCTCTGAGCACAGTTCGTTGCTGCATCCACAAATGCAAGTTAAAACTCTACCATGCAAAAAATATATAAACAAGACCCAGAAATGCCACCACCTTCTCTGAGCTCATTTAAGATGGACTGATGCAAAATGGAAAAGTGTCCTGTGGTCTGACGAATCAAACTTTTTTTTTGGAAATCATAGACGCTATGTCCTCCAGGCTAAAGAGGAGGGGGATCATCCGGCTTGATATCAGCGCACAATTCAAAAGCCAGCATCCCTGATGGTATAGAGCGGCATTAGTGCACATGGCGTGAGTGACTTGCACATCTGTGAAGGCACCATTAATGCTGAACGATATGTACAGATTTTGGAGCAACATATGCTGCCATTCAGATGACGTCTTTTTCAGGGATGGCTTTGCTTATTTCAGCAAGACAATGACAAACTACACTCTGCACTTATTACAACAGCATTGCTCCATATTAAAACAGTCTGAGTGCTGAACTGACCTGCCTGCAGTTCAGACCCATATATGTATATATATAGGTAAGGTCTAAGGTCTTCGGTCCAGCTTCTGAAGGCCTAAACAATGGAAAAGCTTGCTAGTGCTAGGCTATATCTGCCTAGATACAATGGGGGAAAATTCCTGTTGGGATCACTTTCCATTGTGCATTTCAAGATCTTGTGGGACAAATTCTGTTTAAAATAAAGATTTGTGAAACAGATTGCTTTTTTCTCTCAATCATTTTATTTAGAAGCTTCTCTGGTTACAATCCCAGGGGAATATTCGCAATTGCGTCTACGGGCATAAGCATACACGCAAGGGGGCATTGGGACAGACAATATGTATTTCCATAAATGGTTACAAGTACATGATTGGCCAAAACAGAAATCCAAAACATGATATATAGAGACAGAGCCAGTTTGTTCTGCCAATTAATACAGTAGGGTTTTTAGGTATGAAACTAGCACATTAATGTTAGCTGCAAGTTTGTTTCCTGTTCATTCCTGGCAGTTATTCTGAACTCTTCTGTGAACTGTCCGTAACCTTATAACACTAACAGTGAGCTGAATATATGATCAATGCAAGACAGAAAACATTAAATCAATCTAGTTGCATTTATTGTATTGATCACTGAATAAATCAATTACCACAATCTAAACAATATTTATTCGAAACCAAAGCTTAATAATGAAATAACAGTATTACTTCAATACCATGCAACAGTCATGATGATTCTATAAAATAGATTCTATAGATTCTATAAAAAAGAATAGAATCAATACCTAGAAGGCCCAGGCAGTTTCCCACTGGTAACTGTGTAAATAACATTATGTGTACATACTCAGGATTCAGTGCTCTTCTGCTGCTGCAATACCCAAATTTTCATCTGTCCATCTGTCCATCTATCCATTTCTCTATTCATCTGTTTTGCTAGGTATCTGGCCTAAAATTGGTCATATTATTTGCATTGTGGCAGAACTGATTTAGAGACCATAAAGGAAAACTGTAAAGTATTTTTGCTATAGCAGATGCTAATATGCTGTACACTAATAATGAATGGCTAGTAAGGACTGTATTTCATAATTTCATTTGTTTAATGCTAACTGGCACCAATTAGCTTTCATTCTTTAACAATCATTTATCATTTTTGAGTAAAGTATTCTTCTGTGGAAGCTCTGTATTCAGCCTTAGCCATCCTGAGTTATTCCCTGGTACACCTATGGGAGCCATGTTTTAAAACTTAAATGAAGAAAGATTTTGACTGATCTTTCAGCTGAACAACT
This sequence comes from Colossoma macropomum, assembly GCF_904425465.1. Lineage (NCBI taxonomy): Eukaryota > Metazoa > Chordata > Actinopteri > Characiformes > Serrasalmidae > Colossoma > Colossoma macropomum. The sequence goes on from NW_023494788.1 coordinate 17,976,782, forward strand.
ACTGATGTAAATTAGAAATGGTCAGTTTCGTGCATGCTGGAAAAAACGAACAAGATTAGTTGGCCTACAGCACATATAAAGGTTTACATTTATGAGAGGCAAGCACTCCTTTACCCATCAAATCTCTGGTAAATTCCAGTGAACTGCAGCAGAGAGCTGAAAGCGTCCATTTTGAAAATGCTAGAATCTATTCCACGCTGCCTTGTTCTGTCTCTGCTCTTCGTTTCCTCCCATTGGAGTAACTCTCCTTTGATTGCTAGCCTGCCCACTCATCCGTAGCAACATGTTGCCGTATCATGGTAACCACATTTACGCAGAGAGAAGAAATTTAGGGAGGGTTATATATGTATCTTTCTCTGACCACCATGCATATGAAGAATAAGAAGATTTGCAGTGCTTTATTTTGTGAATGTGAGGAGCAGGTTAGGAAAGACTCCACTGGAGAAAATGGACTGAATATTAATCTACATTATGAGACAGGGCAGCAGAGATTTTGCTTACTAAAAAAGGGAATAAAAAGTAATGTTCCTTTTTTGTGTGCCATTCCAGAGTGGTTGACAATTTGCAGCCTATTAACCCAAAGCAGGCAGCACTCTCAGTTTGAACTTTGCATTCTATCAAAGATTGCAATGTTCCCTTAATACAGATGCTTCTGTTAAATGTGAGGGAAAAAAAGCTTCCTCTAAGGTCACAGGCTGTTTTTTTTCCAAAACATGACTTTCTGTTCGTGGAGTCAGGTGAAGCATGGATAGGTTCCTCACAACAACCAATCAGTGACGAATAAGGTAGATGACTCTTGTTGTCAAAGTCATTGTAATTTAGACAAGGCTTTAATCAAGACACCCCTGCCCTAGTCAGAGGTCAAAGCAATTCGCTTCAGCACACGGCTCAATTATGGGTGACCAACATGTGTCCCCCCGTGTTCTCTCCCACAGGAGTGCCTCTCAGCCCCCCCGACTGCTCTGTGGTAATGAAGTTGCAAGCCTAATTAGACACATTAATAGGGGCAAACACTGTGATCTGTAATAGTCTGTTTGAATGGGTGGTTTCTTTTCACAGGCCCTGCCAGCCGCTCTGTGTTGTCTCGTAAAATAACCAGACAGGCACCTATATTTGGAGTTGCTATTTGGGATCCTCCATCAGCCCTTTTTATAAGCCCACATTGCCTTGTTTATCTGCCTTTTAAAATTTGGGGTCACATATATAAGCCAAAAATAAAAATTAGAGTTTCCTGTCTGCTAATTTTGGTGTGTTAACTCCCCCTTTTCCCCATTATGCATGCATATTTATGAAATATTTACGATCCTCATATCTCCCTTTCTGTTGTGATGTAATTAACACTGCTGATGTCACCGTTCTTGAGTGCTTGTTTTGTAATGGTCTACTGTGGAGCTGAATGAGTGGGTGGAGGGCAACAGTGTTTTATTGAGACAGAGTAGTTATTTCCACCTTTTCTTTTCATATGGAAGTGCCATGACCAGCCAGGTAAACATGCTGATATTCTACAAGTGATACCAATAGTTTTGATCAATATTGGTCACTACTGAGGGAATCATGGCACTCGTCGTCAGTTGGGATGCACAATAATATCACAATCATATCAGTATTGGCAGATAATTGATTAAAATGTATGTTTGAATTTGACCAATATTTCAAACTGATTGTGCTAAAATGTCTAGATTTTATTCATTGTACTGCATTAACTATATTATACAGCAATGTTACATTTCTATGCCATTCTTATCCAGGTAGATCTAGTTCCAATTTTTACATTTTTATAAATGTTTATGTAGTGGTATCGGCAGGTATGTCTCTGAGAAGTAGCAGATATTGACATCTACCCACAATTCCCATACCAGTGCATCTCTAGTCATCTTAGTCAGTAGTTTCTCCATCTCAATTGTTTTAATGATGACTTAAAGCCAACAATGTTCCCTCTTAGCCAAAATGTATCCCCTATCAGCCGTAACATGTTTGGTTTGATACAGATGTCCCAAGATGATACATGCTGTGAATCAAATACAGTTTGATGTTATAAAATGTGTAATGGGAATATGTTCTATAGTTCTATTTATCATAATCCATAATGCTCCTAAAAGTGATAACCATGCACAATCATGGGCAAAGAAAGATATAGATTGACCAGCGACAGTGTGCCAACATTGCTCATCTAGAGAATCAGATACCCATGCTAATACCTCAAATATGCTTACTCATTATTGAAGACAGCACCCAAATGTGTCAGTTACCAAGCAAAGAGAAAGCACAAAGCTAAAGTTTGCCAGCTTCTTATTAAAGATTTCAGGTCCATCTTAAATGGAGCAGCAGTTATATGTTACTGACAAGAAGCTGGAGAATTGGAAGCAAACTTAACATCAGCTGCTTTTCCCCTCGGGATTCAAGCAGCTGCTAAGTTACGAATCTGAACGGGCAAAACATTTAACTCATTCTACAGGGATGCTTATAGCTTCTGATCTGCACCTCTACTTGGTCGTAGAGAGTCCTGGAATCCACACTTTGTTAGGAATGCTTGAGCCACTTCAGAAAAATCCCCTCTCTCGCTCATTTCAGCCAAATGTAAGAGCCACACTTCATATACAAACACAAGATCGGCTTACTTTTTGTTGTCTTTTATATGGATACTGCCCTTTTTTTAATTCTGGGGTTTTTGTTTATTTTATGTCTTCTAAGAAAATTATGTACCCAAGCTAGTACTGTTGTCTTTTTGGGATAGCAGTGGGAATAAAAAAAAACACTTTTTTGGGGAATTATCAAAATTAGATGAATAAAAAAAATAAATGTGACAATGATGTTAGCACTTCTTTTTTTAGTTTGGTATCAAAAATCTATCTTTTCATATTGCAAAACAATAAAGCATATTGTGAAATCTGCATATTGTTACACCCCTAGTTGTTAAGTAATGGTAGTAATGGCAGCTTATAGTTAGCATCCAGCAAACTGTATGCCTAAATCATCACACACTTACGTGGTTTCTAATATGGACGTACCATATTAGAATATAGTATTATGTACTGTTTTCTAAAATTAATAAAACAATGCACTTTGTATGTGTCATGATTTAGGCTTGCAGTTTTAAACTAAACACAGTTATAAGCTGATGACAATAAGCTTCCATCCATATAAGCTATATTAGATTAGTAACTCGAGCGCTTAACTAAAGAAGCAAACTTTGGACACCAAACATGTCTTGGCTGATCAACTACATTTAGGGTAAAAGTAATCATGGCTTTAAGCCTGGAGGAAAGACTGCTCTTGCTGCATAAAGGAACTGCCTATAAAATGTTTTCTATCTGTTATCATCCCTGCACACCTGAAGGCAAAGGTGTCTGAAACACATCTTTCGGCATACTGGTCTTTTCCCACCATATACATCATCTTTGGCCTGTGTGCTGAGCAGGCCAGGCTATAAAATGTGGCCCTGATGTTGTTTCTTTGTTTGTGGGTAACAGTTGAGGTTATAGCTGAGGTCGGCAGATGCTGGTGGGTAGAAACGCTGATTCTATTGTTAAAGGCAAAGAGTAATCATATTAGCTTTTTTCTCTCACTGTTGCCCACGTAAGTGGCTCACAATTTTTATTTCATTTTCCCTGTTTTTTCCCAGTTTCATTGTAGACAATATCCAATGAATTGGTCTCCCTCCATCATCTACCTATAGCATCTGTGTATAAGCTTAAAGGCCATCACACACTACATCCAGTGAACATTAGGCCTAGCTCTGCATATTTATGAATTACCAGCCTCATAGACTTGTCAGTGACTGCGCATGGCGCAGCTAGAACGTGAACCTGAATCCTGCTTGCAGGCTACACTGATGACTGAAATGATGAACTGAGTGAAATGATGATCCATTTTAAACCACCTTCCCATGTTCTTCTCTAAAATTTCAGAGGAGGACCACCTGTTGGGTCGGAGGCCAACAGCTTAGGGTCCGTATGTTTAAGATCAGTGATTGATTGATCTTGTTTCTCAGGTTTGTTTTTTTTGTGAGTGATTTTTTAACATCTTCATTGTGGAAACGTGATCTGGCCATTATATCAAATGAACAGCATTCTGGTCACATACAGTGTTGAGCAGTGGTCACCAACCCTACTCCTGGAGATCTACCTTCCTGCAGATTTTAGCACCAACCTTAATCGACCACTGATTGACCTAATTATTGTCTTCAGATGTCCTTGGTTAGATGGATCAGGTGTATTAGATTTAGGTTGGAAGTGAAAACTGAAGGAAGGTAGATGTCCAGGACAAGGGTTGGTGACCACTAGTGTAGAGCTTGGGATAGTATCCATTTCTCATGCAACACATTGCCGCCATTCCGCAGCAGTGTGAGGTACATTCGGGTTAGTTTCAGGTTACAAATTTAGCAGTTACAGTCCGGCCTGGTCATGTTGGATCTCAAAGTCGTGGGTACAGGTTGAGAATAAATTGGATCCTTTCCGTGGTTCGGGGAGTTAAACATTTTTGCTAATATGATGTACCAGGCAGGTGTGCAGATTTGACCTGAAAAGTTAAATTAGGCTATAACTCACATAGAATGCTAGCACCAAATAAAAGTAGCACATTTCAGTCATAAAACTAGGTAAACAAAGTATGCCAAGTTACCATGTTCTTGTGATATTAATGCTTTATATGTCAATGTTAAAATGCAAAAACAAACAATATTAATAACAAAAAAAATAAATATGTGGATGCTTCATATCAAAGATAGATAATAACCATGTAATGTTACCACAAATAAAAGGTAGTGTCTTTTATATACTTTACCAAGTGCTGCTGCACACTGATCGAGACTCTTTGTAGCACAGCTCAGTTGCAGTTGTTCTCTGTTTTAGCTTGTATGAAAAAGCAATGTGACGTGAGATTTATTGGAAAATATTATCAAAAATATAAGCTGTGTACATTTTTGACAGCCATCCTGCTACCCCACATAAATTATCTTGCGTAATTTAAAAAAGTGGGAGACACATGACACATGACCCCCTAACCCCCCCACCCAAACCTTGCCCCAATAATACTAGGCCTACTACATTTTTGTATTTTGAAAAGTGCGTGGATGTCTCTCATGGACCACCTTGTTGCTCTCCGGGGACCACTAGTGGCTGCACAATCAACAGTATTGTTTCAGACCATTGGAAACTGCTTTTTAACCTCTTTCACAGTACACCTCGGGCAAGGGTCAGCAGAGTTATGTACATGAAGTGTTGCACATGTCTTGTGCCTTTAGTTATGAACTCATCTAGAAAAGTGGACACGGACAGTCAGATACAAGGAATGAACATGGGCATGGAAGCCCTATCTAATCCACTGCTGGTCTGTGGCTACTTAAGTTGACTGTGTTTCCTAGTCTTGGAGTTCTCTCCCACCCCCTCCCATTCACCCACCTACACCTACATTTTGGAGGGGGACTGGCCCAAACTTAATCTTTCTGTCTCTCTGTCTCTCTCTCTGTCTCTCTGTCTCTCCCTCTCTCTCCCCCTCTCTCTCTTTCTCACTCACTTTCTTTCACACACACACAAAACTCAGCGCACATCTTTAAATCGAATCTACACACAATTCACCGCTCACAGCCTCCTCCGCATGCGGGGGCATGCTGGCACCGCTCTTCCTGCCCACCTCTCCGCGTGCCCACTGGGCGGGTACAGCACGGCTCGCTCCTGCCGCTGCGCTCACGGTTGGGTGTGTGGTTTGTCGGAGATCCAGCAGGAAATGGCATGAGCATGTCCCGTCCTCACACATCCTCCATACACACACCCACACACACACACTCCTTCAAACTACACCTCTTTGTCATGATCCCCAGTAAGAGGTGCTGATCTAACGGCCCTGCTGGAGCCATCTGGAGTATGTATGTATGTACAGTACTGTGCAAAAGTCAGAAAACACACTTTCATTAATTCAATTTCAGTTAAAACGCCCATTAAGTACAAGTTATTAATTTTTTCAGTGTCAGGGGAAAAAGAGAAGACATATATTTAACAGAAAATTACACAGAAGTATAAGAATAAGAAATATAATTTTTTTTCAGTATTTAATGTGTCCACGCTTTGCCTTTATTACAACTTTTATTTTTTTCAGGAGGCTTTCAAAACAACCTGCAAGGATCTTTTTTACATCTACAAAGTTCAGTATTAGAAGTTGGTTGCATTTTTTGCTTCTCACTATTTAAGTAATCCCAAACACATTCAGTGATGTTGAGGTCTGGACTCGGACAGTCCATTCTTCTGAGAACACCAGCAGCTTCTTTTTTTTTGTCTAATACATTTTCTCAGTAATAGCTTCTTGACAGATATGCATACTTTCAGACCTATAGCGTTGAGTTTCTTCTCACAGTGGAAGGATGGCAAGAAACACCTGTGGATTTTTTCAGATCAAAAACAAAAGTGCAGCTCAATTTTTTTGATCTCTCTAAAATGAAAGCTTTCAGTACACACTTAAAAAAGATAGTATTCAAGGGTTCTATATAGAACTATAGACACTCAAAGAACCATTTGCATGATTAAAGGGTTCTTTGCGTAGTGCATAGTTCTTCAGATTGATGGAGAATGTGCTGTAGAAACTACATAGAACCTTTTTAAAAATGGTTCTATATAGCACCAAAACAATTTCTTCTGTTGTTACAAGCTTGACATGGTAACAATAGAAAAAACATTATTTTCAAAACAGGTTTTATATAGAACCATCTACAGACCATTCTACATCAATCTGAAGTACCCTCTCATGACGCAAAGAACCCTTTGATCATGCAAAGGGTTCTTTGAGTGTTATGGTTCTGCATAGAACAATTTTCTTTAACTGAAGAACCCTTGAAGAACCATCTTTTCAAAGAGTGTTATCTGATGGTGACACTTTTGGTGGTCTACCAGATCTTGCACGGTTGTTAGAAGTCCCACTTCTCTATATCTTTTAATCATTTTTTTGAACTCCAGTTTTAGAAACTTCTTTTTATTTTATTTATTGTCCTTTGACTTTCCCTTCCTTAAGCAAATGGATTCATTTATATCTTATCTCCTCAGAAATATCTCCTGAAAAATGATTAATTTGTTACTAATGAATGTTTTGACTGGAAATAAATGAAGAGCGGTCTCCAACACTCACTGTACTGTATAGGTGAGTGTATGTTTTTGGGGAGAAAGCCTAGTCTATGGGATCCATCAAGTGTGGTTTTCTAAGTCTGTCTGTCTGTCTTAGTATACATTAATTTATCCATGGCCAAGGTGAGCATACACAAGTCCATCTGTGCCTGTAACCAATTACTATCCACCAGCATTGTTCAGTAGTTCATGGAAAGAAGAGTGGGGAAAAATGGGTTCACTGGTCAATTAGGTTACAAAACTAGCAGCAAGATTCCATCACTTCAGTTTGTTCCTATTTTGGGCTCAGCTTTGAATCGGTGTGCCACACTGCCCCCCTGTGGCAGACAAGTGTCACAATCTCCCTGCTATAATTATGTAAGACTTTGCAGAGAATGAGTCATCATCAGTAAGAAAAGAGAATGGGGGAATGTGTGTGTGTTGGCGTATACTGGGAGGACACTGGGATGGTGCGTGGTGCTGGCAGGCCGCTGAAGCTTTGACTTACGAGCATCACCGCTTATCTTCTATCCTGGATTCGTGTTGTCTCTTTTTTAACTTAATTGACTATGTTGGTTTTTGAGACTGGCAGTCTTAAAAAGCACATGCAGTGTTCACACTTAGCCCATCTATAACTGCACTCATACACTATATGTCTATATGTAGACCTGCTCATCCCACGTTTCTTCTGAAATCAAGGGTATTAATAGAGATTCTGTCCCCCTTTGCTGCAGTAACAGTCTCTACTCTTCTTGTACTACATGTTAGAACATTGCTGTGAGGATTTGACTGCTTTTAGCCACAAGATCATTAGTGAGGGTTGGTACTGATGTTGGATGATCAGTCCTGGATCACTCCAACTCATCCCAAAGGTATGGGATGGTGCTCCATCACTCCAGGGAATGCAGGTCCACTTCTCCACAGCCCAGTGCTGGGAGTCTTTATACCCCTAACTGGCACTTGGAATTGGCCATGCTGAACTCACTGTCTCATTCTATCTGTGATGCTTTCAGAAGTGGATTAAAGGGAAATTAATACATTTTGAGATTTTCTACATAATTCAAACACTGCGATGTGATCAAAGTCATTCAGGTTGGCTTAATGTGAAATGGTTTATAGTAAATGAACTACACTAACTCAGATTTCTTTACAGTAGTGGTGAAAGGACCAAGGGTTATGACGTCTATGCAAATATAGCATTTACTTTACCTAGTCTTCATATGTAATGTTGATAATAATAGAATAGATGTAAATTTGAATAAAACAAGTTTTCTTTGGGTACTGTTTTGCCTTACAATGCCCTGCATATACCTCTCTGCTATTAAGGTATTGAAAAAGGCAACGTGTTCATAACCAGTTCGTATAATAAATTTCTGTGAGGTAGCTTTTAAATGCATTAAACTCTTTAGACGTCTGGTTCCTATCACCAGCACAGTGAACAATTCTGACTCTGACAGAGCTTGTCGCCTCAAACCACTCTGAATGTCTCTGTTTACTTCTTAACCACTTAATAATGCAGAAATCATGAATCGTTCATTTTGATGGAGGAAGATTGAATTGGTCATCCTTTAATGATTAGAACACACCCCCCTTTGTTAGGTTACACTGGTCACATGCACGCACACTTGTCTTATGAGATTATCCCACTGTCCTACTGATTATCTCATTATCCCACATTTCCAACTACAGTCATCCTATTATGATCCGGGCTCTTCCTGTCTCTTCGGCTCTGTGTCCGTAACAGCTGCCTGTTGCCAAGCAGGAAAGGATTCCCTGCTAGCAGAGTGGGATCCCCCATAAGGCATTATGCTGCTGAGGCTCCCGGGAATAGCTCTTCATGGCTCACTCGCTGCATCCGATCCAAAAAACTCTCCTAAGCTGCTTTGGCAGCTTTTGCGAAAGCAGCACTGAAAACAAATTACACTGGCGCACAAATGGTCTTTGCTTGAACGGTGCCAAGAATGTGGATCTAAAGATGAACTAAGGCTGGACCTCAAGAGCATTTTGATATCAGATTGTTTGTTTGTTTATTTGCTTGCTTGTTTATTGTGCCTGGTTCTAAACAGTGAACCCCAGGCAGTGACGCCGAAGGCCTCAGCTGTGCTGTTGCTGGTCAACAGGTTCCACATCAGAATTTTGATCTATTGTGTAGTCAGACGACTCAGGAGGGAGAAGTTGGACAGATTCAGTGTGGCACATGCATAGAGTGAGTAGGCAAAGCACAGAGATAAAAAAAGAACCAGGATTAGCGTCAGTGCTAAATTTAGATCCTGATGCAAATCAAGTCAAGGCACACACATACGGATCTGTAGCCAGATGGGTTTGGTATTATCATATTTATTACAGTAATAATTCCAGGACATAAAAAGTACAACACTGACAGCATGGTATGACAACTACAAAAAAACAATAATAATAATAATAATAAAATGAATATTAGTGATGGTTTTGGCTTGGTAGAGGATGTAGAGATGTAGATGAGGACTGAGTGGTTATTGAATAACGGCAGCGTCTCCCAATGTACACTAAGCTCAAGAGGATCGATCATGATCATGACTGAAGGACAGTATGCAGAGGCGCATATAGTATTTGTGCTTTAACACTGCTACATATATCTGAAAAAGAGGGAGGGGGAGGTGGAACGTAATGTAATTATGCTGGTCCATCAGTGAGTGCTATGGCAGAGGAACTAATCAGTGGAATGAGTTTGCACCAAGAGGCAGACATAGAATAAAAAACATCCTCGGGCAAAAGTAGCCATCTTGAAAATGAGCCTAGATGACATGAGAGGGATAAGAAAGGCCAGATGAAAGAAAACGAAAGCCTATATAGGTCGTACAGCAGATTCTGAAATCATAGTGCAGCTGCTATCTTCGCTATTTCTATAACACAACACAATATAGTAGCATCATGTGTTGTGTGAATATATCTGCAAAACATAGTGCCTGTCTTCAAGACTTTGTGATGTAGTAGTTGTGTAGTTTTGTTTGATTTCTCAGGAGACTGCTTGGCAGACCAGCAAACTTAAAGGAATACTCCAGAATTTTTTAACCTAGTCTCTATCTGCTGCATCTGTAGCATATGCTTGATTACCAGGGACAATAACTTTTAACACTTTTCTGTTTTTAGTAAAATAACTGAAAACCTGTTGACTTGAATCATACCATTGATGGAAGCCAATGGGCAGGTGCTGGCTGAAGTACAGAGAAAAGTGGGGATGCGCCTAAATGGGAATTGTGGGCCGACATCCAATATTTTTCATATTTTTATGTTGATACATAAGCTGTATAGAATACAATGTAGAAATTGGGACTAACAAGTGGGAAACCTACCTGAATTAGCATGAATAGTGAAATAAAACATTCATTTCTGTACATTCTGCAGTAAAATTTATTAAAAAAACACACATTTTAGCACAGCACCCCAGGGTCACCTAAAGACCTATAACTTTTGCTCTTCTGGAGTAGAATTAAAGCTGCACTGCGTAAGATTTTTGGTTAAAATTTAAAGAAGTAGCATTACTGGGTCAGGAGAAAGACTCTAAAATATGGGGTATGTGTGCAGTGCTGCGAGTCACTGTGAAGTCTGAAATTTGGTAATTTAAATATCAGAGGTGTCGGGTCGGATTTTGCAGGACCACATCATACATCATTAGTAATTAAAGTCACATGTTTAGGTTAACAGCTGAATGTTTAGATTGCAAATGCAAAATCAACATTATACTGTGGAAGATGACAGTAGTAGATAATTCACTCACATCGTCAGAAGACACATCCTTCACCTCGTTTTGAGTTCTCTTTGAATACTTTATGTGCGCTCACAATCATGAGATTCATCCACTCATGGAAGCACAACCAATATTACAAAATGTTCTTCCGGATGTTGTGTGCAATTACACATCACAGATAGCTCCAAATCCCCCAAACTTGTGTAGGCTTCAAATACTAGAAAAATGTGAAATTTACGTTTTTTAAAGCAAATATCAATATGATTCTGAAATCATTGTGCATCCCTATGGAAAAGTGTCAAATTTACTGTCTAAGGTAATTGTCAGTACGGTATTGATGTTCCAGATAGGTTAGGTTGAAAAAACACTGGAGTATTTAATCATGCCAATATCTCCCTCGCCTTTACTTGATATGTTAGTCGTCCTTGTGTCCACACCTCTACCACTTTTTCATTTGCTAGCCATTCACCCCCCACCCCTCCCTCTGTGGCTTTAAATGGAATCCTCTCTTAGAAAGCATAAGGCCCCACGTAGACTGTTAAGCGAAGAGCAGAACTGGTCTGGTAGCTCATGAGGGGGTTGACCGAAATCATCTCTAAGTCCAAAACGTACTCTTTGGGTCCATTCACGGCACGGGCCAGCACCAGCATGGCACTGATGTTGTTGATTTGCTGAGAGAAGAGACCACAGGGTGTGCTTAGAACATGGCATTACTGAGAAATGATTAATGGGAAATAATGGCCTGTTATGAGTGAGGTGTAATCTCTACTCCTCTGGTCATAATGGACTTTGTGAGAGGCTGCACTAAGGCTGTAATTCTTCTATGCTGGCACATGCAATCTACTTTACTCCACACACTTACAGCTCCAGCTTGGCACACACACTAACCTACAATATATCAGCAATCTTGCCTTGAAGTGCCCCCCTTCTCCTCAGGCTATTAATAGCTGTAAGCTGAAAAGCTGGCACCAAAATACGACTGCATTGTCCTCAAACATTGGCTTTCTTCCACTGTTAACAGGGCTTTTTCTTCTCTGGGCCACTTACCCTATCAGATTTTGGCTTCTGGATTTGGTTAAATGTCTGAAATTGCCAGATTGCAGGACATAATCTGATCCAAAAGCTACAATCTAATGGGGCAACTTTTGGAAATCCAACAGCAGTGAAGAGTTAAGATCAATAAAAGTGGATAATTCAAATCTCACCCTGATGTAGAAGTCTCCATTGTCATCTCCTGAGCGGATGCGGAAGGTGTTGTAGGCTCCGGGATAAACGCTGGTGGCCTGAATCTGGAAGATGTCGGAGGGGACGGAGCGCTCTGAGGTGATGCTCATGTAACGATGCACAATAGAGAATGGCAAGTCCCGACAGCCAGGTTTGGTAACAGGACACACGCACCGACTGCACAGACACGAGAAAGTTACAGTACAGTGTTTTGTAACTTGCAAATGGCTCAAAAAAGCACAGTTTTCCTAAAGAAGTGAGAGCACAGCAGAAAGCTGACCGGAATTGATATGCCTCATGGAATCCTGTGATGATTACAACAAGGCCTTGCTTATGTCTTCATTTGTCAGAAGCAAACTAATTCACACTCATACTGTTCTTCTCATCTACCGCTTCAAGATGTTCCATGACTAATGATGATTTAAGCCACGAACGTACCAAATTACAATTGAATGTGCACCGCATGCCAGACAAATTAACTTAAAATGTTGGATGCCCTCCATTTACCTCCAGACATTTCTTCAAAACGTAAATCTGCCTGGGCCACCTGTTATCAATTTCAGACTTTGTGGAAATATGCTGATTATATTGAAGTGTGCTCAAAGGCAGGGGTTGAGGAAACAGGCCAGAGATATGGAAAAACAAACAGCGCAATTTCGGAAATCATCTAAGGTATGCCTCGAACAGATGCATCTGACACACATAGATTTACAGAAGAGGCCCCAGAGAGAGTGAGTACGTGCGTGTGCATGTGTACGTTTGCTTGCTCACTTGTCCGACACTTGAACGTAGGGCTCCTGACAGCGGTTCGTGTCGACACACTGATGTCCGCCGTGAATGTTCACACAGGTCTGGCCATCAGCGCACTTGTGTGTGCCTGTCTCACACTCATTTATATCTGCATTCAGGGAACAGCAATGGAGCCAAATGACAAGATACAGTTGAGTAACTGTATTTCAGCAGTGTCCTTTTAAAGCAATTTGGCAAAAAAAATCAATTTGCACAATTTCCTCTTCTCTTAAATGTAATCCATCAGTCAAGACATGATTGTTGTCTGAAGTTTGCTTCTTAAGGTTTGCACTAGAGTTACGATGCCAATGTAGCTCACAATTTGTAACCCTAATGACTTTGTATTGTACAGAAATAGATCTTATATTTCTCTGTAATGCTAATCCAGGTGGATCTAGTACCAGATTTATACATTCTATAAATGCTGATGTATCAGCATCAGCATCAGCAGATATGTCCATCAGAATTACAGCATATCAGCAATTCTCTTATCAGTGCAATCCTACTTGCTTATCGCTGCATCTCCAAAATGTTCAAACATTCTTTGATTTTAATGTAAGTTAATGTAAAGTAATTTAGGAGCATTTATATTGGACCATTCATCATGCAAGTTTCAAACAATGTAAAGGGAAGCTGCTGTGCTCAAATTATGTAGAAAAATCAAAATAAAAAAAAATGAAAACCTTTTTTTTTTTTTTGAACAGCAATGTTACATGTTTCTGACCTTGTATAACTATAAAATAAAATGGACAAAAGTATGAGCAAAAATTGGACTGCTGCTACTGCTGTTTTAACAATGCTAAAATGTACTTTTCTATAAGACTTTGTATAAGCTTCCTTGTCTTTTTAGATACATTACGCTTGTAGATTTAGCAAAACTAAAGAAGTAAACTTCAGATACCAAACATGTCTAAGCTGATCGGCTATATTTGGCTTAAATGGAAATTTTGCAGAAAATAGAATTCCAAAGTATTCCTTCAAAAGAAGAAAGGAACGAAAGGGAGAAGAGGAGAGGTAGAGGCTGACCTTGGCAGAGGCGAGTCCCAAGTAGCTGGTAGCCCTCTGGACAGATGCAGGAGAACTTGCCAGGCTCGTTGACACATTGATACTGGCAAAGATAACTGGAGTAACTGCATTCATCTATGTCTACAGGCAGAGAGAGAGAAAGAGAAAGAGACTGAGTAAGGCTCCGTTCACATTCTAAGCCTTACTGCACCATTCGGTTTTTTGCCCAGATCCATTCTTTCTACCTAAATGGTTTGTGACTCATATTGGACATTAGTGTAAACACACCCCTGCCCAATCGGCAATTTAGCCACTGCTGTGATATGTGCACATGCAGTAAAGAAGAAAAAACACAAGAATATCAGATACGTGTCCAATCCAACCAACATATAAAAGTGGTTCAAATCTGATTTGAAAAGATCTCATTTCTGTGTTCACGCAGCTCAGTAAATAATCAGATCTTTATCACATTTATAAGAAAAATCAGATTCGTACTCTAAAAATAACGTGAAATCTGGGCTAAAGAGTAAACAGCAACTAATTGGTAAGATTTTTCATCTTACCCAAAAGAAAATGTTCTTCTTTTAATTAGAGATGGTACAATCCAATACTGGGTATCTGTATTGGGCTGAAATAAGTATAAAAAATGCTGGATCGGATAACGAAGGGGAAAAAGCATGAAAGCATGAATCCAATCCTGTAGCAAATCAGGCCTGAAATAGCACATTGTGTGATGTGATGTGATGTGATGTTTATGCTGTTTATTTCTTACTGTGGGGTAGTGGTGTGTTTTAGTAGTTTGAGCATGATAGCCTATTTTTATTTGCTTAAGTGTTTCAATTAAAATTGGTAAAGTTTAGTTTCTAAAGATGTAAAAAATATTGGATCAATATGGGAAAGGAACAAATGATATTATGACACCTCTAGTGTCAACTACTTACCTTTGCAGGCAAATCCATCAGGCCCCAGCTCATAACCTTGCTCACAGCGGCAGAGAAAAGTGCCGTAAGTGTTATAACACCTCTGACTGCAGGGGGCGCCCATGTTACACTCATCCACATCTGAATCCAAAGAGTATGACACATCAACACAGATTACAGACATGGAGGAAAAAGCACATTTTCTTGAGAATAATGCAGTCAGTGCATTCAGTAAATGCTAATACAGAACCCTGTTTATTCTTAAGACATCATTGACTAAGTAATACACAGTACCTCGGTGGTCACATGCTCTTCATACGGCCCAGCGTAAGTGTAATCATGGTACTGAGCACAGGAATAGCTCAACATAGTTTTCCACTCATTGTGTCTTCTCCAAATGCTTTAATAATGCAGATAAACCAGTAGTGGAGAAGATCTCACCCCCGTATTTCAGAATACCACAGTAACTACTCCCTTAAGCCTCTGCAGTGTCCCTTATTCACCTAATTGGAGGTGTTGCAGCAGTTTGTTTTGACTTTGGCCCTCATTCAGAGAAGCTGAGGTGTAGGATGACATTGTGCAACAGTGTGTGGGTTTGGCTTTCCGAATGATTGTATGTGCACAGCATGAGTGTGTGGAGAGTTGGGTGGGGAAGGGTGGGGGGGTACCGGCCTATGACTCAGGGTACGGCGTTATTGGCTATGTGCGGGGGTGGCTGCGCGTGGGCACACTCACCAATGCAAGAGCGATTGTTGCCAGCCAGCTGGAAGCCAGGCTCGCACTGGCAGGAGAAAGAGCCCGGAACATTAACGCAGCGGTGCTGGCAGTACCGGTACCGACACTCATCAATGTCTGACAACAGAAAGCAAAGCAAGGAGTTCACATGAAGGATGAGTACAGTGCATTCCTTTATCCTTCATCAGCATGGACAGGATCACTGCTGAATCATTTTTCTTCATTTGCCTCTTTCAGTTTGGTCAATATGTGAGACTAAGTTTAAGGACAGAGTCTCCCAGACCTGGTCCTGAGCATTTCAGTGTTTTCTTAATATAACTCACCCACATCAACTCAAAAAGGACTTGTAATTATATAATTAGTTGGACTTATAATCATGTGTGTTAGAGCAGAGAAAACTTTAAAATATGCAGAGCAAGAGGTAATCCTACAGCAGGACTGGAAAGCTTATGTGCTAATGACATAGATCAGTGGTTACCAACTCTTGTCCGAGAGATCTATCAGTCATTTCAACACTAGTTTTGACAAGCCCTCATTCACTTGGCCTCAGCACTTCCCCTCAGAGGAATCCCAACGCCATCTTAAGGGCTGTTCCCTTAAGTTTACTACATCAAGTGAAGTTTATTATTTATAATCAAAGGGGCAAAAGGGCAACACCACTGTCGACTTCGGGAGAAGCTGTTTATAAGTAATAGCAGTAAAATACTATAAAAATGCTTAATATTTCAAAACTGTGACATTTTATTTGCTGGGCTTTAGGTTGCAAACTACTTCTTCTGTTATACATGGCTGCTGTTATAATTTCAACACTTTACTCTGGTAGCTTGCTATTTAGAAAGCTAAAGGCTTTATACAGCATGTTTGTAAACTAAAGCTTTCAGCCAGAGCCATTATTCAGCTTCTCAAAAACAAAAAAAAAAAGTTTTGCATTGCAAAGTTTGCACATCTAGCTTATTATCACAATAGGCCTAAACTAGCATTCAGAATCAAAAAATCCATTCCTCTCTCCTCCTTTTCTGCTTGGAGTGGCCACTTGTGTAACGTGGGTATGACATACTTCCGAGTGGTGAGTCAAAAACTTTTTTAAAGGGCATGCTAAAAAAAAAAAAGTACTGAAACGAGGAACTACCTTCCTGCAAAGTCTAGTTCCAAGCACAATCTGCCACATCTGCTTCAGCTAATGAATTTCTTCAGAAGTCCTTAAGAAGTGCTGGATCAGATGTATTGGTGTTAGATAAGGGGGGTGGGAGGCATCATGTTAGATGCAGGTTGGAACTAAACTCTGCAGCAAGATTGATCTCCAGGACCAGGGTTTGTGATCACTGATAGATTTTCCAAACTGATGAAAAAACAAAATGTTAAATGGCTCTATACTGTGGCCTAACTGTGGCCTAACAAAACCAATTAAACACACCAATTCAACAAATGAGTTGAATCAGGTGTGTTTGAGCAATAAAATCAGCAAACTGGGCTCAACACCGGTCCTCCAGAACCAGAGCTGAAGACCCCTGATCTAAAGTCACTGATGCCCTTCTGAGCCATTGGTTAAATACAGTGGTTCCCATCACCTGGTCCTGGAGTATCCCAGC
Organism: Colossoma macropomum; assembly: GCF_904425465.1. NCBI lineage: Eukaryota > Metazoa > Chordata > Actinopteri > Characiformes > Serrasalmidae > Colossoma > Colossoma macropomum. The sequence continues at coordinate 17,993,859 of NW_023494788.1, forward strand.
CCTGTTTTCCTTGCTCTAACACACTTAATCTAACATTCCTGAGTTTACGTTGTCATGCAGGAAATATACTCAAATGTGCATGGGTACTCCAGCACCAGGCTTGGGAACCAATGGTGAAAAATAATGCTCATTAAGGATGTGATCTACTCACATTCTATGAACATTCATCCATTCATCAACATTCATCATATATACTCAAACTAAAATAGGACTGTGTATGGAAGTTTGTTCTATTGTATGACTTTCAGTATTAAAGCTAAGAGAATAAGTTGTTTCACCAATGCATTCTGTTCCCACTTTGCGGTATCCACCCGGGCACTGGCAGGTGAAAGAGCCCTCTGTGTTGATGCAATCCTGGCTGGGTTGGCAGTCGTGCTCATCACGTTCACATTCATCCACATCTGTATGTGTGTAAGAGTTAGCAAGACATCAAGAAAACAGACCACTTTTCAGGTTATAGTATGTGAAAAATAGGGGTATATGCATCAGTGCGTCGTGAGACATCAATCTGAAGATGGCAATTCAAATTATAGTTTGCAAAATTCTGAAATGTCACACTTTGCTCAGTTACAGTTGCTATGTCCAGCAAACTTTCTGCCCAGGCTACCTGCTAGCACCCATAGCACTGGACTTAAAAGCTCAGTCGCACAAAGAAAACTTTAAAACAGTAACACAGATAGGAGTGTACCTGAGGACATTTAATTATTCAAAAATCAGCAGGCTTGCTCAGTGCAGATGTGTTTGAGAATTGCCAATATGAAAACATCTTAAGAAAAAAACATGTTTACATTAATCTGACCAGGAAAAACGTTTAGCAACGGGACATTTAAACAGCACATCTTCATTTCTAATGAAGAAAATTTTTGAGCTAAGAAAGCTCTTTAAAATCTTTTAGATGAGCTAATGCTAAAGCTAACATTGGAGCTAGTCAGAGCAGTGTTAAATACTGAGGAGGATTTGTCGTCTTGTACACAAGGTATTTTATCCAACTTTAATGAAACAATGCAAACGATGATGTACAAGTACATTTAGGTTTTTTTTACACAGAATAAATTTTTCTCAAATGTAAACACTCTACAGTTCTGTTTTATGTGGCTAATTTATTGAGCTAACTGTCAGCAGCAGAGTTAAGAAAATCTAACGTGATTAACCAGCTAATGCCCACTGCAGGTTTTTTGCAATGAGTTTGTGAGAGTTTTTCCTACTCTTGACGGAGGAAGTAAGGCTTAGAGATGGCTGTGATTGGCTGAGAGGCATGTCAGTCATTATTTTGCAACTGGCCAAATGCATTGATCTAGAGTGTTGTAATGCATCACAGCCAGTTAAAATAATAGTCAATAATGTATGCACTCACACATTATTTAGACAAAACAAAATGATCATTCTATTTTTAAATGTAAAAATAATTATTTTTATTGTCTACATTTCATTAGAATTAATCAACTTGTGTATTGAGTGTATTTTCAAAGATATTGTTGAATTGTACCAAAAGAGTAAAATCAAATTGTGTTGAAATTTGAGTTTATGATGCAGTGAATCATAATCAATTTGTCAGGTCAGAGATTTATACCCCAGAAGAGACACATTGTTGAACACTATATGTTGTGTTGCTGTGCTGGTATTTTGTTATTACAACATGAGGCCACTTACTGTTACATGGCAAATGGCTTAAAGAATCGGAATACATAGACAACTAGCTGAGTGAGCTTCCCAGTAGTGCAACTGTGGTGTGTGTTAATGAGCTCTTGACTGCTGATAGCAGCTGGGAGATGTTAGCCTTTAAATCCCCTCGACCTCCTGCAGACCAGCCCCCTGCCAACCCCCAGCAACACTCCCACGATCGTGCCCGAAAACTAGACGGCCCCTGCCCTACATACCACCTGTTTGTATCTGAATCATCCAGGCGCCCATAAACCCCTCAATAAACACTCTCTCACGCACATAACCCAAAAGCCTGGGTTAAAATTTCTGGGTCTTTTCTTAAATCCAGCTATGGATGCGAACGCCCCCACAGTGCCTTTACTCAGCAGTTCCTCAACACGACGTTTTCATAACAGCCAGCACCACACACACACACACACACACACACACACACACACACACACTCACTCACTCACTCACTCAGTCACTTACAGCCACCTGCCACCTGTTCACTAACACCCACAATCACAGTAACCCCCTCAAACACACACACTCCCACACCCACGCACTCACCCACGCAGCTGTCCCCCTGCGGCTCATAGCCGGCAGGACAGGGATTGTAAGGCTCGCTGGGCGGATTGTCCAGGCCAGGGGGGATTTGGTTGGGTGGGTCATGGGCTGGGATGACTGAGGCCGAGCGAGGCAGGCACAGGTAACCACCGTAATGGTTGAAGCACTTCATCTCACCCTTACACGCCTCTGGGATGGTTTCACATTCATTTATGTCTGAGGAGGAGAAGGAAATGTAGTCAGATTATTAGGGCTTCATTTGGAATGCATGCTGTTTTTTGGGCTCATATATTGGAAAAACAAGTTTTGTTTATGTTGTTTGATGTACTAAATAAACATTGTTATAGTTTCAAAATGTACCATCTGCTCCATAGTCCATATATAACACATACAGTTCATGTTTGGTAACTAATCTGCAAAAAAAACTGAACTCATCATGACTGTGATGTTGCAAGGGGAGGTACAATTAGGGCTCATATCATGCATTATTCTTTTATTTTTTCTCTGGGATTCACTTATAAGATTTGTGAAGTTTTGTGTATGACAGTTCATTTTTACATGACCATTTTCCAACTTTTTATTTAAGTCTTAGAATTAACAGGCTGTTTTTGTTACTGTGCCTTTAAGACTGGTGTATGTCATTGAGCTGTCTTCCTATGTTGTGCCACATTCGAAAAACATTCCAGGTTGAAACACTTTTTATAACTCCCATGTGAATGGATGGAGCTAAACTGCCATAAGCCGAAAATGTGGATATATGTAAATGTGACGCTTTGTGTGACATCACAGTGAATTCAAAACTGGCTGTTTTTGCAGCAGTTATGATATATACTGGATGGACTGGGGAGTATACAGTATCTTTTGAAATATTTAACAGTGTTTACATACACAGTTTTCCATGATATGGGCCCTTTAATTGTTGTGCCATTCATGGCTGTCAGGAAGCTATTATATCATTGCAGCCTTCCAAAGGATTCAGTACTTAATGAAGTTACCAACGTCCCTGATGTTTTCAGTCTAAGTTTAACAGCACTGTTACCTGCACTTTCTCAGTAAGGCACAACTGAAACAGTGCAGAACAGAGAAGTGCTCATGAACTGAATTATGACAGTTTTTGGTACAAAAACACACAATTGTAGCTTGTAAGTGGACTAAAAGGGAAAAATAACATACATGACAAATGTAGGATATAAGCCCTTTAAGGTGCTCGTTGAGAACTTCAAAAATGTAAGGACATGAATGTTTTGTATGCTCTGTGACGAGGAAGGATGGACATGGTTTACCTTTGCAGTGTTGAGTCTGTGGATCCCAGTGATAGCCATCTGTGCACTCCTGCAGAAGAATGTTTAGCCAGAGATACGGTGTATGAATACAAATGCTTTCTTACTGTATGATTGTAGACATACGGATGAGAGAGACAGACAGACAGACAGACAGAGAGTGGGAAACTGCTTCCTCCCTCCTTACCGTGTAGGTGTCACTTTCTGTGGGCGGCTGTGAAATAGCACGGTGGAGGAACATCGAAACACACACACAAAAAAACAAAACACACATGGAGCGCATCCTCGCACACAGACACTTTCACCTGGCTCTTTTGGAGCTCAGAGAAAACTCACACCGGGAGGGTGTTGGTTACACACACACAAAAAAACAAGCGTTCACGTACACACACACACGCACGCACGCGCTGACACACGCTGCAGGGCCTCAGGTAGGACTGAAAGCAGCTGCTGGCTTTAACAAGGGTCTAAAATCACACTTTGGGCCCTGCAAGAGAGAGAAAAAGAGAAAGATAGGAGAACCTTAGTGACAGGTTTGAATTCTTTACCAGATGTAAGCTTCTTATCACCCAAAGTTAGAGCAGATTGTCAGTATCAGAATGTTCTGTGTTAAAGGGCCAATAATCTGTTTTTTTTACCTTTTTTAACAGCCATTTCGACATTCCCAACCTCTCTTTATCCCTTAGAATTAAACAGGCAAATGCAAATGTAATGGTTTGCGTGACATCATATATGTTAATGAACTGTGTTCTTATTGGCTTCCCTGTATTGTGCCTTATTCAGAAAGCAGGCTGGGCTGAAACACTCCTTATAACTTCAATGAGAATAGGTGGGGCTGAAATGTTCTACATTGAATATTTAAATGTATTGGTCAGTTGTGACATCATGCAAACAATACATTCAAAACAGACTGTTTTTGCAGCTTAGTTTCCATATATGGACTGTATAGACAGGGGAGCCAACAGTATTGAAAGAATGTTTACATACTACATACTACTACTACAACTCCAGTTTTTCCAAAAATGGGCCCTTTTACTCAGCATACACTCAGCTTTAGTGCACTGTTTTATGTGTGTTTTTCATACTCTTTTTCATACCTGCTTGATCTCCAGGTTTGTAAGTTTTGGACTGTTTTACTGATGCATAGACACTCGGTTTGTTGAAAAGGATCAGTTTACATAGGTTTCAGCTGAGAATTAACATTTTGATTGGAGCTGTAACACAAGGCCACTGTATGTATATGGTAACCTGACTCCCCCTGGTGGCAGAATTGGAACTGCAAAAAATTAGCCTTACTCTTTAGTGACAATTGGATAACATCATAGTGGATTACATTTTACAGAAACCATACTCACTAAAACCTGCCTAGACTGTAGGTCTACATGCTTTTTGTTCCATCTGTCATTATTCTACATGGAAAAGGTTAGAGAAACAGCAGGAAGGCCTGCGTGAAAGGCCTCTTTTAGGCAGTGCTTCATTTAATGTTCTTGGTGAGAGAGAACTGAGATTTGTAAGTAGTGCCATTAGCTTGAATAAGTCCTGTCTTTCAGGTCTCTCAGCTAAAGAATAAATAGAAAACCAGCCAAACGCAACACTTATAAAACATTTCTGACTCTGGGCTGCATAGCGCAAAGCTGCTAGCCGGTTTGCACTGTGTAGAAAATAGCCATGGAGAAAGATTGTAACCACTGTCCTCCCTGAAAACACACACGTACACAAAGTCTAACACTATGTGCACGTCATACAGAAAGCAGGAGTTATCTCAACTCCAAAAATACACATATGCGCAGACATTTGCTCTGTGAGCCTCCAGGCCAAACCTCAGAGGTAGTGTGGAGAGTTCTGCGCGTCCACTTGTATTGTCATGTTGACTCAAAGTGACAAACAGCAAGCCGCAGGGCGACGTGCATATCCACACACACATTCTGCTTCTGTTACATCAGTGTCCAAATGTAATTATTGTGCTTTTTGGCCCAAACCACAAGGGGATGTTCATCATGGCTTATGGTACACATGGGGAAATGCAAGGCAGCCTCAAATACAAACATACTCCAATATCATTAAAAGGATGAATGCACTGAGAAATAAGCCTTTTGACTTTATTGCTCTGTTCCTCTGACAGAATTACAGTATTTTGGCCATCAAGCTGGATGACTCTGACATAGAAACCTCTGCACAGTCACAAAAGAGTCTCTACTTTTTCAGAACTCAAATGAAAGCCTCTGATGACTGGACAAATATCATTAAAAGGATGAATGCACAATGAATGAAAGTTTTTGACTTAATTGCTGTGTTCCACTGACTGACTTGCATTCTGTTTGTGACCTTAAAAGCTCTTCTGAGGGCCTGCAATGTAAGTAACGTCTAAAGTCATCCAGAATTACAGACAAACACATTCTTAAAGATAGAAAAATGCATACAGTATCATTGAGCCACTGACCATTTGACATTGCTCCCTCTGACTTGCAGGTGTATAAAATCAAGCACATAGCTATGCAGTCTCCATAGACAAATACTGGCAGTAGAATGGGTTGTACTGAGGAGCTCAGTGATTTTAAGGTGACACTTTCATAGGATGGCACCTTTGCCTTGTTGGTTTGTGAAATTTCTGCCTTGTCAAATGAAAGCAACTAGGAGCAACAGCAGCTGAATCAAAAGTGGTAGACCACGCAAACTCACAGAGGGGGCTGCCGAGTGCTGAAGCACATAACACATAAAAATCTGCTATTCTCTGTTGCGTCACTTACTGAAGAATTCCAAACTGCCTCTGGAAGAAACATCAGCACAAGAACTGTGCATCTGGAGCTTCATAAAGTGGGTTTCCGTGGCTGAGCAGCATAAGCCTAAGATCTCAATGCACAATGCCAGTGGTGTAAAGCACGCAACCACTGGACTCTGGAGCAGTGGAAACGTACACTGGAGTGTTGAATCACACTTCACTATCTGGCTGTCTGATGGACAAATCTGGGCTTTGCAGATGCCAGGAGAACGCTACCAACTGGAATGCATGGTGCCCACAGTAAAGTTTGGTTGAGGAGGGATATTGGCCTGGGGCTAATTTTCAGCGTTTGGACTAGGCCACTTAGTTCTAGTGAAGGGTGATATTAATTAATTAATTAATTAATTTCATTACGTGGACACTAGATACATTATCAGAAGAAGGTTTTCCTTGTCTTTAAACCAGAAAATCTGACTCACCACTTTTGAAAAAAAGATACAAAACTGTCACTGGGGTGGTACCCTCAACGGTATGTCTCAGTACCTTTAGTCAGGGAACATAATTGTACCATAATCCACTGAAATTATATTTTCTAAGATGTACTGACTCCACATACCCGTCTCATCTCCAGGCTTTTTAATGTATTGTTCTGTTTTAAACATTAGGTTATGAAAAGTCACAAATATGTACTTTTCACCTGGGAAAAACTTATTTAAGGTACAGAACTGGACCTTAAAACCACTGTTGTACCTTTGAGGGTACATTTACATTGTTCGTACCTTGAAGAACGAGAAACGCACCTTTATTTCTAACAGTGTAGTGGCACTGCAGTAGGAGGTGAATAGTATGTTTGCAACAGATGTAGCAGTGGTTAAATTCTTTATTATTTTTATTATATTCTCATTAAATATCGTAAACTAGACAGTAAAAGGCATTTTTGGATTTACATTGTGCAGCCCTAGTTGAGTATTCTGCGACTTTATAAAAGGTCTCCATGCCAGAGGGAGCAAGGTCAAAATACAGTGGTCAAGTGCTCAGTGGTCAAAATGCTAGAATCTTATTTGTAGATCGTTTGTTAAGGACATGTCCCAGTCTGCCCTCAGATCAGATGTGATCAGATTTGACCATACATGCCTTCGATAAAGAGAAAAGCCAGTGTTTTTACTGGGTGCTGTGAACAATCACAGTTCCAGATGAGTGTTTCTGTGACTGTTTCTATGAATCAAGGTCTTCATCTAATTCGACAAAACTAAATAATTTTTTGTCAAGCAGCCTAATTTACAACCATTTCACATTATTAGTTGACCACTGCATGTGTAATACATTTAAACTATAACCAAATCACAGTATGTAGCAATGTAATCGCAATACCACTTTGTTGCCCATATCACGCAGCCTACTTTTCTCAGAGCTCAAATGAAAGTCTGTGACTCTGATGACTAGACTGCTGTTCCCACATGCCAGTTGCCAAGTGTCCCCACTGTGGCCTTATTCACAGGAATCTGCACGGAGTGTTTACTGTCTCCCTTATTCACTCTCATAGCTTCCCAGGCCAGACTGCCACTGTGGCAGACACATGACTCGGGAAAGCCCGAAATCAACCACCATAGCAAACCCAAGGCCAGGGCAGGTCCGTGCCGGACACTAGGCCAGGGTATGGGCAGTGTGGAGGCGAGGCTAATTTAGGCAGCCATGGTGCTCCAAGTGGCGGCTGGCTTTCTGGAATGCCAGTGGCGAGGATGTGGGCGCCGCTCTATGGACAGGTCATCTGGACTATAGCTGTTTCCCAGAGTATAACATTCCCAGGAAACCCCCTCATAATTTACCAGACAGGGCAACTGAGTCCACCTGGAGTGGCCCTGACCAAGGCCTTCTGTCTTTATACACCACCAATTCAAAGGTTTGGAATCAGCTGTAATATTAATAATCGTTAATATTTTATTCAACATTCAAGTGATGTTGAGGCTAATAAGTATAGACATACACAAATATAGACAAGATATTCAGCTTCCTAACAGTACAGTTAGCTATCTGCATTAGCCAGCTAGTGGGAAACAAACACAAAAAAACATATTTCAAACAGACTGCCTTCATGTATCCACCGCAAAGCAGCTGCAGTTTTTCAAAAGTTCCTTCCACCTTCAAGATACATCATTAGGGGTAAACCAGAAAATCTAATTCGCAAGTTTACAATGGATGTAACAGTGGTTATGTTTTTCAATTTGGACAGAGTGCTCCTTTAAATAACGTTTGGACTTTTATTAAACAATTGAAAAGTTTTTGGGAAAGTTGTTTGAAGAGTATGATAAATAATGTATTGTCAAGTTATCTGCCTTGAGATTTGCTCACCTGGTTTTAAATACTGGTTTCAAAAATTTGGTTTGCAACATTCTGGATATTACTTTTATTATAATATCATTCTTGATGTTATACAGCTTTTATTTTATTTTTTTAGTTATAGGGAATCACACACTGGACACATCTAAAGTTTTAGATCTTATAACAAAATAACTGAAACAAAGTTTTCAACAGCAGTGTGTGTTCTCAATGTCAGTGGCTCTTATTTCATCATAAAATTTTGTTTTGTACTATTATCTATTAGTTATAAAACTCTAAAGTAGTGTATTTGGTGCAATATGGCAGATGACAGTGAAATTGCAATGTACTCATTTGATGTGCAGTCAGCATCATGACAGTGCAGCCACTTTTTTGTCGAACTCTCATCATCTGCTCTCCACTTGATGAGTATACTGCCACCAATCAGACAGGTCATAAAGTCCTGCCCTCATGGTAACACTGTGGATGGACCACACACATAAAGACACAAATGCTTCCCACCTCTCACTCACAAGCACATACACACTAACGAGTGATGTGCCCATGCTCTGTTCAGTTCTGCTCAGCTAGGCATGAAGCTGACATTCTGTCATGGTGGTCAAAACATCTCTGCTCTGGACAAGCTGGACTACACAGCCCCTCAAAGATGTGCCTGCCATCGCAGCACCACTGACCGCTGACCAGTGTAAACTAAAGTGGTCTGTTTATGTTTTACCACACTGAGATCCAGCACTCAGCAACATGGGTGCAGTTGACCTTGCCTTTTCACATAAACATATGCTTGCACATGAGGATATTTCTTCAACACTGTACAGATAAAAAAAATTCAAGTGTTTAAAGAGTAATTTTGCAGATTTTTTAACATTTTTGCATAATTAAATGATTAAGCCCCCACTATGAACGACTGTTTACATCTCAACTGTTGAAATACGCTGAAATTTTGCAAAATCACTGGAATTCCCCTTTAAGCCTTCTAACTCTATGCATATTATTCAGTGACTACTATGAAACTAATATGTTATTAAAGTAATTGAAGTGTGGATCCACATACAGTCTCCAAGATTTGGAGAGATTAACTATTGCACGTTTATTACATTAGGTATGAATAACATAGCTAGATCTTCTAGCGCCGCTGAGCCTGCAGACGTGACGAGCTGGCATGCTTCTTTGCCATTAAATGAATGCTCAACTCAGCACCAAGCCATATAAAATAATGCAGCCAAATGTCAGTAATTACAAAAATATACAAACAAAAGTGATGAAACTTCAGTCAGTATAGACGTGGCCTGTGTTCGTATAGTAGGCCACTGTTCTCAGCTGTGATGTCATGCTGGGCATTTAATTGTGTGTGCTTTCTCTCCCTGTTATGGCACCTGTGTTTCCTCAGCAGGCCAAAAGGTTTCTTTTTCTTTCTAGCAACACTAATCACCAAAAAGTAGCTTTCATGTGCTAAAATGTTTAAAAAAAAGGATTAATATGTCGAAAACAGTCCCATGCTAAAACAAAAGACAGTCAGAAATCATTGGAAGCCAGCATTAAAAAAATGAAGGTTTTCTAAAGGTTGCCCGAAGTTGCTGTAGTGGGGGTCGAAGAAGAAGTGAATGACATTTAGACTAGTTGTGAAATAGTAGCTGGAAGCGAGGTTGGAAAGTTTTGCAACAGTATAGTGTAAATGAAGCATGATGTGTAACAGCATCCTGATGGTTGAGTAACCGTCACTGAAGGAATAAACTCACGCCTGTCTGGGCCCTCTCAGGGGGGGATTGACTGTAAGAGATGGTATTGCGTGAAGGTTGCACAGTAAGGGTATTCTGGGTCATTCGAGCGCTTTGTGGCTGGACTGAAGTAGCACCAGGGCGCTGAGGCTGTGCACGTTTGGAGGGGTGCAACAGAGCAAGCGTGACGTACAGAACTCTTCAAAGAGCCTGAGTAGAACTGCCCTCAGTCTGTCTCTCTCTCTCACTCTCTCCACATCTCTCTGCCTTCTCCTTACAGCCTTCACTTCATTCTGTTGCTCTTGCCTGATGGTCACCTCATTCTAACAGTCTACATAGATTCAAATGAGTCAGAACATTATATCCAGCACTGTTTTATCTTCCTCTCTTTTCAAATGAATGTGAAATCCAAAGAATGCTATACTCACTGGTCACTCCTTGGGTACTTTTTCTTCCTGTTATGGCCTTGGATTCCTCTGGAGTGTCTGTCTGTCTCTTTCTCTCTCTCTCTTCCTCTGCACTCCTCTTCTCTTCCGGTGGAAGCTTCTCCCTCTTTTTTTCTCTCTGTCTCTCAGTTAAGTGGCCCCTTTTTCTTCTTCTTCCTTGTTCTGCCTCCTCGTCCTGAGTGAGTGGAGTGTGGAGACGGACAGCTGGAGTATGAATGTATTCAGAGGAGGGCGAGACGGAAGAGAGGGACAGCCCATTCCGACCCCCCCTCTAGGCCCCCTGCGCTGCTGTCCTCCGCCCCTAGACACCCCTCCGAACACCCCCCACCCCCTCTCCTCACCCCCCAGGATGAAAATTCCTGGTCTGCGGCCCAAATTCCAAAATTCCAAATCTGTCCGGTTTGCCGGCAGAACAACAGTGCACAGATTCACACAGTCACACACACACATTCGACCAGCCCCCCACCCCTTCCTCACACACCACCACCAGAAGACCCCGTCCATACACTCTTACACATACACACACACAAAGCTGCAACGCACCTGGTTTCATTTAAACAACTCACAACTTTCTCTCCATTTTTGTTTCCCTCCCACCTCAATTCACCCTTCATCTCACCCATCTTTTTCACTCCCGTCCACAGCCAGATATTTATATCTTGGGAGAGAAGCTGGTGGAATGCGGACAAAAAGTAGCATGAGAAGGAACAAGAGGGAGAGAAAGAAGGAGAATGAGAAAAATAGAGAGAGAGAAGGCGAGAAAGAGTTAAAGAGGGAGGGAAAGATGCACGTCTGCTTGGAAAAGTTGTCCTCTTTTTTTCCCCCCTGTCCAAATATTTAAACTGGAGGTCCTCACTGGATGATATAAAGACAGAAATGTTTAGATGTGAGGCGGTGCAAAGAGTGACACTGATTACACCTTTATTTCATTAACTCCACTACAGTGCATTCATTCGATCCCAGCTTTCTCACTGAATCAAGTTCCTCCTTCAGAGTGGCGACACAGTAACAGTGCAGGGTTTTGTTCTGGTGCATTTTTGCCTCACAAGATGTAAAACAATAAAATTGCTTGTGTACGTTTATGAAATATATACAAGCGTAATTATAGTTTTGAGGTACTTAATCCTTAACAAGATGCAAAACCTTTTAAATGGTGCTCCATTCCAGAATTTCTCAACTCCATTTCAGAAAGCATATTCGTTTAATAGGCCATGTCGGAGGTCTGTAACAAGTCTGTAATCGTCAGAACACCCACAGACCCTCTGTACCTCCCATAAAGTAGTGACAAATTGTGCCCCCCCTACTGCTAGTGGACCCTCCCAGGTGGCCACACACACAGACTCATCACACACATCAGGACTCTGACACCCACACTTATTGGTTCAACTGTTCAAATGAGAAGCCAGGAATAAATATCTTCATCCGGTGTGGACTGTAAATTTGTATTAGGCCCACACATTGAGCCACAACCTTCTCTAGTCTGCCATCTTTATTTCATCCATTATTGATAATATGCTCAAATACCACAATCCAGGACACGTTAACTTGCAAATATCTTGGTAGGTTTATAAGTATTTATTTTAAATATCCTCAAACATTTCAAGTCAGAGCACACAAAGCATGCAAATAGTCCAGTACATGTGTGCGTGAATTGATTTGTCCTGTTGTAAAATAAAATGCAAAATACATACATCATCAGATCATCATGTGAATGCCTGAACAATTTACTGCAAAGTCAATGAGAACACAATGTAGAGATCATGCTCAGTTTATTTACAAATCATCCTGGGATTGACAGCAGCCAAGGGGTGAAAGAATGAACTGAGGATAAAGGAGAATGGGGGAGGGAGGCCTGGAGATGGCCAGCTGTTGGCGGGAGATATTTGGGTAAGGATTAAAGGAGGAAAATGATAAACAGGGGATTTAAATAAAGATAGGGCCAAAAGGTGAGCAGGCTGGGCTGAATCCAAAGCAGTTTTGATTAAGGGAGAAGAACAGCAAAAAAAAGAATGGAAAAATGCTATTCTTCACTCGTGATACATTCTGAGGATGCAGCTTTTGATAACTCCCATATACCTAGTCCAGACAGTCTGGTGCCTGAGAAAGAGAAATAGAAACAGATAGGCACAAATGTCATAGAGGAGCTATGTTAGAATAAACAGAAAAACATTTTGACTAAAGCTGTATAAGCACGCATGTATCCTTTAATGAGAAGTTATAGATGGTTTGAGGTGAATGCATCATTGCTTAGTGTATCAGAACATGTTGTGATTTGAGTTGTGTAAACAGAAATCCGCATTCCACAGCAGTTTGAGTGTATAAATGACTAGGCAGGAAACAAGGCAACTACATTCACCACACAGTATATGAGATACAGTGACCCCCACTGGTAGAACAATAGATTTCCACAGACCAGAGAGCTGCACATATCGGAGATCTTTAAGATCTGGACCTTGAATCCAGCTTCCAGTCCTAAATTTAAAGCATAGCTAACCTAACTGACCTGTTGCTATAACTGATTGGCCATCTAGTGTGATAGCAAGGTGGGCAACCACAGCAACAGGTTAGTTAACTAACTGCCAGAACCAGAAACTGGATTCAAGATCTAGATTTGAAGACCTCTGTCTCTCTCTTATGTGCTGCAATGCACTTACTTGAAAGTATCCAATATGTGTGCTGAGTTTGTGTAGTGGGTGAGGTAGAGGTTAACATCTGTAGCGGTCCATTTGTCTGACTTGCAAGGCTCAATAAACTGTAAAGGGGACAAAAGTAAGGTCTGAAGGCAACATCATGAGTGATACAGACATTTGGAGATTTCACTACTTAATTATACATACCTTTTCTACAAGATCGATGAAGAAATCACGGACATCCTTTGTGTTTGTTAATTTGGCAGCAATATTGACAAGGCCTCGGGAGAGATTCTGCAAAGGCAGACATTTTCTTTCAAGCATTTCAAATGAAATTCTCAAAGTCCATTTTACATCTTTGAGGCCATAACAAGAATTCCCTTATGAGTGTATCCTATTATATTTCCCTTAATTTTTTTTATAAATATGTAGATTATAAAATATAACGTAATACAAAGAGCAGTGGGCAAAGTGGTCTTTTATCATTACTGTAATGAAGTACATCACAATAAGCTTTTATGAGTAGATTGCGGACCTCATCAGTACTTAAGGAATTCCACCGTTTTTTCAAAATTCTGTACAATTTAGTCTTTGGATGTAAGCAAAACTGCACTGTTCCAGAAAAACTTACCTAAATTTTTCACAGTGGTGATAACAAGAACCAGATGTTCAAAGTATCTCATGCTTCTTAAAGCTACATCACAATGTTATTTCCTGATGTATGAGACACTGTTTTATGAAAGTTTTGCTTTAAGGATTTGGCCTAAAATGTATTTTAAAATCCGTTCATGGTGCAAGCAGGGTGTTCTAAGGCAAAATAGTGTGAAAAGAACACCTGTTTTATTTTACACCATTTCTTATCATTTATCAAAATTACATATAATTTTGCACTGGTCATTTTGGATAATAAATAAAATGGCTAAATAACTGAGTTGTACACATCATGACACCTGGTTGCTATCACCACCATTATACAGATACATGAGTTAGTAAGATTCTCTACAATGAGTCATTTCACATTTAGCCACTGTCAATTACTTTGTTTACATTTCAATGAATGAAATATGCAACACTTGAAAAACTGGTGGACTTCCCTTTTAAAGAACACTGACCTACTGTATGTGTTATATATAAAGAGAAAATAATTAATCCTCTTTAAATGCATTTACTATAACACAGTATGTATACTGTTAAACAAGTTACTGTATTCATAGTTTTTTTACAGTATTTTTAATGTGGCACTGCTTGGATTCTTTTTGTCTGTTCCAATTTATCAAACCTAAAAACTAAATATTGTGATGCATATTGCATATTGTAAAAATATCTTTAAGTATCATGTTATATTTTTGCTAAATTGCAGCCACCAAATACAAATCAGCTGACGTGACATTACAAAAATGTGCATCCTCACCTTAAAATTGGCTTCCATCTCATTGAAGACTTTGGTCTTTCCCCGCAGAGCGACACATACTAGACTGAGAATGATAGGAAATTGTTTTCATTACTCAAACATTAGAGGGTGTCGCAACATAATATTCTGACTATTACAATAAGTCCTCTTTGGATTAATGCCCCATTCCTCTCCATCCACAATCCCTCACTCCAACTCACGCCCTGTTGTGATCTTATACCTTTTGTGCTGGTCCAAAAGATCCTTGTCTGTAATTAAAATTTTGAGATCTTTGAGGTCTTGAAGAAACTCTTTGTCTAGATCCACGTCCATGTCTTCCACCATGTTATCTTAGGGAATCAGCAGAAGTTGAAAAAGCAGAGAAATACACGAGAACTGTTAATTCTACAGCTTGCTTAAAAAGAATCATTAGAGCAATGGTTTGAAGTCTGATTGGTTCTAATAAATAAAGATATGCTAGAATGAAGCCAACTGCAGACCAAAATCTTCAAATGAATTATAACTCAAATAAAAAAATTTACAACAATCTCTTACCAACAGCTCCAACAGTCCAATTGTTGATCAGCTGCCCGGCACAAAAGGCGAAGTCCTGAAAGGTGAGATACTGAAGCTTCTTCTTCCCTGTCTCGAAGCGATTGTTGGCAAAGAACACAATGGCAGCATAATCCCTGTTTAAAAAAAAAAGCATTGGCAGGACTTTCAAGACAAAATGAGGGAAAGCTGGGAAGAAAAGGCACAATCAGCAGCTCTGTTGAGGGCCAAGTTCATTCCATAAATGTCCTATCATAGTTGTGAATTGATCAACAAAAAAATTAATTCATCCAAAAAAATTTTATTACTGTATTATAATTATATTATTTTCTTAGAAATTACATCCTCCAGCTCAGTAGAGGATTCTAAACTCATGCTTAAGTAAAAGTATTGTTACTTCAATGAAATAATGAATCAAGCAAAAGTACTTTTCCAAAAGAAAAACAACTTCTGGAAGTACCAGATCAAAAAAACTTCTAAAATAACTTACAAAACTGCAGTTTACTTTGAATATCCATCAACTATCAACATAAGAACTTGCTATGCTCTATTCTTCTTTTTTAATGCACTCTTGGTGTAAAATAAACTCAAACCTCAAAAGTCAGATGTTGTAACCAAAGTAAAATAATGAAATTTTAACACACAAAAAGGAATGTGTAACTACATGATAATGGATAAAATGTAACTGAGTAAAAAGTAGATTCCTTTCCTCGCAAATATATTTGAGTAGAAATAAAAGTATTATCATTTGAAAATACTCAGGAAAAACAACGCTGTAGAGTCCCTGTTACTGAGTAAATGTAGCTAGTTAATACATACCTCTGGTTTTCAGACCTGGTACAGCACTGAAATAACTTAACCTTCCATGCAAAGGTTTAGGAACCATTTAAATATTCATATGGTTGTATAACCGTTGCAATAATTGCTATTAGGATTTCTCCATGGAAAACTGATCCAGGCAGTGCAGTTGGAGCAACAACATGCATTAACATATTTCTCTCTCACCTTGCTAGCTGGTCAGGGAGCAGAAAGTGTTGCTTTATGTTTTCCACCAGGGGGCCCTTGAGCTCTTCCACCACTTTGAATACTCGCTTGAAATTGTCAAACTATGTGAGAAAGAATGGGTCAAATATCACCAAAAACTGTCCAAGTTGATTAAAGGTTCTTAAATGACATTTTACTGTTGTACTCACCTGTCGTCTGCAGCTCTTCAGTGTAATGCCAGTCTTTGCACTAACATCATCCAGATCTTTTTTTGTCCCTTTGGAGAGTTTCTTTCCAAGGACTTCACGAACAACATCATCATCAAAAGCATAATATCTGGTCACAAGCCAGAGAGAAGGTAAAGATGTGATTTGTCAGGAAATCATGGCTGAAATGATTAAATAAACAACTTGAGAGATAAGGCAAATCACAGTACCTCTCAATCAGCATGGCTTGTCGATCTGGTGGAATCTGGAAGAGAAGCTGGTTAGCTAGTTTGGCTGGATTTTGCAGAAGCCTCTCACACATCTGGAAGGTTCGGAACTGGTCCATAGTGTCACTGAGAAGGACTTCAGCACTGGCCTCACACTCCTCCATCACGCCTCCCTCGATCCGCACTTTTACGGCATCATTCACTAAAGGAGGAAAACAATCATACATCTATTGATCACCACCTCAGCTTCATGGTTAAAGTCATGAATAATTAATTGTCAGATATATTAGGCAATTTGCAATCCTTGAAATTACTCCAAATGCTTATACTTTTTTGGTTCTAAGGACGTTATGCTAGTATGAGTGTTCTGGGGTAAGTTACCCCCTTCCTTATTTTCTCTCCTGATCAAATGATTGTGCCAAATCTAACCTCAACATATTGATAGAAAGAATATAGTTTAATAAACTCTGAATTTTCATCTGGATGATGGAATTCCTGCGATCAATACATTTCAATACATACTAGCTATAGCTATCTGTACCTAGAATTAGACACTTTTTAAGCTATCTAGCTAAAGATGCCTTTCCATGTTAGTTTTACAGCTAGGCAGTGTTAAAGATGTATGCAAAGGTTTGAAAGACCCTGGTCAAATTACTTGTATCGTTAATATTTTTACGTAAAAATAATTTAACATATCCTCTACAGAAATCACAGTTAAACCTGGCATTTTCCAGCAAACAATTTAGTGCACAATTTCTGAATATAGTATTTTCTGCAAAATAATGTGCACAATTTATATTTATTTGCTGATTTTAACATATTGGGGGGAATAAAAACATAAAATATAAATTGTGCAATAACTTTTGCACAGGTCACTTTTTTGTTTTTTGTTAAGCTTGTTTTTTTTTGTTTTTGTTCCAACATCTTAAATTCAGCAAATAAACAGTATCTGTGCATTAAAATGTGTTCTCGGTAGAGAATGTGTACTTTTTTCATTTAGACAATCAACAAAAATTTTACCAGGGGTAAAAAAACTTTTGAATACAACTACATCTCTGTTCTGTCATAATCATTTTCATTTGCCAGCTGAATGCTGAATGCTATTGCTTTGTTTAAATTATTATTGATTTTAATTGTTGCTGTTGCAACCATTTAATTAGTAAACAAAACTCACCTTTCAAGTCTTTCAAGCTATTCTATTGTCTTTTGTAAGACATAAACTGGTGGAGACCCTCTAACGTTCAACTACAGCACGTTTTCATTAAAAATGCAAAGACTAGAAATGGTCTAACATTGGTCTGAATTACACATTCTAAAAATATCAAATGATAAGATTCACCAGCAGGGCTTCTTATCTTAGGGTAAGATTTTCTTGTTTTGTGCTATAAAACAACACTGCCTTCTGTTTCAAATGATTTCTACATCTGTGTGTAGATTTATGCATCATCCTTTACATCCCAAACTCATGCACAGATTAGGTTTATCCATACAGTAAATGGGCATTGTTCTTAAGGGGGGCGGTTCTTCCCCTACACACTTAAAAAGTTGGTTCTTCAAGGGTTCTTTAGTAAGTAAGGGGAATGGTTCTATAAAGAAGCATGAGTTCTACATATAACCATTGCATGTTTGAACTGTTCTTTGCATGGTGAAAATGGTTCTATAGAGCACCAAAAAGGGTTCTTCTATTTTGTTGCAAGCTTGACAACATAACAATAGCAGAACACTTTTTGGTGCTCTATAGAACCATTTCCAAAATACATAACTTTCAATCAATCTAAAGAACCATTTCACCATATAAAGAACCATATAAGCATGAAATATATCTATATAGAACTATTCCCTTTACTAAAGAACACTTGAAGAACCATCTTTTTAAGTGTGTACTTACTTCTCCAAGGTGTCTTACCTGTATATCCATTCAGCCATAGCTGGTATACCTCCTTGTCCATGATGGTGGTGTTTCCCACAAACACGTCAAGCTCCACTGACATTTTGACTTCAGATCTGTAAGTATTTAGGAAGCATAACAAACGTTTTAAGCTTTGAGAAAGACACAAAAAAACCCTGCCTAGTAAAAAATCTCGTCACTTCTAATGACCCACACCACCAACACAAGAGGCGCTAATGAACTTTTGCTTCGCTTATTAACTATCAACTAGTTCCAATTTTAATCTTTCAAGATGCAACTAAATGTCCACTTACTTGTCAAAACGAACATATGAATTTGTTTGTATGACTATTTTTGAAACATACAGAGAGGCGTGTTGTTACTATACTCTCTCTGCCATTAGTCCGTGGTTAGCTAGTCTGCTAGCAGCACCAGATAGCGTTGGAGAGGCACTGAGTACAACGCTAGCGAATGACCAATAAACGGTCCATTGGTAATATTACATTTAACACACTCAGCATGACATATAAATTCATCTCACAAGCACAAAACTCAACAACAAACTCTCCTAGCAGTTGTTGTTAAACGTGACTGAGCACTTCCGGCTCTGTTAACAACCAGCGCGCCGTAGTTAAACGTCACATCGAAGAGCGCCGATCTTCACCTCATGGTTTAAGACCCGTGTTTGACAACATGATGTGTAGATCGCAGGATCTGCGCAAGGTCCGCGTTACTCACAGGCACCCGTGATGTTAGTGGATGCGGCTGCTTCTGAACTGAGGCTGGTTAACCATTTTCCTTTTTTGTGAATTGTACTTCACTGCATTTCTTCCACAAAACAAACAGCAAACATATTTACGACAAAAATGTGAAAATGAGACAAGGAAAAAAGTGAGGGCGGGAAACGGTGAGATAAATCGTTGAGACGAGGTTATGGCTTCTTCACAAATCCTATGCAATCCAACGACAGAACATTTTTCAGTCCACTTAGTGAATGCAGATATTTTCCCCATTTCTGATATAATTTGCCCCTTTCCTCCCATATCCATACCAGCAAGCCATTCCCGAATGAAACGATTAACTTTCATCCTGTAAGCATAACTTGTTTTTCCGTCACTCTGTGAATCCAATTCAACTGTGGAATTATAGCAGCGATCCAAACGTTTCCAAGAAACAAAGGTTTTGAATTTCTATTATTTATGGTGGATCATGAACCCTAACCCAAAATTAGACCTGAAGACATCTACCAGATTCCTCTCTGCATTGTGACTGTTTAAGATCAAATTGATGTAATCTATAAAGTGTTCAGTAGAATCAATGAAGGATCCTAAATTTTATAATTGAAATATTAATTAAAATAAAACACTAAGATCTTTAGACATTCTTTAAGATTCACACTCACCCGATTCTCATCATTTTCTTTAAAGGAAAGGGTAATATGGATACTTTGTGACTTTTACCATAATTAGACTTACTCAGTGCCTCACACAGTCATTCTTCCAGTTGTACAGCGTGTTGGCTTAGTCCAACATTATTGTTGGCTGTAACAATAATGCTATAATTGCAAAACTGAGACTTGAGTAATGCAAAATTCCAGGTTTTAACATGTCCTGACCTACATGCACATATGTCTTCTATAGTTAGTATTCTTCTTTCAAACTGTCTTTCCACAGAGAAAGGCGGTTTTCTTTTTTTTTCCTTTTTTTAAAGTTTTTGTAAACAATAGCATAGCCTTCACTTGGATCTGAATGCAAGCGCTAGTTCCCTCATTCCATATTTGGACTAAAACACTAAATCCTTCTTAAAATACAATACAGTATTAATTCAAAAAGTTAACATGGCTTTGATCAAGATGCAGGCGAGTCCATTAGTTTTTACTGAGCAATTGTTTAAGACAAGGACTACCACCTTAGTCATCTTGAATATACAACCCCATTTCCAAAAAAGTTGGGATGCTGTGCAAAATGTAAATGAAAACAAAATTCAATGAAGTGCAAATCATTTAAACCCTATATTTAATTGAAAATAGTACAAAGACAACATATCAGATGTTGAAACTGATAAATTGTATTGTTTCTTGAAAACTATTTGCCCATTTATAATTTGATGCCAACAACACGTTCCAAAAAAAGTTGGGACGGGGCAACAAAAGGCTGGCAAAATGGTGTAATGCAAAAAAAAACACCTGGTGGTTTATTGGCAACAGGTCAGTAACATGAATGGGTATAAAAAGCATCCCAGAGAGGCTGAGTCTTTCAGAAGTAAAGATGAGGAGGGGTTCACCACTCTGTGAAAGACTGGGCAGGCAAATAGTGCAACAATTCAAGAATAACGTTTCTCAACGTAAAATAGCAAAGAACTTTTGCTTTTCATCATCTACGGTACATAATAACATTAAAAATCTGAATCTCTGTAGGCAAGGGGCAAGGCCAAAAATCAATATTTGCTGGCCATGATCTTTGGGCCCTCAGGCAACACTGCATTAAAAACAGATATGATTCTCTAGTGGAAATCACTGTATAGGCTCAGGAACACATCTGAAAATGTCTGTGAAAACAGTTAGTCGCTGCATCCACAAATGCAAGTTAAAACTCTAAAACACAAAGAAGAAACCAAATATAAACAGGATCCAGAAATGCTGCCACCTTCTCTGGGCCCAAGCTCATATAAAATGGACTGAGTGGAAAAGTGGCCTGTGGTCTGACAAATCAACATTTGAAATTCTTTTTGGAAATCATGGACACTGTGTCCTCTGGGCTAAAGACCACTCAGCTTCTTATCAGTGCACAGTTCAAAAGCCAGTATTCATGATGGTATAGGGGTGCATTAGTACACATGGCATGGGTGACATGCACATCTGTGAAGGCACCATTAATGCTGAACAATATATACATGTTTTGGCAACATATGCTGCCATCCAGGTTATGTTTTTTTCAGGGAAGGTCTTGTTTATTTCAGCAAGACAATGCCAAACCATATTCTGCATGTATTACAACAGAATGGCTCTGCAGTAAAAGAGTTTGGGTGCTAAATTGGCCTGCCTGCAGTCCAGATCTGTCACCACTGTTAACATTTGGCGCATTATTATAATGAAAATGAGGCCCCAAACTGTTGAGCAGCGGAAATCCTGTATCAAACAAGAACAGGAAAACATTTCACATTTAAAACTACAGCAACTGCACTCCTCAGTTCCCAAACGCTTACAGAGTGTTATTAAAAGAAGAGGTGATGAAACACAGTGGTAAACATGCCCCCGTCCCAACTTTTTTGGAACGTATTGCTGGCATCAAATTCAAAAAGGGCATTAATTTTTCAAAACCGATAAAATTTCTCAGTTTCAACATTTGATATGTTGTCTTTATAGTATTTTCCTTTAAAAATAGGGTTTACATGATTTGCATATCATTGCATTCTATTTTTATTTACATTCTGCACAGCGTCCAAACTTTTTTGGAAATGGGGTTGTATAATTTTCTAACAGCCTCCCAAATAGAGAAGAGCAGGAAACTATCTCTTTCCCTACTGAGATGTTAGAATGATGTGGACGTTGCTCAACCAACAATAAACTTGCATTTGTTTGTTTTGCAGTATATGTGGATGATTTTAAGAAGGTGAGAGACGATCTTTAAAAGACAGAATAATTGTGATCTGAGAGCAGAGAGTAATCTTGAGAAAACTGGTAAATCAATATAAATGGAACACTTACTCTGACATGACTACTACTCCAAACTTATTAAACCTGTGAAGGGCTGATATATACACAGAACGGCCACTTCATTAAGTGCGCCTACAGTTTTTGTCCATTTTATCAGGTCCATTTACTATATAATTGCACTTTGTACTTCTACAATTACAGATTGTCGTCCATCTGTTTCTCTGCATAAATTGTTAGCCCCCTTTTACCCTGTACTTCAATGGTCAGGACCACCACAGGTATCATCTGTGTGGTGGGTCATTCTCAGCACTGCACTGTCACTGAGCTGGTGGTGGTGGCGCGTTAATGTGTGTTGCACTGGTACAAGTGGATCAGACGCAGTGCTCCTGGAGTGTACTTAACAGAGGTGTACTCAATGAAGCGGCCGGTTGGCATATGTACATGTCTATGTTGAACAAAAGACAATTTTAAAATTCTTTTGAGGACTTATATCCTATGTTTTAGTAAAAATTACAAGCTATGACACATGGAAGCAACACAGATGTCAGCCATATAACCGTATCCTCACCGTGCCTTTCACCCTTTTTCACTCCAGTTCTTGCTCTAATCTTAGCAGTGTAATCTTACAAGTAATCCTTGACTGTGAAATTACATTGTGGTCAAGTATATCCCGCTTAAGTCATCCTAAGGCTGCTCCTCTCTGCAAAGATCGTAACGTCCAGTCTGTACAAAATTAACTTGTGCAGTTTCACAAGATCAGTTGTGATGGAGGGGCCATCCAAACTTAGTGAATAGTGCTTTTTTTTATAACAAGTTGGGTAAGTACGCTTTCCTCTAACTCCAATTAATCAAAATAAATCCTCTCCAAATCCCAAATCCCTCTCCCCTCCCAATTCTCGGCGTCACTCAAAATCTGTTGAAACAGCACAAAATTGTCAGCTGGCTTTTTGTTTAGCACTTCGGTGTCTCACATGCTGCTGCTCACCCCACCCCGTTTATTTTACCTCACAGTGGCCTGTTTCCATGCCCGCCCCTCTCACCCTCCACTAACACCCCACATTGTTATGGTCTCGTGGTAACAATAGTGTGGGGGGGAGCAGGGCGGAAGGATATGGCTGAATACCATGGATTAAAGTACAGAAAAGTCTATTGTAACTCTTTCCGTCATTATGTGTGTGTGTGTGTGTGTGTGTGTGTGTGTGTGTGCTTTGTCCAGGCACATTTGGGTAGAGCCAGTGTAAGGGAAAGAGAAGGGGGCTGGGGTTACAGGGGTCAACTGGGGATCTCAACAAACAGCAAGCTGTGTTTGTGACTTCTTGTGAGTGCAGTTATCTAATCTCATGAGCATGCAGTTGAGGACATTTTGAATACTGATTAGTGGGGACTTTTATGGAATTATGTCATTTTGACAGGGGCAGTGGGGGGGCTGGGGGGTAACAAAAGCAACACACATTCTTACGGTAAGGGAAGACCAAAGGGAAGGAAGGGTGAGGAAGAGTGGGGGAGGAGAGAGAGAGAGAGAGATACCAGAGAGCAAGAGAGAGAGAGAGATAACAACGGCCACTACCATGACTGCATGAAGCGAAGGGGCAGTTCATCTTCAAAGAAAACATATAAAATTCTCCATCTTACAACTCGCGGATAAAACCAACTTGCACTGAAAATTAAGCCTCGCCAAAGCCAGCGGATTATCAGACATCTTTTTTTATGATGCTGAACCGCAATCTCCAGCACGAGGCTGTCCTACATTTTTTCCTCACTCTGTTTTCTCCGTTTATTCCTCACGTTTGCAACGCATCGTTGAAATATCTACGTTCGGATGTTTTTTTCGTCTGAAAAACGTGGGAAAGACGTTTTTTGGTGCTAGCACATTTCCCCACAGAGCAGTGGAATGAGGTGGGGAGGCAGGGCGGGGAGAGACGGATGCGTGTGAGGAGAGAGAGAGATAGAGGGAGAGAGAGAGGCGACAGAAGCGCGGACGTTGTGGTGATTTCCTGCTAGAAGATATGAAGATAAAGATGCACATTCGCCTTTAATCTAAACCTCTGCTTCCACTTCTCGACCTCTCAGGACCCCGTCGGATAGAGTGAGCTATGCTGGGTAACAGCGCCGTTCACTACCGTTAGCCTACAGCGGCCAAAGGCACGATGCTAATACAGGCTAGTTCATAACCGCTGCATTGTAAACAAAACAAGCCAGCAAACCCCAGGTGGAAATTACTTGTTCAGGTTTCATATAGCTCAGAGCAGGCTTAAATGAGGATGAGGATGCTCCGTTGGGATTATGCAACGCCCGTGTAGGGAAGAGGTCGAAAGACGTGGAGGAAATGCGCCGTATCTTGAGTCTTGAAGGCCTGGGAACGAGGTGTATTGAGAGAGATCCATGTTGGAGGAGCCTGACTGACATTACATGTGCCTCTTCAACGTGAGAGCTGAGGAGTTCCTAGCTGCTCTGCTGTGTCCAGCCTAATATGCAACAAACTTTACTGGTTAACTGACTTCAACATTTTATTTTTAATCAGGACAATCAAATCTGTAATCTGTCTTTCAGGACATCAATTGACAGTTGAAGCAAGATGGGGAGCGACGGTGAAATCCTGAACCAAGAGTTAGCAAAGTTATCTGATGAGGATTTGCTGTCTTGCTCTAAAGAAGAGCTCATAAACAGGCTACGGAAAGAGGAATCGGACAAGATGTCAGCGCTCATACAACGTGGTCGCCTCATTAAAGAAGTGAACAAACAGCTTCAGGGACATTTGCTTGAAATCAGGGAGCTCAAAGCCATCAACCAGCGGCTTCAAGAGGAGAACCAAGAGCTGCGGGATCTGTGCTGTTTTCTGGATGATGACCGGCTGAAGGTGAAGAAGCTGGCCCGAGAGTGGCAGCTGTTTGGCCACCATGCCGCCAAGGTGATGAGGGAGGACCTGGGCGGCTACCTGAAGAAGCTGGCTGACCTGGAGCGCATGCAGGACGGCTTGGTGAAGGAGAACTTGGATCTGAAGGAACTGTGTCTAGTGCTGGAGGAGGAGTGCGTTAGCAGGAGTGATTCTAGCCCAGGTGGGTCGACGGAGCTAAACCTCCCATGTATGGTGGCCCGGGACCTGGGGGATGGCAGCTCGAGCACGGGAAGCGTGGGTAGTCCAGACCAGCTCCACCTGGTGTGCTCACCAGATGACTGAAGAGCCATAGCACTTTTTCTGCTTCTCAGAGAACAACAGAAAAGGAACTGATGTGGGCAAACCAGAGGAGCAAGGCAGTTTTGTGATTTTTGTTGTCATTAGGCCCACATCTTGACTACTTCAGCTGGACAGATGTGAAAGAATTTGTTCATTCTGACATTGACGGTGGCTATTAGGCACCATTCTTTTCTCTTTTATTTCCTCTTTTCTCTTTAGGGTGTTGTTGATTTTCTCCCGATGTAGATGGACTTTTTAAATGTGAATGAAATTTCTTTACCATTGGTATCAGACATGATAGGAATAGTTTAAAGTGTTGAAGTTATTCTTTATTTTAACTGTTTCACATTGTATTTTTATCCATTATTTAAATGTAAGTATTGAAATCACTGGGATGTTCCCCTCTCCTCTCTAACGGGGTTGTATATAGGTGATAAGAGTGTTCAGAAGGAGGTGGACTTTTGAAAAAAAAAATGGGAAGAACCAATCAAACTGCTGACTCACACCAGGTTTTACTGTGCACTGAACTGTATTTCAAGTGGGCTGATGTTTTAATGATGCACTAGACAGGGCTGTAATGAATCTCGGAAAGATTCATGTTTTTAAACTGCTTAGAGCCATAAAATGATCTGTTTGAGATCATGCACAAACAGCACTGAATCATTTCCAAGGGTGACTCAAGACAAACAACATAAAGTGCTGGTCAAAACGAGGCCTCCGGTTTAAAGTTTATTGGATTGCTCAATAGGGTCTGGCTTCGGGACCCTTCTCCATGACGTGGCTGTATTGTTGGAGGCCTCGCAATGCCTCACTGAAACTGCACATTCAGAAACAGTATACTTTTTCCACGTTATGATGTACTGGTTGGTGTAGTAAGGTTTATTACACTAAACTGTCTTATTGAGTACTGCACTGGATCTCAGCTGAACTTTCCTGCATTGACCCAGCTTTATGATTTAACTGCACACACTTGCTATGCCAGGCTTTTTTGTGTTTGGTGGTTGCTTTGATTGGATTTTACTAGACTACACACTGCATTTACACACTGGCAACTGGTGGACAATACAGAGACGTATGTGAATTTGTAATATTGTCACATCTATTATTACTATGATTATTTTTTTCTTCAATTCATTGTATTTTTGCCTACCACAAGGTCATCATGCATATAAATGTTTTGGTTTAGACCTACTTTTTGATCAGTATATTATAATCAGTATTACTTTGATGACTGGATTTTTTCTGTTTATAGCATCAATCTTTGATTAGTGGCTTTGTTTCTGGCTGTAGTTTTGGGCCATGATCATTGTGAGTGGGAGAGCTTTAAAATACACTTGACTGAGACACCCAATTCTGTGATGGTCTTTTTTGTGCAGTGGGCATTTACATTGCATACATGTCAAAGGTTGTGTTGATCTGTGTATTCACAAGCCAGGTAAAGACTGTTGATTGACATGTACGAAAAGTCTCTGGTCATGTTTGAGGCCTGAAGACATAAGTGTTCCATGTTATATTTTTGGCTTGCTGTTTGCACAGCAGCAAGGTCAGAACAGTAATACTCTAAGTGGAGTGTACAGAGGTCCTTTTATCAACGCATGCACTCACTCGCTCAGCACAAACTCGCTCTTCACTATCTCAATCATATGTTCACCAAGCTTTGAGTAAGAGCCTCTCTTTAGTTTAGAGGGCTAACAGAAGACTGTGTGTCTGAATCAGGGTCACCAGGTTTATTCAATTTGCTTTCTGTGCTAGTAAATATTGCCCTTGTCACACTGGATCTTGTTCTATTCTAGCTCTGTTTCCATTTATTCCTTTTTCATTTCCAGGTTATTTGTATTTTATTTACTCTGTACCCTCTATTTGTTGACATTGCTCAACATGGTCTTATATGCTAGGTTGAAGTAGGGGTGGGTGATATGGCAAAAACATAATACCATGATACATGATGTTTTCATTTATGTTTACAATATTTGTTTTTTTAAACACTAAAGAACTAAGAATACAACCATTTTCTTTAGCATTTTACATACAGTTCTACAGTAAATCCTGTTAATAAGGACTAATTATGCTGTCTTGCAATTAATCAAGCAGTTGTTGTGTTCTGTGAATTTTGTTCTCAGCATATCATCTCTGTCCAAAGAAAAAGCATCTCCAAAATAGTAACTTTACATGAAAAGGCAAAAACATCAGTGTAAGTCAATGTAAAGAGGTGTTATTCCAAGTAATCTTGGAGCATTTCTAAGGGTTTATTCAACATGACATTTTCACACAATGTAAAGAGCAGCTGTTGTGTTCAAATGATGTAGCAAAAATACTTGCTTTTCTTTGGACAGTGATGATATTGTGACATAATTTATCATAACACAATAAAATATTATATTGCTCACCCCTAGGTAGAACACAGCTCTCACAGCAGCCCTCTAACAAACAAAAGTCTTTACTAACTAACATTTAGTAATCCTTACCATGCTGAATTCATTGTGTGTGTACTTTTATTTTATTACTATTTAGTGTATAGTTGAGGATGTGGTCAGAACACTTTCTAATGACTCGCTTTAGGTCTACCTCGAGTATGAGTCAGGGAATTTCTCTTTTCTTTCAGCCAGGACATCCTAAAAGGAAACAGGGTTGACTCCTCCTTTCCCCCTTCCCATCCCCCCAGTGTGCTCCAATGTGGCTTGGTAACAGTACTCTGCTTCTGTTTTCAATCAACAGCAACATTTTTCTTTCTTTTTTCCCTTTTTTATTAGTGCAACCAGAGAAGTCTGCATATCAAATGAAATACACTCAGCAGTTACAAACAGTATCACACAGAGTATTGTTTTAAGGCACAAAATGAAATGACTGATTGATTGAAATGAACAAACTTTAGAGTTTTTTC
Source organism: Colossoma macropomum (assembly GCF_904425465.1). Classification (NCBI taxonomy): domain Eukaryota; kingdom Metazoa; phylum Chordata; class Actinopteri; order Characiformes; family Serrasalmidae; genus Colossoma; species Colossoma macropomum. Next base: position 18,022,155 of record NW_023494788.1, read on the forward strand.
AACCAGTACCCCCCAAAAAAACAAACAACTTAAACCATTGTTTATTATTACTCCCTTAAATGTCGTACAGCGTGCAACACTTTTCTTCGGTTTTCAAAGATGTCAAAAATATAGTTTGCTCTCAAAAATAAATACAAATCTGTTAAAATTCTATGGTCCATCCCTAGTAGTGCATCAAATATATTGTAATAATGCTCACATTATAGATTTCAGCATATTAACTACAACTAGATAGTCAACAGGATAAAGTTTTATAGAAAAGGAACACACATAGCTAGCATCTAATAAAAATATTTAAGTGCATGTTTGTCTAAGTCTCTGTTCATAATCTGTAAATAGAACATTGTAACCAGTGTAACTGTTATTGAAATGCATGTTTCTGGCCCTCAATGTTTATTTGTAGGCATAATGTAGAAGGCACAGAACATGCTGTAACCTCCATCAAGATGTAGCTTAATACACTGTACTCTATAAAAATATCACTAATATATTCATAGCTTTGGATTGCATAAAGAAAGGTATAAAATGCATAAATAACAGTAATAATGTGCATCCAAACACAGTGATAGGCCTACATGAGTCAGAAAGTCCTAGATACATGGTTATAATGCAACGTTATATATCTGTCCAACCATCCATATTTCTATATGTCTAGTTGTCATGCAAACATTTATCAATAATGCACATCTCTATGAGAAAGAAAATTATACTATTAAATAATTTTCATAGTATAGAACCATAGTTTGTAGTTACACCTTTAGTAATATAGATATTAAAACTATATACAATAATATATAAACTATTAAGTATATGTAAGTGTATATTCTGTAAACTTTATTTCTCTATTATTATTTCTTTCTATAATTCTGCATTGTTCATCTCATATTACATAAGAATAACCATCAGTAATGCCAGTTGAAGACAGAATGAAGGCACTGTGCATCCATAGCTACAAGTGTTCTCTACAGTAAACTTACAATGTACCTGTGTTCTTCTGACCTAGTATTAAAGACACCTGTGAAAGTTCAAAGCACTTGTTTCCCATTGAGAGAAGTGTAAATTAAAGGGTCAGGATGGTTGGTGAGTTAAGAGATTGATCTGACTGGTCTCCACTGCTGCTGCTGCGGCGATGGGCGATACCACATGGCTCTGGGTTTCGGGCGGGATGGGACGTACCATGCTGAGATGTGGCGGCTGAAGAATGGCTGATTGTTTGAGACAATGCACTGGCGCTTGCTTCAAGCGAGGGAGTGGGATAGGTGAAGACCAGGCTGGCTGTGAACGGGGTCAGAGACGGGGTAGAGATGAGGATGGGAGTGTGGAGAGATTCTGACTCTGGATTGACGGTACTGGCAGCACAGGTTGAAGGTGGAGGTGGAATGGTTATTTTAGGCTTGGGTTTCTCCTGCTTGGCGTGGCCCTTGTGTTCCCCAGAGGGTCCGGGTAGCTCAGAATCCGCAGGTTCAAGTTTGATTCCACCCAGTGAAGGAAAACCAGAGCTTGTGTCGGAGTCTGAATCAGAGTCTTGGACTTTGCAGATGGGTCGGTGAGCCTCAAGAACCAGTTCCAGCTTCTCTTTCTCCTTCTGCAGATCAGCAATCTCCTTCTGCAGACGAGACTTTTCGTCTTCTAACTGGTCTGTCTCCTGTGAAAGAAGTTTTGTGGTGAATTTTGGTCTGCATCAGTTAAGAAGCACATAAAGCTGTTAAAGCTGTCATGATGAGTGCATGTGTAAAAAAAATCAGCTTACGCTTTGAAGCGTGTCTGTCAGTTCGCGGCGGCGATTCCGACACTTGGCTGCAGCAAGTTTGTTTCGTTCCCTTCTAATCCTTCGCCGTTCGAGTTCCTCTGGGGACAACTAGAGATAGAAAATAAAAGTATTGTGAGAAAATAAATTTTACTGTTCAAAAGTTTGTTTTCAACAGTATAAAACCAACCACTTGAAGACACAGATTTGTCCTAATATGATGATACTACTCTACAACTTCATTGGTTCCAAATAATGTGTAGGAAGCTGTGAAAAATTCAGAAACTCGAGGTGTCTGATTCCCAGACAGGGCTTGAGCCTAGACCTGGACTCCATTTTCCTTTCAACAGAGAGTCTCCATTGAGAATTCTGTGTAGTCCAGAACTAGGCTTAATCCCTGTCTAGGAAACCAACCATTTTGTGTCCAGAATGATAAACAGAGCTGAATATGATTCCAAAAAGCTCTATAACACTGAGATTAAGTTCAATTAAAACAACATAAAGAATGCCTCATTTTTGAAAAGTGGTGATCAAATCTTGAGGCATAATTTACCTGGAAATTTCTTAAAAATGACTGTTCATAGATAATAATAGTATACTATCATTTAATAACTTCTTGTTGTTCCCAAAAAACTTGAAATATTGAATAATTCATCTTATAAGATGAATACATTCTGGTGTCAAGCTTACAGTACTTCAATCTATATTGAAAGCTATAATTGAATAAAATAACAGCAATTATGAATGACAACTGGTTCCAAATTTTACAGTATATTATATGCAGTATGCAGTATAAAAGTAACCCCTTTACAGCTTTCTATCATTATATAAAGTCATACAGGGAACTAACCTTGACGAAAAGTATGAAACGTGCAGTACTGTTATCACTGAGATGATGTGCTGATCATAGCAATACTGCCATCTAGGGGTCATTTCCATCTTTAGAGGATATGACCCCTACTTGCCACTACTTTGCATCAGCATCCTTGTAGCCTAACATCTCTCATTTCAGCATCTGCTCATGTATAATTTATTCACATGCTCTCTTTCCTTCTGATTGTATACAACATGTATAGTATCCCGCCTATTATTTTTGATGAATCATCTTCAGACCCCTCAGTGACTCAGGTGTGAGTCATATGATTTGCCCCAATGAGTCACATGATTTCCTGTCTCATTATTTCACTTGTCTCACACCATCATATTCGAGATCGAGGCTTTGGGGCAATGAATCAAATTGCCATGAATTAAAATTGAAATGGAATCTGTTATAGACATTATCAGATTTCTCTGGGAAAGATATTGCTGTCGTCTGCTGATGATTAGGAAGTGTAAACAGTCTGTACTCTGATATAAACAAATTATGTAGCCCACGCAGTTGATAAAAACAGCTGAACAATTGGAGCTGAAAAAAAACACAGACAGCTCACTTTCCCACAGAAGGCCATTTGGATACGCTGTTCCTTTTCCACACCTGGTGAGCCTCAGTGGTGAGCTTGTAGAGCCATGTCGCATGCACACCCATCAGACTCACTACAGGATATTACACATCGCCTGATTCTACATCCGTCAGGCTTTTTTTTTCAGAATTTACAGGGGGAGGAGCATGACGAGATCATGGTCATTCAGGAACAGAGCGCGCCATGTGAGTCAAGTCTTTTCAAAGACTTCTTGGAGCGTTAAGAGATGAGTACATCATTCAGCCACAGCTTTAATGGCTAACTATTATTTATACAGAGATTAGGAGATACTTACATGTTCATCGTTTCTTCGTCTCGTAGAGGTTCCAGGGCCTGGTATGGATCTGATGACCCCTGGTCTAAGTAGGTGTGGCTGGGTTGGGTGGGGGTTCATGGATCCCATTCTTGGTGGCAGGTGGTAAGGGTGACGAATTGGCCTGGATGGGCCTGGTGTAGGTAGAAGTGAAGGCTGGACCAACCACTGCAGGTCTTGGTTTGAAGTAATAGCATTGAGACTGGGCACAAACTGACTGGATCCTGCCACTGAATATTTCTGCTGGGGTGGGCGGTGGGTGAATTGACAAAAGTAAGTGTTGTTATTAATAAAGCCATAAAAGACCATCATGGATATTTTATAAGGAAAATACACAGAGGAATCAAATTAAAAACCTGTCAATTTAACACATCCCTCATGGAAAAGGTACATAGTTACAGAAATTATGCCTTTAAGAATCTTACAGTAAATTTGGACATTTACTATAGTTTATAACACTGTACTAAATAGGTATTACAGTATTACTGTAAGACAGCACTGAAGGAAGAAGTATAGAAATTCTACTGTTTCTTATTGTATTTCTACAGCTTTTTACTGGTAATGACTCATCAGTCTTCATCACAAGCATACTGACACTGAGCTTCGATTACTAGACTACTACATTATTACTACTACGCTGTTACTACTACATTATTACTACTTTCTCCAATCGAAACTATTTCTCTAATTGAAACAACTTAAGTTTAGCTTTAAGTTACTGTCCCCGAAGAGTCATTCAAAGAAGCAAGTTCGTTAGCTGACTCACCTCTTGGAGCTGAGTGGTGTTGGTGCTGGTGGTGAGAGTAACGTTAGCAGAGCTGGATCCAGAACTGCTACCGGAGAAGTTCTGGTCGGTCCCTCTACCAAGACCGCGGTAGTTTGGATACATGTATGCCGTTTACTGTTCAATAATCCAACGAAAGAGAACTTGAAGAAGAACCCGTGTTGCTCCTCGGAGCGCTCTCACTTGTAGTAACGTTACCACGACGATTCAAAAGTTAAATATCCACCTTGTTGCGGGAAAACGGTCGAATCCATCCGAGACTGGCGGGGGGTAGTGCGGAAATGATCGCAGTGTTCAGACTGTTGACGGCGTTTGAATAGAAACAAACGATATTCTGGTATAATCTGTACTGGTTTCCTGGTGCCTCGACCAAACCAGTATGTCAGAATGTTCCAGCATTTATAGTCATTGGACTGGTTATTGTGTTGTTTACGCCCCTCCCAGTTTACGGGAAGTGGTGTTGTCGGCTAGCTGGATGACGATGGGTCACGTGTGAGGTGACGTATATGACCATATTTAGAGTTTTTCCGGGAATCCCGTTTTAGTTTTTTTTCTAGAGCTGTTTAATGAGGGTTTACCTCTGAAAGCGATCTAATATAAACTTATTTCTATAGTCTGTCTGTGTTCCGCCTTTTCCCAGTAGAACAACAGTATATTAGGTTTAATCACTGAGCCGTTTCAGTGAGCGCCGGTTTGTCCGTGTACAGCTGTGCTAGAAGAGCGAAATCAAGAATAAATCCGTGCAGATTTGCATGTAGTGAGGCGGGAAGTGGAGGAACCACAGCGGGGAAACAGAAAGTGGCACACAGGCCGTGATTCAGCGAAATGGCGCGAAAATGATTAATTATCCTCCACTTTCCCACATTCTTTGTTAATCATCGAGCTGATTAAAACCACCTGTGACAGTTCAGGGATTTTGATGAAGTACAAACCGCAATAAACATATTTGAAAAATCGAGTTTTTTTTTTAAATGATGCCGTTTCAAGCTTTGTTTATTGTGTGGTGTGATTTCTTTGTGTACTGTGTGACTGTGCTGAGGAGAGAGATATGATTATCAACAGCTGCGTGTTTCTGCCATTCATTTGCAGAACGGCTTCCCGTTAACTGTGAGTCATCAGTGGGGTCCTAGATAAACGTGGTGGCCTTTGACTAAAATGAGAGGACAATGTATTCTTTCTAGCTTTCTTAAAAAAAACCCTAAACATGAAATAGATACTAAATTTGGTAATTATTGTGTATCAACAACATCACGTGCTTTTTTATTGGGGTCAACAATTACATATACTTCCATTCTGGATATGAACAGAAATACTTTTTTCTGCCGTAGTTTTAGAATAAACACGATACAAAACAAAACGAAACACACACATACACACACGCCAGCAGGCTGATTTAACTACATTCAAACTACTAGGTCAGTTCCAGTGTTGTCAATTAGGTAAAACGAGAGATCCACCGTGACAAAGACTGGTTGCCATGTTGTAATAAATCACTCGACATTGTCATGAAGGGTGTAGGTCAGTTTTATCAGAGAGAGTATTCTCAGCATCTCCTTATACCAACCGTCCAGTGCACGGATGGCCCTAGAAATACAGAATTTCAACATTTTTTTTTATTTTCGTGTATGTTGTACTGCTTTGTACTGCAGTTTTGGGGGTTCACTGAAGACGGTGTTTGCACTGCTTTTTTGCATCATTTCTCTTTATAAAGCCGTTTTCAGCCTTTTTGTTAGTGAGCGGGCTTTTCCAAAGAAAAGCTGAGACTATTTTTATTGATTATCTACACTGTTGTAGTTTAATCAGGTTTTTCCGGCGCAGCCAGTTTGCTCTGGTCTTTACTCTGGATTTTTTTTCTATAAACATATGTCAGTTTTCCTCTGTTTTGCTTGTCAGCGTAAAGTGAGTGTGAGAAATTAGGTGACAGGTGAATGTGACGTAATTCGTGTGAAATGCCTGCCTGAGACCAGACCGAGGCAGATGCGTCCGTGAAAAAAAGGAAAAGAAAAGCAGGGCAGTGACACGCCCTCCAGCAGCCTGAGATGCCGGTACACGCCTCGACTTATCTCAGGTGCTTGGCATGTGGTTTCCACTGCAGACTCTGCTTCCTTACCAGCGGCGCTCATGCTGGAACACACCGCTGACGTCACGTTAAGTTTTATGGCACTCCCCTTTATTTAACACACCCCGCTTACAAAACAAAATATCAGATTATCTAACCACTGAGGACTGAAATACTCCGGTTCTGTCTGGGTCTGACCTGGAATCGCGTGTTCTTGTTAAACTCTAGATTTGATCAGTTCAGAGAACTGACGATTTACACTAGAAACACACACTCCAGTGGTGGACAGTGACGAATGTACTGTATTACTGAACCTTTACAGGTATCTGTACTTTAGTCTTTCCATTTTTTAAGACTTAAGGTTTACTTAAGGTTTACTTTTTCTCCTGCAAGATGCAAAAACTAGATTTTTTATGATATACAAAAGTGCCCCAAATACTGAATGTCCACTCAGAGGCAGTGTTTTAAAACTCCAGCAGCACTGCTGTGTCTGATCCACTCCGACCAGTACAATATACACAAACACATCAACTCCAGATCAGTGTCACTGCAGTGCTAAGAATGATCCACCACCCAAATAATACCTGCTCTGTGGTGGTGCTATGGGGGTCTTGAGAACACAGTAAAATGGGGCTAACAAAGTATGCAGAGAAACAGACAGACTATATTCTGTAATTATAGAACTACAACTTGTTCCTGTATGTGTTTCATCTGTGTTTCAGTCAGAAGTAGCGTCAAACCCAGGCTGAATCCCAAACGGCACCAAACTGCCTAAATAATTGGGTGTGTTATGAAAGTTAATAAATTCTAGCCTCTACAGCCAAGTAATGCACTGTCGGGTATGGATGTGGCTGAATCCCAAATGACTATTTTTTTAGCTATATTATGCACCATTTGGGTGCACTATCCAGTATTTAAATTCCTATGTAGCGCACCATGTAGGGAGCAGGGCCACTTGAGATTTACCCCAGTGTGAGAAGAGGGGCACCGTTGGATTGGTGCTATATAAGACTTGTAGTGGTATTCTGGTGACAGCAAAGATATTTGCATTAAACAGAGCTGTGTTATCATATCCTCATTGTCATACAGATAAAAGTTAAAAAGCTCATGAAATGACCGCAATATATAGTAATGAGTGACCGAACATTCTTCTCTGCATTCAGCAGTCCATGGTTGCTTGGCAACAATACCAGTAAAGCACAGCCTCTAATGGCTTATTGTTTTATTTTACCATGGTTATCTCCACTTTTATTCAAGTACTGGATTTGTGTACTTTTTAAGTATTAGATTGTGTACTGACACACACACACACACACACACACACACAAACACAGAGCTGTTTCTTGCTACATAAGGCTTTTAGTGCACCTGAGCCACCGGGGAGCCATGAGGAAAAAAACTAAAAATCTCAGCTTGTTTGTAGAAAAAAATCCCATTGAATCCAAAGATTCTTATTTTCTTTGATCAAAATTAATATACTTCAGGTGGGTGGGAGTGATGCATAGAGCCCCCCAAATGTTCAGAAAAAGCTCTACACGCACAGACAGAGTAGGACACTGAATGTAGCGTATATTAAAAATAAAAAGGTGCTTTCATGAACAAATGCTGCCAGATTCCAGTCAGTTAGGCCAGGGCTTCCTAAAGTCATGTAAGGGACTATGACTATGCACATGTTTTTCCCTCGTCTAGCACACTCGATTCAATGAATTAACATGTTCCTCATATGCTGGAAGTGTACAAATAGTATTTTATGCAATTAGGTCTGTTGTTTTATGATATTCACATATGTGGACAGGTAAATTTTAAGTTAAAATTACATTTTAAACCATTTCCTTTTTTTCTAATCATGTTCATCTGACACCATTTTTTTCTGATTAGCATGTTTGAGTGTAAAGTTTTGACAGGTGTGCCAGAGAAACTGGATTCAGATTGAAGAAATAAACTGAATTCATGATGATGATTAATGTTATGTTGTGGCAATAGGTCTCGAAAATGGCCTCAGATCAGCTCTGCATGGATGTGAACACTATTCATGAAAGGGTTAAAAGCAACGCACCAATTGCTTTTCACTTTCAGAAAGTCACGTGGACTCTCTTTCATCCAATCCTACTTTTATTTTCTGCCACGTGGGTAAAGTATTTGGTTACTAAGGCAACAAAAACAAGGAATGCTAGCTTGTGCAACATGTGGCAGAAGCACAGCATGGGAAGCCTATGAAGTAGGTACCACAACATCAGTTTTAAGAAATAGTGTGTGCTTCTTCAGGATGTTTTGGGTAAATTAAATACACATGATTTAAATTAAACTTAAATTAAATCTAAAATTTTGACCACCAGATGGATTAAAAATAGTGTGTTATATATGACATTGGCCAAAGATGAACGATATATCCAGTCCATGTTCTAGCTCAATGATTCTCAGCTTCATTCCCTTTAGAGGTGACCCCCTGGTCCACATAGTTTCAGCTCCTTCTGTTCTCTGCCCCAACACACCTGACCCAGCTCATCAGGTAAATATCAGGCCCATCAGGAGTTGGATCAGGTGTGCTGGGGAGGTGGAATGTCTTATCTAGGTTACAGCGAACAGGACTGATGTTGACATTTTTAGGTAGACCACAACCAGTTCCATGGAAGGAGGAAAGCTGTAACTGTTTCAGTTTCTGATAACAGTGATGAAAACCCCAGTCTAAAAACAAAAGCAGCACTCTCAGAGTGAGAGAGGAACATTTACTCCATTGTTATATTCACCAAATACTGACCACTTATTTCCAGCAGATTACTCGTTTAAAAAAAGCAAACAAAGAAATGTATACATTTTCATCTAAACTGCTCAGTTAAAGAAGCTAAAGAGTTCATTGGGACTTCCAGCCACCTAATTTGGAAAAAAGTGTCAATAAGATTGTGTGCATCACATCCAGGAAAAGATGACTGATTAATTTTATTATTTGATTAATAAATATAAAAATATGACTTTGTCAGGTAACTGACTATAGAGCACAGAGAATGAATTTTAGGATAGTTTACAGTACATTTGTGAGGTTTTCATAATAGAAAAAGGCATTTTTGAAAATGCCTTGTATTGACAGAAAATGTTTGTGGCCCTTTGTCTTACATAGTTTACTGTGTACGTGGAAGGCTAAGAGCTATATATTAACAAACAAACTTACAAAGCTGGTTTTTGACTGTGGCTGACCCAGATAGCAATCATATATTGGTCCGTTGGCTTCATAAGGTCGGCACCCCGCTGACTGTATGCCACTGCCATCCACCCTCGGACCACCCAGATTACAGTCTAACTACTGAAAGAAAAAACAGCAACTAGGTCTAATGTAAAATGATTTTGTTGAAAACGTTGCTGACACTGTGCTAAATTAAATTAATTTATTAAACTAATTTACAAAGGATAACGGAAGAAAGAAAAGGAGGAAAAATAAGGAAATGAGTGAAAAATGAGCGCTGAAAAGTAGCATTTGTCTAACACTCTGCTTAAACACCAGTGAGCCACCCAGAAAAGCCATTGGGCCACCAGCTTTGCCAGCAACCGGTCCACAGTGGCCTGCTATACTCTTGCCATCTGGGGGGCTGTATAACACATTAGTTGATTATTATTCAGGGACATAGAGAGCTACACAGCGTTGACAAATAAACAATGTTTTTTTCATCACAAGAAAAAGGATGCTTTTTAAACGGTTTTCTGAACGAATCTTAAATTAAAACATGACCATTGTGAAACGTAGCATTAGAGGGTAAGGTTGTGCTGTCTAACGGTTACAGTCCTTTCATCAACATTGGTTCAATCAGCGGCCACAAGATGCACGTTTCCAAACGCCATGCGCCTTTTTTGACTGGCCTGCGTAACAGCCAATCAGCATTCAGAATAACGTTCCACCGAGTCACGATTTGACCATTGAGATTTCGAGGATGTGCGTCGCTGCCACGCAGGCACATTTCTATCAACCAATGAGAATCAAGTGAGGCGGGTCTACGGGTGTATACGTAGCTGTAAGTACAGGTTGTCTCACGAACTTAGCTAGCTACGCTTTAAACCGTTGCGTTTATTTTAGTAACGTGCCTGAAATTGGTTGAATCTGACACTGTCGGTCATTTTACATGCACCATGTAACTGTAATTTGTAGAAAGTGTCATCTTTGGAAACAGAAATGCCAGCTAGTAGTCTACGTTGCTAGTCCGCTAACTCTGTACCTAGCCTAGCCAGCTAGCTAGAACAACATCAGTTAGAACGGAGTCAGAACTGAGCGGAAACCCAACTTGACGCTGTCTACAAATTTAATTCATAGTAACACTAGTTAGTACAAGTGTGCAGACTTCTTTTTGACAAACCGTATTGTTTTCATATTTAAAGGAACAAACGATGGCCCTTCCACACCATGGATACCGGGCTAGTAAGTATGGGAACTTTGCAATCTCACGTTGGCTATCTACTCTGCTCTGAATGTGAAATGGCAATAGTGTTGAAACATAATACGCATTAACGTATAATTGGTCATAAATCTCAGTGTCAGAGGTTTTACATCAGCTAGTATCGCTAATGAAAGATAAAACTACACGACACACGTAGCCAAAGCTGTTTTTTTTTATTTCTGATAATCGTTGAAACAATAAATGCGTCTAAAACACGTATTAGGGATTGCTGTTTGTTATTCATTTATGTAAATGTACGTTTCCTCATATAGCAAAACCCAGAGCCCGTGCAGCCCCTCCTTCAGGGGACCCCCTTCTTTTTGAGGACACCAGCTCTGGGGTGCCACCCGTGAACAGCCAGAACTACTACGAATCAGGTTATAATATAGGAGGTGGAGCAGCAGGAGGCCAAGGAGCTGGTGGAGTGAACACCCTCTTTACCGATCCAATGGCTAATGCAGCTATGATGTATGGCTCCTCACTTGCCAACCAAGGCAAGGATATGGTGAACAAAGAGGTGAGCTGTACAGATGATGGTTTCTGTAGCTTTTGCAGATCACACATTATGTCAGTGCTTCCTCTCTTTATTTGTTCCTCTTTGAATTTTCAACACTGGTCCAACTAGAAGTGAATTTCTGTGCTCAACAGATCAGTCGATTCATGTCGGTGAACAAGCTGAAGTATTTCTTTGCAGTAGACACCAAATATGTCATGAAGAAATTGATGCTTCTGATGTTCCCTTACACGCATCAGGTAACAAAATTAACTGGTACATCTAAATAGGAAATTATCATGACAAGGAGTTATCCCCAGTCTCAAGTGTGGCAATGATATCATTCCAAAGATAATATAGATACAATAGGATATTTTCATTGACACAATCTTAATGTGTTTTTGCTATCAATGTAAGTAGTTGCGTGTATTTCAAGCCTTTCTTTAACTCACATGTTTTCACATAATCTGTTGTGCATTAATGTGGAAAAAGCTTTATCTTGCCTTGCTTAGTTTAATATTTATCTCTAGAAAGGGCATATATTGACCTAATAAATGTCAGATATGGTATGTACCGTAACAACGTGTCTCTCTTAATCTCAGGACTGGGAGGTCCGGTATCACAGAGACACACCACTTACCCCTCGGCATGACGTCAATGCTCCAGATCTCTACATCCCCAGTAAATAATGTCCACTGGTTATTTATTCTGAAGATGTAATGGCTATAGGTTAAAGTTCTTTGCTTATCACATAACCTGAAGTGACGTGGTTTGTCATAAGCTGTATCAGGTTTTGGATGAGTTGCATTACAAGATACTGAGTGAGGCAAAAGATGCCATATGGACCGTTATTCGTTCTAGCTGAGCTAAAAGACCAGATTAAAATGTCATAGAAAAGACTGAACGCAGAATGAATATGTTTATCAAAAAAAAATTCAACAAAATCTTGAAGATTCCTTCATACTGTCTTGTAATGACTCCAAAATCTGTGACCAGCAGTCATGCTGTAGTAATTTAACATGGTATGACCATACAGCTATAGAATATTACTATGTAATACTGTCATATGCAAAAGTTTGAACACTGTTTTGTTGATTTTGTAGGTGAAAGTAAGTTAACACATCCTCTACAGAGAACAAATTTACATATGGCAATTTTTCTGCAAATTTGAGGGTGCAATTTGAATTTATTTAGGTCTAACATATTAGAAAAAACATTACAGTACATAACTTTTGCACAAGCCACATTTTCTGATTTATTTTTCCCAATATGTTAAATTCAGCAGATGAATAGTAATTGTATGTTAAAATGTGCAGAAGTGTGTTCTCTGTAGAGGATGTGTGCTTATTGTCACTTAGAAAATCAACAAAACATGTTGTTTGACTGGGGTGCCCAAATTTTAGCCTATGTTTGTATATAGTGTGACATGTCATTTTGTCATGTTTTTCAGTTTTTTGACGCAGTAGATTCTCTGTACATTTCGGTTGTCCAGTCCTCGTTTTATATTCTTTTGTTCTGTATTAAGACTGACATGAGAACAATGAAATATAATGTCATTGTATATAGATCTATTGGCCTATTGACTGCATTGATATAATGGAGCATGAAAACAGGTTTATTATTAAACTTCAGCGCTACTATATATCAGCACCAGGTACTCAGACTGTAGGCTACGACTATCAAATCAACTTAACTACAAGGCTTCATACAAAGCTTACTGGCCAGCTATCGGTTCAGTGCATAGCAGCATTAGCTTGAATGTGTTGTTAGTATTATTATTATTATTATTATTATTATTATTATTATTATTTCAGTGACCTCTAATTCAAAAGACCCGAATGATAAATGAAAGAATTATGTACTTTGGGCAAAATATATCCACTTTGGAACATTTTTGTTTATTACAGGGAGCAAGAGCAGTGATTTCCAAAAACACCATTAATTTTTTTTAAGGAGCAAAACATTGTAGACCCAGAGCTCCTAATATGGACTTGATGCCGCTTCCTGCGGAATGATGATGTGTTGTACAATAGACCAGTAAGACAGTAGACAATAGACCAATACAATAGGTTTACTGTTGTTTTTCTTGCAGCAATGGCTTTCATCACCTATATTCTGCTCGCAGGAATGGCTTTAGGAATACAGAAACGGTAAGTGGTTGTGCATCAGCGACTCAGACACAGAAATAACTTGAATAGGCATGCACCAAAACGTGAAATTTCTAATACTGCAGTTTTCTGTCTGCTCTGTTTCTACATTCATAGGTTCAGTCCAGAGGTCCTGGGTTTGTGTGCGAGCACAGCTCTGGTTTGGGTTGTCATTGAGGTTCTTGTAATGTTGCTGAGTCTCTACTTGCTCACAGTGCACACAGATCTCTCAACCTTTGACCTTGTTGCCTACAGCGGATACAAATATGTTGGGTATGTTTTTTTGTTTTTTTTTTTGTTTTTTTTTTTCCCCAGTTGAATCTGAAAAATCAGTTAACTTGTCATTTTACTCATGGCATTTTCCATTACTCTGCATATACACATCACAAATGTCTTTTTTTTTCCTCAGGATGATCTTCACTGTGCTATGTGGGCTACTCTTTGGCAGTGATGGCTACTATGTTGCTCTTGCCTGGTCCTCTTGTGCCCTCATGTTTTTCATTGTGAGTACAGGAGCCTGCTAGTTTCACATTACTGTCTGCTTAAAAATTGAGATCTCCAGATCGTGCCCTTAATGCAGTGACTACTGTAGTAAGTATGAACTTGGCTGTGTAAGTCAAAAAAACTATGGGCACTATGCCTGGCTAATATAATAAAATAATATCTTTTTTTTGTAGCCTGTTTGGCCCTTTGTTTTGGAGTATGAATGATTTGGTACTTTTTGGTACGTTTCAAAATGTACTGTTCACTCCCTGGTACCTACAGTCCATACAGGGAAACTAAAGCTGCAAAAACATCCCATTTTGAATTAACTGTTTTTATGATGTCATGAAAACAAACACAGTTACTTTTTTTTTATAAACTTTGAGTTTTCATCACGATACAAGAAGCAAAAAAGAACATATAGAAAATCACAATAGTACATTATCATTTTTAAATACATTCTATAAATTAAGAGTCCCACAAGTCGGAATCCTTAAACAAGGTGTTCATCATCTTCAGTCTTTTCAGTTCTGTTTTTATTTTTTAAAAACGTTCTTGCTTGTAACAAAAAGTTGATTGATAGTCATCCTGCGTCTCGATTTTAAGAGTTTTGACTTCACTATACAGATTACTAACCAGAAGAAATCATGTTTGTCCTTTGTCATCATTTCATTAAAAATCCCATAAAATGCAGATGTTCCACACTTCTCGAGAACAGTAACAGTTTAAAATAAAGTGCTCTAAAGTTTCCACCTCTCAGCAGTTCGGCATGGGGCACAAGGTTGTCTTAACGAAACAGCTCCACCACAGCTCTCACCGGAAGTCTCCTCACTGCTATTAACCAAGAGGAATCTCTCAGCTTTTATTCAGTCTAGAAGTACTTAGGCTCTGCCCATTCAAATAGAAGTTATAAGGAGTGTTTCAGCCTGGACTGATTTTTGAATGAACAATACAGGAAAGTCAATCAGAACAAAGCTTATTTACATGTATCGGTCTTAAAGTCACTGTACCTAAAACAGCCTGTTTAATTTTAAGGGATAAAAAGAGGTTGGTTAACTGTTTTTAGTACATAAAAACTACACAAACATCAAAAATAATAAAATGGCAATAATGATAAATGAGATGTTTAAATATCTTAACTATAAACATTCAAGTCTGTAAACGTCAGTGGTATTTTTGAAGAGAATGTTCCAACTTTACATCATATTTAAAAACTTCTCAGTAACAGTTTAATAAAATGTATATTTCTGTTCATGTTTAGGAGAGGAAAATATGACGATGTTTATTGTTATCATAAATCATGTCTCGTGTTGATAGTATGTAGCACACTTGGGACTTTTTCATCTGTTCTAACGAATCGAACCTAAAAAATAAAAATATTGTGATCGAGAAAATGTCTTGAAGTATTATTATATTTTTGCCCTATTGCCCACCCTTATTATTGATGTAGAAATCTAAAGGAATGTTAGTGATCACACACAAATTAAAATTCTCTGATGTTTCTCTGTTTCCAGGTCCGTTCTCTCAAAATGAAGATCCTTTCTTCACTATCTGCTGATTCCATGGGTGCTGGAGCAAGTGCTAAGCCCCGCTTCCGCTTGTACATTACTGTAGCCTCTGCTGCCTTTCAACCAATCATCATTTACTGGCTGACTGCTCATTTGGTCAGATGACCAGGAGCAAAGACTGACCTGAAAGAAAAGAACTTTAAAACGATGCAGAAAGCAGCGTTGGGCGTAAATAGGATCACTCCCTAATTTTTGCCAATACAAAACAAAATGTGGCCTGCCAACAGCGATCATTACATTGTGCCCAACTTTGAGGACTTACCATTGAATTCATTCTCTCACTTTCATGCAGAGTGGTTGATTATGATCCAACACCTCTTCTGAAAGAATGACTGTACATACCCATCTTTCAACCAAAGATTCAGATTTGAGTTTTTTTTCCCTTTTTGTTTTTTCCCTTTTTGCTTTAGTGTTATTGAATCCTTTTTCTGCCACTGCCTTCTAAGTCACAGGGAAGAAGTAGTACAAAACTTTCTGACGAAAAGTTGCGACGATTTGGAGCCCCTCCTAAAGGCAACACAATGTCTAGCTTAAACTTCCCCAAAGACAAAAATGTGTAATGCAAGAAAATCTGTAATTTTACATTTTCACCCTGGAACTTTGTGCTTTATGCCCAGTGTGACTTTGTGTGGTATATGGTTATAGTGTTAAACACATTGATTGCTGAACCTGTGTCCCTCTTTTCTATTTATCTGTGCATGAACAACAGTACTTTTCTTATAGTAAAATAAATGGTCAGAATTTTAATTTGCAGTCTTGTTTTTGTATTAGTATGCTGTATTTGTGTTACTATTTTTAATATGTTCTCAGCGTGCTACAGATTTTGGTGGCTTCAAGAAAAATAATCATATGCAGCATCAAGACCACTCTGTAGCATTTTCATATGCTGTTTGACCGTACCATCTTAATCCTGACCTCTGAACTGGGGGACATTCCGCAAAGCAAGAATTGCATGACCAGGGCCCACCCGCAGGCCCAAAGTTGTATTACACACTTCTATAACACAAGAATAACCAGTTTGCACTGAAGTCACTGTAGTTACTGAATAATTAGCCTTATTATGTAATAGTACTGGGATTTTAAGTTGTTAAACAGATAACTTTAAGCATTGAAATGTAAACAAAGTCATGCTGAGTGTTTTAAAGAAAAATGACCCATTCTAGAAAAAATCATGGAAATTAAACTACCAGAAGAGGCGTTATTAGCATTACACATAAACTCAGAAGGCACATGTATCTTCTCTGGTTGTTTGAATAACAAAAGAAATAGCTGTCTTTGTATTAATGTTTAAAGAAATCTTGAGTTAGTACTTTTCTTCAGAATGGTACATTTTTCTTCAAAACACACATAAGCGTTTCTCAACAAGGTGCTCAACGAGGCCTACTGAAATATGGAAAAGTCGGTGGAATTCTCCTTTAAGCTAAAAGTTAACCCTGACTGATAGGAGAGGAGTTTAGGTCTGTTAGTTTTGAGCAGTCCTCACTTATGTTTACATTATCTTTACAGAAAAATCCTGCTTTGTGAAATACATCTCTGATCGATCCACATTCAACACCATGTTAGAGTTGTTAAAATATCTTGTCTTTGTTTTGTAAAAACGTCAATGCATGTAGGCGTTGCTGAAAAACAGGTGTTTTGCTTTTTTAAAAGTCCATTTGAAGTAAAATGGGTGCTGGTCTCTTTAAGAAAGGGTCTCACTTGAGGCGCGCCGGCTGCAAAGCGTCTTTTTGGTTTCCAAGGAAACGTGAGAAAGGACAGGACGGAGAGAGAGAGCGTAATTCGATGAGTGGCACTTCTTTTGCTCTAATTTTAACAAAACTCCTGTTTTTGCTGCTTAATCTTATCCGTTAGGACGCAAAGTGGTCGTGTCTTCATTGCAGGCTCAAAGTTAGCAGGTGAGGTAAGTTTCTCATGTACAGCGCTGTTTATTCCTCACATGAAAGGCTCGGGACTGCAGGGCTAATTGTTGTAAATGTAACTTAATATTCTAGCGCCATTTTCTCAGGTGCATGTACCATGCGGCTTCACTTTTCTAACTAGCCTTAGACAGAGTAGCATTAGTCTGTAGAGGCGCGTAATATTCCACCTTTCCCTTTTTATAATTGTTAATATCTATGATATTTAGGTAGCTCACACTCTCTCCCTCCATTTCTCCTCAGACTGTGTCTGTGAGATTTTTTTGCTTGACTAGCTTGTTCAATAATTTACTAGCTTGCTGATTGCTAGCAGTCAGTCACGGATCAAAAATTTAGCCTTGGTATTGGTAAACACGTCCAAATTTACTTTACTGTGGGTTTAACTTACTTTGATATTAAGATAATAGAATTACAGATATCTTAAGTTAGTTAAATTTTTAATTTTTAATGTATGTTTAGTTAAAGGGGGACTTTAGCTAAAATGAAAAATGTAAACACTGCTACATCTGTTGTAAACATGCCTACTCGCCTCAATACGATGGTACTGAAATAGTCTAAAGAGTGAGATTTCCTGGTTTAAAGACTTGGACAATCCCCTTCAGATGATGTATCTAGAAGGTGGGCGGAACTACCAGCACTTTGGCACGGATACATGAAGGTGGACTGTTGTAATTATTATTTTTCCCCCACCAGCTAGCTAATGCAGAAGAAGGCCAGAAAGCCTACATTACTGCTAGGAAGCTGAATACAACATCTGAATAAATGACAAATAACATATTACATGCTAGTTTTAGGCCACAGTGGATCTCTGATCAGTTCTCTTTATGCCCCAACAGGCCAGCAGCTGAATGTGTGTTCCTGTGCCCCAGAGATTGGAGAGAGATGGAGAACGACACACACACACTGCCATCGCTTTCCCCTATACATTCCCCGACAAACCCCTCTAAAACCCTTTCTCTATCACCATCTCTTCCTCAGCCCTCTGCTACTATCCTTGATTCAACTCTTTCATCCCCAGCTCCATCTCCCTTTCACCCCCTGTCACCCCTTAGGTCTTCTGGAGGGCTTAACTCACACTGCCTCAGTCCCACAACTCCGTCAGACCAAGATGACCTGACCTGCCTCAACTGGCTGCATCAGAGGAACTTACTGGCCTTGCAACCGCTGCCTAAGATGCCTACACTGCCTCAATTAGAGTCACTGAACCCCCTGCCCACCCCAAATCTACCTTCTTCACCTACCAAGCCTCCATATTCTTTCAGCAGTCTCATCTTCATGGCGATTGAAGATTCCCCAGACAAAAGGCTTCCTGTGAAAGGCATCTATGAGTGGATCGTCAACAACTTCCCCTACTACAAGACAGCCCCAAGTGGCTGGAGAAACTCGGTCCGACACAACCTGTCCTTGAGCAAGAGCTTTCGGAGGATACACCGGGACAAGAGTCAAGTGTGTCTCAGTCTTCAGATTTACTTCACAAAAATTTGCTGTTGTGCTCACGTTGAGGTTCTCTTAAAACACTGTTAACTGTAAATCTTGTGTTTTTTTTGTTTTTTTTATCATAGTCTGTTGGAAAAGGCTCACTGTGGTGTGTTTGCCCAGAATATCGGCCTGCTCTTTTGGAGGTGCTTAAGAAAACTCATTATTGCCACAGCAACAGCAGCAGTTTGCTGAACAATCGCACATTGTGAGTATTGCGTTTTGTATTACCTTTTTGAAAGCAATAAACATTACATGTCAGTGTAGGAAAGAAATACTGCTTTTTTTTTAAACTAATCTAGTCTCATGACTGTTTATCTTTGGGACAGGTTGGAGGCAGCTGCGTATGGACAGACTGCTGTAGGTGACACTGCAGAGATTTCAGGTTAAGCATTTTGAGGAGATTCAATTTGGAATAAAACAAATCTGTAAAATTAATTAAAACATTTATTTAAATTATTAAAATGGCTTCTCTTAAAATGAAATTACATTTGGGGTTAGTAAAGCAAATTTGCACAAATAGCTAAAGGTTAAAATGTAGTTTTTCCTTTTTTCCTTATCTTGTGCTTCGGCTCCTCTTTTTCACTTCTTGCAAAGCTGGCGTGTGTGCTGTTGTCCTGACAACAACCTGGCATTACCGTGGCAACCTATAGCCACGACATGATGGCTGGCCTTTTTTTATCTGTCTTTTTCAGTGCACCAGTATGTAAAGTGATTTTCAAGCCTGAGCTGTGTTTGGATTCCTCTTTCATCCAACTATTACTCTATAGAAACAACTAGCTGTATTGTGACTCATGCTTCGGAAAGTCTTTTTCATGGTCATTTGCCTTTATTCAAGCCTGATGTCAACAGAGAAAAAAGTGAAAATGATAAGAGAGTAGTAATGCAAACAGGGAAATGTGTAAAAATCAGAGCATGAGTTGCAGTTTTGGTGTTGCCCCCATATTCATCTTCTGCTCTGTTCCGTATTACAGATTTGGATTCAAATAACCCACCTCTGTCCTCAAACCCGCCATGCTCTTTGATCCCTGACCATGAGGAGCTGGTTGCCATAGAGTCTGTAGAACTCTCAGAAGAGGCTTGTGAGGAGTCAGAGAAAGACCCCCTCTCTGACAGCGGCTACATCGAGTTCCACTATTATCAGTATCAGCAATACCAATACCTGGTTCTACCAGGGGATACCGAACTGGACCTGGAAACTGTTGAGATCCTACAACTTGATGCAGAGGCCCAAGAGGCTGCAGGATCACTGCTTGACTTAGCAGGAGGAAGCCACTGATCCTATGCGTTCAGCTAAGTACAAACATCTTGATGGAAAGATAATAGCCACTTTCATCTTATAATTTCCACTGCTTTATTTACTTTATATTTTTCGAAAGAAACTGCCTGAAATTTTACACTACCAGTCAAAAGTCTGGACACGGCTACCCGTTTTTTCTTATTTTTACTATTTACCACGTCTTTACGTAATTGTGAAGACATCAAAACTTATATATGTCGGGACCAAAAGAAATAGTCTCGCTGGGGTTTATAAATTCTTTTAGAAATTAGCCCTCATTTGCCTTGATGCAGTTTTACATACATTTAGCATTTTCTCAAGCAGCTTCATTAGGACCCTCTTGAGATGCTCTTCTAGGAAGATACATACATACTGAGACCTTGTTGTTGCCGAAAAACATCTGCGGGGGGTGTTTTTAAAAAATATGTGTTTTAAATTAACTTTTAACTTTAAATTAAAAATTTTTGTTTTGGAAATAATTTTGTACAGAGGCGTCAACTTCATTATTTAGATGGGTCTTAGAAAGCATTAAGCAGAAGTCTTTAGATTATAATTATAAAAAATACATATTCAGTTAGG
Organism: Colossoma macropomum; assembly: GCF_904425465.1. Taxonomy (NCBI): domain Eukaryota; kingdom Metazoa; phylum Chordata; class Actinopteri; order Characiformes; family Serrasalmidae; genus Colossoma; species Colossoma macropomum. The sequence continues at coordinate 18,042,880 of NW_023494788.1, forward strand.
TGTGTCCAAACTTTTGACAGGTGGTGTACATGCTACAATAGTGTTGTATGCACTGCATTCGCAGCTGTAACTGAACAATAATGGAATGAGAAAAAGAAATTTATGGATTTGGCCATACAGTTTTTATAGGCAGCATGCAAACCTGCGTGAATGGAAAATAAATGGGAGACCAAAATTGCTTTGGGAACAGCGAGATTGATGCAGGGAAGGTTTTATATACAGTACTGTGCTTTAATTCATTGTGTTTTTGCGCAATAAAATGTGCAAGAGTAAAGCAACATTATATATTTTGTCATATTTAACATTCAAGGAACAACTGTAGTAAACCATAGCCTTGTACTCTCCTTATAGTGTTTTTATTAAACAGACTGATGCATAGTTACCATTAAAATTTTGAATTATGTAACTCCCTTTAAAACAAACAGCACTGTTAATTGTCAGAGTGCACTTCCAAGACCTGGCTCATCAATACAGGTTAGAAAAACATGAGTTCTTAATTCTTGATTCTTTATTTTGGTATATGTGATGCACATAATGGTTTATTATGATACTCTGTATTTGAAACAAACTGCCATTGGATTCACATCTTGTTTACGATGTGCATAGGAAGTGTAATGTGTAACTTTTGTTCTTTGTTGATTATTAACATGGTTTCTTTTAAACACAGTGCACCACAATTCCTTCTGTTCATTTGTATAAACTGTTTAGAAATGTGTTGAGCAGTTTGAATCAAAATGCCCCCACTTTGTGTTTATGTGTAATGCACTTGGCAATAAACTTATGAAGTGATGACTACCCTTGCTCCCAATTCAAAGCCATATTTGAACTGAAAGTATGCTGAACGTGCTGGGTCTCCGATCTAGATTCGAATAACTCTGTGTGTGTGTGTTTTGGGGCATAACCAGTCATTTGCTCCATGAATGACTCACTCTGGCATGTTCAGTAGACACTCCCTACGGGTCTGGCAGAAGTTATTTACGGGTAGAAAAAAAATACAGCCTGTACACTGACGCTTAATTACATCCACCAATATGAATCTTCTTATTTTAACAGAAAAAAAACGATTCAGTATGTGAAACTCTTCTCCGACAAAGTGGAGAAAAGGCTTAGCCCTCTCAAACATGTTGCACTCACTCTGTCGTCGGACCGTACACATGGCTAGTCGGTACCTTGGGAGCTGTAGTTCTTTGGTGGTTTTCGAACAGCGTATGGGTGTGGCCTGGGAATGCAAGCAGAGCGCATGCAAATAAACTACAACTCCCACAAAGCGCATCAGCTCGGAGACATTGGCAGTTGAAGAAGTTCTTTTTTATTATTTCCAGACCAGGGCTGAGTCTTCTGTCCAGAAACAGCAGTTGTGGTAAGTTTAGCATCCTGACAAAAAAGATAAATAAAGGGTAAGTTAGACGAATCAAACGTTTGGTTCTAAAAGAGTTTAGCAACGTATTTAGTTTACGTTATGCACTGTTGGAGGCTTAGTGTATTTCTGAGAATATTAAAAAGGTTTAACCTTTTGTTGTGAAGCGAGCTCACAGTACATCGCTAGCGTTAACTAACTTACAGCTTAAGGCGACTTTCACCATGATTTGGGATCAGGTATCGAGAGTAGCTAGCCTGCTAAACGATTTAAGTTATGCGCTGTTACGTTTCCGTATGTGTGTATATAAGTTAAACACATGTGCCGTTAAGGCAGTAAATTGATGTCATATGGACCCAGACTAATAATATGTGGACATTAATCGCAATTAATGAAACGTCAGATCCTCCGGAGTGAGCAGAATAGGTTAACGTTAGACGTCTGACAACAACACAGCAACACTAGCGTTAGCCACGTTACTAATCATAGCTTTGCGAGGGAGCTGGCTAACTTTTACGTTTGACTTTGAGCTCGTACCGTAGCTCACACATGACACGTTGCTGTTTAGCAATGAAAATTTTCAAGTAGTATCTCGCAACTCTTATGCAAACTTGACACGTATCAGCTAGTTAGCAAGGATGCGTAGCTCCACTCCAGCTTTTCTGGGTTCACTGTGGAAAAAACTGTCAGGAAGCAACGGCAAACTTACAAAGGACGTGTAGCTTTGGGCGTAGCTTCAGGTGACACACCAAAATACTTGTCATTTTTTTCTCCGCAGTAACTTAGATTAACCGCTTTTTGCCCCTGGGGTGGATAAATTATTAACTGCTTTACAGCATCTCTTATACACGAGGATGAAGTTGGTTTCATATTAGCCCGCTTCGTGTTCGCATTTTCCCGTTCCACCTTAAATTTGAAGTGGGACGGGAAAATTCGAAAAGAAGCTGACCTCAGCTTCGTGTCTTACATGCAGCCTCTCAAGTTACTCTTGTTAGTTTTATTCCATGTATGGCCAAAAAGCAAAACCACCACGTGTACTTTACGGATATAAAATTATACAATAATATATTTCATATATTTCTCATAATATTTCACTGAAGACTAATACCACCTATGCAAGAACACGTTGGTAGGTTACCATTTTTGTCCTCTCTTGTGTGCTCATGCAAAAGAGTCTCATAAGTCTCATCAGTGAGACATTCGTGGCATGTTACCACTTGTGTTTTTATGTACCACACCTCACTCTGCTACTGTCATTTAGAGGCATGCAACAAAAAGGTAGGCTATTACAGGTTAGCCTGAATTTCTAGTTGAATCTTCATTCTTAGCTGATAACTTGCGTCTAGGCAATTTTTTTTTTACAGAATTATTGCATGGCAGTGTTGATTGTACTCATTTGCCCACGGATGAGGGTGGTCTGAATGGCAGAAACAAAGACGCTCATTCAGTAGAGTGCAGAAGCAGAGCTTGCTTTTAACCTCTGAGCTACTACATCACACATTACCAAAGAAACTAACAGACCCAACATTGTCCCAGATGGTGCTTTCCAGAAAGATTTTATAACTTCTACGCTTGTGATATGACAAAATCAGTTAGAATACACATTATCTGTGTTTACCAGATTCATCAGTTCACAAGTCATAAGTCACACTGCGTTTGTTTTTCCACAGTCAGAGTGCTGCAGAAGAGAACCAAGAATGGGTACCGAACCTGGTGCGGTCCAAATAGTGACCGTTAATAAGGAGGATCACTCTTTTGGCTTGGACACAGAAGCACTTGAGCGGATACTGCTAGCGCCTAAGGTCCGAGACATGGACGTGGTGGTGTTGTCTGTTGCCGGAGCCTTTCGAAAGGGCAAGAGTTTCCTCCTGGACTTCATGCTTCGATACATGTATAGGAAGGTTAGTTTCCCTGCCAGTGCACTTACAAACAAACACGTCATTTAACTGTGTGTGGCGTGATTGAAAGTGATCCAAAACACCATCACTTACCCTAAATGAAATTGATCAGTCAAGACAGCAGCCCCCTTGAAGCTTGAATTTTGCCTTTTCTTTTGTCTGTCTTTATAGAGAACAGTCTGTCATACGGTGACAGAAACAACATTAGAAAGTGTGTTTAAAATTACTTAACAACATGGTGTCGTTTGAGGCTAGGGTGTGATGATTTTAGTATGCAGTGTGCATACTGGTAAGGCTAAGAGCTTCCATTACTTCATAGCTATGTTAGCCTTATAGCTTGAGGGCAAAACTGAAGAAGCAAACTTTAGACACCAATCATGTCTTGGCTGATCGACTACATTTGGGCTAAGTTGAAAATTGTGTAAATTATTAGATTTTTTTTGTTATTATTTGAAGAAAAGCAGCCTATAAATGTGCATGTTAAACTGCCCTGTTTCTGTCTCTAACATCACTGCATAATAGCACTATGCAGGACAAGGATAATGTTTCATGTTACTATCATCATTTTATAGATGGTCTAATCTGAACCAAGTTATAATTTCTTCATACAATTCTTCCATCTTTTCGTTCGGTTTGGTAGTCCAGTGAGGACTGGCTTGGGCGGGAGGATGAGCCCCTGACTGGATTCTCTTGGAGAGGCGGCTCAGAACCAGAGACCACTGGCATCCAGCTGTGGAGTGAAGTCTTCATCGTGAGGAAAAGCAATGGCAGAGAGGTACAATGCATACAGATAGATTAGATAGTCATAACGCTCCCAAATAGCTGCATGTTCACAGAGCGTCAACAGAGTTAATCATGACTCAGGCTTTTCTGGCTCAAGATTTAGATTTTTTTTTCACTCACTGTCAGAATGATTGAGCAATCTGAATTTGTGTAAGCTCTGATATCAGGGTTCGTGCAGTCGTGAATCAGTGCAGTGGGGAAAGGGTTTTTCTGTCTATGTAGTGCTGCAATGAAAGATTTTGCCCTATTTGGCTAACTGACCCAAAGTTAACATCATTTGTATTTTATTTAGTAGTCAAATGTTACACCTGATTGTGAACAATAAGGGTATAAACAGTTTATAACTTTTTTTTTTTTGGTCTCAAGGTGGCAGTGTTGCTTATGGACACCCAGGGAGCCTTTGATCACCAGTCCACCGTGAAAGACTGTGCTACAATCTTTGCCCTCAGTACCATGACCAGCTCGATACAGGTACAACCATAACTCTCAGATTTCTTCATATCAGAGCATTTTTGGTATTGATTGATATAAATATTGTTTTTTTTTTTTGTAGATTTATAACTTATCACAGAATATTCAAGAAGACGACCTACAGCAGCTTCAGGTCAGCCCGCTATTCAACATCCAGCCGTAAATTACACAAAGCCTCGAGTATTGTTGGCACCCTTGGTAAAAAAAATACCTTGAAAAAATATGTTGTTTAACAACAGTGCACTGAAAATATGATAAAAATAAGGCAACACACACATATATGTATACACACAGACCAGAAATCTAAAACAGCAGGCTTATACATTTTTTGCATGTCACACTGCGTGAGATGCTGCAAAGACAATCTGGGCCATATTCCATTGCAGACTGTGTGACTTCAGTCAAGCTGCAGGTCAGATTATACCAGTGGTTATCAAACTAGTCCTCAGGGTTGCTGAGACGGTCCACATTTTGCCTTGTTTGCCCTATGCGTTGTGTTGCAAGTTAGGGTCCAGCAAAAAATCTGGCTTGTCTTGCAGTCCCTGAGGACTGGATTATACAATAAAGATTTTATGACGATAGGTGTGCGATGCAAGTAAATGAGGGCCTCCTGTGTGCACCTTCTTCGAAGAATAAAGTAGCGCAACTAAAAAAAGGCCTCGGCGTTGTTTTGCCTCAAAAAACCCACATTAAACAGTGAGGAGGGAGAATTGGGAGCCGTTCATAGCTGGTAAAGAGAGCAATATGGAAAGTTCATTCTCCAAAGGGAAATAGGCCCATTTTTCTGCCCGTTACATGGTAGTTAGCTCTGCCATTCCAGGGCGGATCACACTATATTACTATATGTGAGCTGAGCGCTGGGCCATGCTAATTTACGTAATCTAACATGTAACACGTCAGTAGCATGTCCTCTTTCTCTCTCTCTCTCCCTCTCTCTCTCACACACACACACACACACACACCCACACACACAAACACACATCATTCTAAGCCACTCGTTTTGGATGTTTTTCACTTCTTGTTCACAATTCCTTTATATTTTTTGTTTGCGACAGCATTATTGTGACGAAATCGCCTCCAAAGCTGGAAATTGATGTTATTTGTTGGAGTCTATCTCCTAACAAGTCCCCAGCACTTTTGAAATTAAAACAGTCCTACAACATGACAGATTCACTATCGTACTTCACAGTGGGGTTCTTTACTGCATGATCTTGACTCTTTTTGTGACAAGCCCACCTCTTTTGGGTTTTTCTTTTGGCCAGTAAGCTGTATCTGACCATAGGACCCAGTTTAAACCAAAGTTTTTTTTACTTTCACTCTAAATTTGTTACTAAAATAAATTCTTAGCATTGGCGTACAATTGATTTGTAACATAATGGTACTGCTGTTCATCCATGGCAATCGTCCACTGCGTTCGTCTACGCACTTTTTCACATCAAATTCACATTCTACAAATCTCTACCTAAGTGTCAATGTTCACATATGATGATTTTAAGAAAAAATCTGTGTGTATGAATGATGTTTACCTTTGTAGTTTGACAACAGCAGTGGCTCTCTTCTGGCTAGCCATCCAAAGCTTTTGGGGTTGGAGGTGGTGTCTAATTGTAGTTTTGGAGACTTGGTGATCCTGCAATTATCTAAGCCTGAAACTTCAGAAAGTTTAGTCTCTTGAATCATCCTTACTGGGTGGGGGAAAAATACACCTACGTCCTCTTTCAGACAGGTTCATCACAGCTCCAGCTGCTTGAAACTCATAACATATTTTCTTAATAGTGGAGTTTGGTGTCTCAAGTGTGAAGGTAATTTTTTTAATAGCTGTTGTTTGATTTATGAAGGACTCGCTTGTGGGTGCCCTCTGCCATTTTGCATTCATGTTTTTGATATAATGGGAGAAATAGGAAATGGCCAGGCTCCCCTGCACTGGCCCTGTTTTAATAGCATCAACTATTTTCATTACACTAAGGCTAGCTTTGCCTCAGTGTACTTTAGTGGTTCTCAAAAGCCATTAATGTCCACCATGTCCTCACACTGTCATGCTCCACACTTTCTCTCTGAGAACATGGATGAAACAGCTGTTTTTATCAGGCCTGTTCAGTGGACCCAGTTGCCTGTTGTGCCCTCATGCGTTCAATTCAAAATCATTCTTCAACTTGAATGATAAACCTGTCTGTTCAAATAGGAACTTTTGTTCATTGGTAATGAAAGATTGATATTTTTTTAACTGATAGCAGTGGTTAACAATTGCTTGTGTTGAGTAATGGTTAAATGATTAGTCATTTGCATCCCACACACATCCCACATAATCACAATACTTAGCAAATCTTTAAATATATCAGTAGAATTGTATTGTAGCTCAAGTGTCATGAATATATTGTATGGTGAGGCCTGTAGAGATTTCAACCCAGGTGGTGCTATTGAGGCAGTTTAGTGTAGTCTTTGTGCATTAATTTATATAATTATTTTGTCTTTTATATAGCTGTTTACAGAGTATGGCAGGCTGGCAATGGATGAAATCTTTTTAAAGCCTTTTCAGGTAAGAAAAACCTCTTTGGTGATACTAATGCATGACATAATAAGAAAGAGGAGACACACAATTTAAAGAACAGGAAGGGTGGTTGTTTTCCAACATTTCAAAATGATACCATTTATTTCTATGAATCACATCACATTATAGGGTCAGGGATTTAAACAGGAAGAGCTGAGGGCTTGGTGTGCAGGTAATGAGGGACAGGAGGCACATGACTCACTTGCAATGCCCTGTCTTGAAGTTTTTGACCATTAAAAAATGTTTAGCATGGTTTAATAAATCTGTGCAATAGGTTACGCTAAACTACAGCACAGAAAGAGAATGGGAGGAGTTTAGGAGAAGAGGAAGGAACTACTAAGTCATTCTGGTCCACAGAAGCAGTATCTTGTCCACAGAATCTAGGTGGCACAGCATGAGATATTTTTTCCATGATAAAATGACCCCCCCCCCATCCCCCCGTTCCACTTCCCACAAGAACAAACACTTTTACTTTGACCTTAATATAGAAGTTATTGAATCACAGAAAGGGGGAATTCCACTGATTTTTCACAACGTTTGCATAATTCAGTCGCTGAGATGTAAGCAAAGTCATTCCAAGTGGTTTGATGTGAAATGGTTCAGAGAAAATTACTGACTTGAATTTCTCTGCAGTGGTGTTGATACGAACCAGGAACCATGATGTCTACAGTGCAAATATAGCCAATCCGAAACCACCACGCGTGTTCTGAGTTTTTATATGTAATGTTGATAATGGTAAAAAAGTTCTGAAAGAAACACTTGTAATTTTGTTTGAGTACAATTTTGCCTTACAACACCCTGCATGTGCCTCTCCACCTTGAATGGCTTTTTAACAAAGTTTTAGTCCAAATCCTTATCTCAGAACTATCATGAAGTAAAGTCCTGAAATAACCTGAGGATATTTCTCTGCTTCGTTTATAGTAGGTAAAAGCTGCAGGGACTTTTTACAGACATAAAAAGTAACTGGCATGACAGATTAGAATAAGACTAAAATCATAGAGATACATACATGTATACTATAATAATTACATTACCGCACCTCTCCATGGGAAAAAATGTATCCTGTCCGAATAGCGCTTATATCTGTGAAGTCGCATTCAACAGTCTCTCACATTCACTTTTATTATCTCTCTCCGGCATGTGTCCTGGCTTCTTCACAGTCACTCATGTTTCTGATCAGAGACTGGAGCTTCCCCTACGAGTATGACTATGGATTGAAAGGAGGCAGTGAATTCTTGGATAAACGGCTTCAGGTAGGTGCAGTTCATAACTGTGGTTTGGATCATTGACAAAACAAACTAGTAAAAGGCTAGTAAATGTTATGAATTACATAATGTGGATTTTTTTTTTTGCTGATTTTCTTATGTATTTCATTATTTATAGTGCAATTATATTATATATAATAAGCTGTACTGGGGCTGCATGATATAGACATAAAAGATGATGTCTGATAAAGTTGTTGGATATCATGTTGACAATATGAGAAGCGATTAAGGCATTATGAGAAGTGCATGTTTGTTGTGACGGTAGCCATTACTACTTTATATTGTTCTACCATGCAGTCTGCGCATTCTACACTCAACACTGTGAGTGAGAATAGTCATCACGCTTTAAGCATTTTTACAGGTTAGTACTTAAGGATAGAGTAATTTTATAAGCTGTGCATATGCATGTTTTGTAATTGGCCATTAGCCGTATGGTTAAGTCCAAGTGGGAGAGGAGGGTGGGTTTCTAATGCTACACTCTGCCATTCTAATTGTCACCTTGGCACTGCTTGTGTGAGGTAATGTGTGATGTGTTTATCACAGAAACTCAAATTGTGCTAACGATAAAAATGCTATTTATTGTGCAGCCCTAATCTATGCTATATGTCCAGTAGTTTGTAGACACCATACAGTGTTTCTTCTGAAATCAAGGGTATTAATAAGGAGTTTGTCCCCACTTTGCTGCAGTAACAGCTCTACTCTTCTGGGAAGACTTAACATTAGATGTTGCAACATTGCTGCAAGGATTTGATTGCATTCAGCCACAGGAGCATTAGTGAGATCAGCTTCTGATGTTAGACGATTTTTTTTTGGATAATAAACGCTTATCCTAAAGGTATTGGGTGGAGCTCACCACTCCAGAGAACACAGTTCCACTGCTCCACAGCCCAGTGCTGGGAAGCTGTATACCCCTCTAGTGAACGCTTGGCATTGGGCCTGTAGACCTTAGGCCCATGTGCAGCTGCTAGAGTGCCCAATTCTATTGGCAGTGCTTTTTCTTTGGAGAATTTGAACACCTGTGTCAAATTCACACTTTAACTGCACCTTAAAGTAACTGAAATCACTAATTACAGGGGGTGTTTGCATACTTTTGGACATACTGTCTTAATTCAGTAACCTGCCAGTATTCGAAATATTACGCTTGGTTGTCTAAAAACTATTACAACAGCAGTTTTTGAGTTTGACTCAGTGGAGTCTGCATTAATTTCTGTACATACAATAAGTCCTTTACTTGTCCACTTGTCATTCAGGTGAAGAATTCTCAGCATGAGGAGCTGCAAACAGTGAGACAGCACATTCATTCCTGCTTCACCTCCATCTCCTGCTTCCTGTTACCTCACCCTGGCCTGAAAGTTGCTACAAGCCCTTCCTTCCAGGGCCAACTCTGTGGTACCTATTGCTTACATGTTACTTACTAGTTAGCAGTTCCACATCCATGTTTTTTTTCTCATGGATTTGTTTTAACTCCTTTTTGCTTTTTGATCATTTTTGTTCACTTCCAAAGGCAGCTCAAGTCCTGGAATACCACTGCACAGTTTTGTTTATTTGTTTGTTTTTTTAACCCTACACCAACTGGGACATCTGGTTGAAAGTACTTGACGGTTGGTGATTTAAGTTAGGTGTGCATGAACAAAGTTTAAAAATTGTTTACAAAAAATGACTAGCCCTCTGTGTCTGTAGCTGAGATCCCTGTTATGAGTACACAGAAGAATGAGGTAGTGACTTGCTAACAGTTTGGTCCCTTTAAAGGTGTGAGAACAAAAATTTGCAAAATGTCATCAGTGCTGTTCCAAGTATTTGAATTAATATTTTAATTTTGGGACTCCGAATGTCTTTAAGTAAAGGAATAGGAAATTGGGACATTTTTTGAGCATTCCTTTTAAGAACATTACGTTTTTTCAATAAGCTCTGTGTCTTTTTCAGATATCAGGGATAATTGCATTCAGAATGATGCTCTGTCTCAGCTGGTCCACCACCCACTCTGATTTTGTTGCAAGCATCTCTCTCTGTGTTAAACTTCACTTGCGGGTGGTTTTAATTACATAACATATGAGATACCTTTACACTACCATTCCACCCATCATTGCAAGTTAGCATAAGACAGTAGAAATATTCTTGAGCTTGTTTTCTCAATAGGCAGCAGTTGCATATATATATATATATATATATATATATATATATATATATATATATATGAACCTTGATGCTGGTTTCCTTTCCAAAGACTCTGATTATATATATATATATATATATATATATATATATATATATATATATATATATATATATATATATATATATATATATATAATGTGTGTGTGTGTGTGTATTTAGATTGTTTTGATTGTTGATTATTTTTTTTGGGTCTCCACTTTTGAAGAATGATTGATTAATTCTGCATATTCATTTTATTGTAACTTATGCCTTTAAGTTATACATCTTTCTCAGTCATTTTCGGACAAAATATCTTCATTTTTATTTAAAGCTTCCTATTGTCTTACTAATTATTTGAAACCTGTGATGTCGGGCTAGCATATTAGAATCATTTTATACACTTGTCTGCAATCAAATCAGTTTAATATTGTTGAAAACATTGATTCCAAACCTTTAATCAGCGATTTCAATCTTTTCAGCTCTAGTGTACATTTTGTAGGCTGTAGATGTGTTGTATATTTTTTTTGTGTGTTCGAAATGGTAAACAATCATTTTGCTGCTCAGTAGCACTTGAGTGGACTGTGAGATGCATCAGTGGAAACAAGGTTTCACAGTTCACAGTAAGCAAAAGTGTGAATGCCCCCAGTCAAATGACGTGTTTTCTTGATTTTTAAGTGAAAAGAAGTTAACACATGCTACTAAAATATGCAAATTTTAGAGTATAATTTCTACTTATTTGAGTTGAACATGGAAAAAATCAGACATAAAATATAAAATATGACAGAACTTTTGCACGGACCAATTTTTATTTTTTAATATTTAGTATAAATTGTACAGTAATTATACATTGAAATGTACAGAAGTGTGTTCTCTGTACAGGATATGTACTTATTTTTGCTTAGACAATCAACAAAACCTGATTTGACCAGGGGCACCCAAACCTTTGCACACAACTGTAAGTGCTGACTCATTTCTTAAGGGTTTTATGATCCACTTCCCCTCACTGCTAACCATTTTGGGACACACTTTAATGAGGTGCAGGAACATGCAAACGGAAGTAGCGTGGTGAGGGTGAGGCCTTAGGAAGGGACAGGGCTGAGGACTGTCCGCTTAGGCACTCCTCGAAATTTTACAAGAAATGGAAGGTGGCCATTAGCACTCAGTCCATACAAATTAGTGTTTTGCTCTCCTGTCTGTCTCTTAGATGTGGCTCCAGAGTTTAAAAAAGAGCTCTGCAGCCTGATTCCAACCCTGCTGGATCCTGACAAACTGGCAGTGAAAGAGATCAATGGCAACAAAGTGACCTGCAGGGGCCTGCTAGAGTACTTCAAGGTAAGCACCCATGTAGTACCCCTGGCCTGTTCAGGCATTTGCACCACTATGCAGTTTTCACTTGTGCTATGTTTTTATTTTAGTCATACATCAAGATATACCAAGGAGAAGACCTACCACACCCAAAGTCCATGCTACTGGTAATTATTATGCCTGACATCTCTTTGGACATATCTTTGGCACCTCTTCAAACTGGCTCTGAAATGGTTCCTGTGACTCTGTGACTCAGTTTGTGTTGTTCTGACATCTGTTATTCTGAGAAACAGACCCTGTACATGTACACAGATTTAACATAAATGCAGTAACCCAAATTTTAGCTGCATGAGAACTGCATTTTTATGATAATATCAAAAACAATGGTCTACTTTAATTTTGATCACCCACTGACTGAAAGAATGAATATGCAACTACATACAGGCTCAAGTCTTCCCACACGTTACCAGTTTCTATTTTATAGTCATATCCCAGTCTTCAGAAAAGTTACAATTGTTATGTGTTGACTCATTCAGGCTACAGCAGAAGCTAACAACTTGGCAGCTGTGGCATCCGCAAAAGACCAGTACTACAAGGATATGGAGAAGGTTTGTATGTGGCCTGGAATTGACTGACTGCACAGAGTTAGTGTTACAGTGTTACATTTTTCCCAATATATTACACTCAGTAAATAAATAGAAATTGTGTGCTAAAATTTGCAGATAAATGCTATAATAAGTTTGTTCCCCATAGAGGATACGTACTTATTTTCACTTAGAAAATCTACAAAACATGTCATTTGACTAGGGGTGTTCAAACTTTTGTAATTTGCATGTTAAAGATCATGTTAGAAATTTGTATGAAATGTCTTACTGTCAACTGTTGAAGCTTTAAGCTCATTCTTATTTCTGATTTACAGTTGCATTTATAAGTTCCCTTTGTAAACTTTAATTATTTAAGATAAAGGAAAAAAGAAATATAAAACTTCTTACTCCTTTTCTCTGCTAGGTGTGTGGTGGAGACCTTCCCTATGTAGCGCCTGACTCTCTGGAAGAAAAAAATAAATTCTTTTTGCGTGAGTCTCTCCATCACTTTGCCAGCATAAAAAAGATGGGTGGGCAGGACTTCTGCAACCGCTACCAGGCTCAGTTGGAATCAGAGCTAAATGAGTTATGGGAGTCTTTCAGCAAACACAACGAGGTGAGAAACATGAAAAGAAAAAGTACATTTGAACATGAGAAATGATTTATGTTATAGCAATGATAAATTTTCTCCCTCTTTCTCCCCCCCGTTTTCAGTCAAAGAATGTTTTCAGTGCTTTTCGCACACCAGCCGTGCTTTTTGTCCTGGTTTGCCTTCTGTATGTGCTCTCCGGACTCTTACTTTTCATTGGCCTGGGCAGTGTTTCCTTTGTGTGTGACTGTATGCTGGGGCTGGCCATGATCGCTATGCTCACCTGGGCCTTCATTCGCTACTCTGGCCAGTACCGAAGTGTCGGCTCTGCCATAGACCAGGGTGCTGGAGTGTTACTGGAGCAGGTATGTAAAAAAACAACACAAGGTAAACCTAGTTTTGCTGGACCACCATCACCTGAAGGAATTTGTCACACAGGTGTCTGTGGTATAGGATATAAAAAAAACTTTGCATTATGTGCAGGGTGGTCCACCTGCCCACAGTGTTTGGTGGATGCCCAAATGTTACCAGCCTCTCAGATTTTTTTACACTTTTTATTCAATAAATGTATTATTATTATTATTATTATTATAGTAATAATAATAAAAAATATAATAATTATAATAAAAATGACAAAGAATTTAAATAAGTAGGATATTTAGTAAATAATTCAAGAGTAAGAGTATCAGTGGAGTTTGTGCCTGAAAGAGCCACTGATACAAACAATAAAAATAACAATACAAAAAATTTGCCTTTTTGTGGATTATAATTTGAACCACAAAATAATTTGATAATTTGATTCTTTTTTTATTGTGACATGCTGTGTCTACTGCTGTTTCAAGAATTATTCCATAAAGACATGTATTGCTCTGTATCAAACTTAATTTGCACAGTAACAGATTTTAGGATTGTTAAAAGCATAATAAGACTATCTGATTCAAAGGTGATTTCTGCTCACACTGCACTCATACAAGTGTCTGCAGTTATTCAGAATCATGTGTTAAGTCAGGCAAATTTACATTTTTTCTTTTGGGAGTGTAAAAATATGAGCAAAATCCATGTTCTCAAGTTGATGGCTAGCATGCTAATAGTGCTAGTATTATAATTTTATTATTCCAAGTTAGCTGATGTTACATTGGAAAATGTTTACATTGAGCCCATTTTAAAAACAATGATCAACACATGATGATACTATTCCAGTTTACATTCTGGTGAATTTAATACTAATACTTGAAGGTGAGAATTTCGATCTGATACGATCTCAGACATACAGTACTCAGCATTGTGGTATTGCAACTTTTTGTCTATCACATTTGGTCATCAACTATTTCCTTTCTTTCCTCTAGGCTACAGGCATGCTGAACAAGACAAGAGGCCAGGTGGTTACACAAGAGAAGAAATCAAGATAGCTTTTCAGACAAATCCAAGATTCCAGAATGAGATGCAAACTGCACATATTTTGACACCAAATATTGGTAACACACTTCTCTAAACATGGCACTTAAACTTGGCTTCTTCTACAGCTTCTCATTAAAAGGTGCAATCAGTGTGTTTTAGCATAGCAAACAGGATGCCAGATTTGATCTGCTCAATCCAAACGGATAATGATCTGCTTTTTTTATAAACAGCTGGGTTTATTATCCATTTTTCTACATGTTTAAGTTTGTAGTAACATTTTCTAAGTGGTGCTGTTGCTTGTGGAAATGTATTGATTGTATCTTTTAATTGTGAAAACCATTGTGTTGTTTCTGAACATCAGCACAAACACATAAGTACAAAATCACCTGCCAGCATATCAGGCACAAGTGTGGTTTGCCACAAGGGCTTTTCTCCTTAAAGGAGCTGAAATGATTAGTTTACAGTGTCTTATTTTAATACTACCAAAGACTTTGCCCTTTGTAGTGAGACTCGCAGGCACCTTCAATGGCAGTTTGGGATGCTTAGTATTGTTGTACTGCACTTGTCACAAAAGGCTTTTCCAAATATATATATATATATATATATATATATATATATATATATATATATATATATATATATATATCCCTGCTCATCTTTGTACATGATTAGCCATGACTTTATCAAGACTTGAGCTTATACTGTGTAAAAAATGTAACCGCACTACAATACGTGGCATTTACAGAGCTTTGTTATCTTGGCACCAGCATGGGACCATGTATACACATTCCATCTTTCTGTCTTACATGTATTTTTCTGGGGTTTTTCCCTCTTTTTTCTGTGATTCTTTTTTTTTTGTATGGAGTTAGTATGGCAGTCTCTGCACTGTGTTCAATATACCCATGTAACTCCCAAACAATATTCCCCAACAAACCCAAGTATAAGATTCCGATATCCCTTTTGTGGTTGTGTGTTTGCAGTGTTCTCATATTCCTGTGTTTTGGGAACCATACTTGTCAGAGAATGTGTGGTCATTGTAGCATTGAAAGTTAGATGAAGGATTACTTTTTGTTTTGTGTTCACAAAATCGCATTTGACCATATGTATGACATGCTGTCATTTGGCCATCACTGAATATTTTACAGCCTCGATAAGCAATAATTTCACTATAATGTGAAGGCTTGTCTTCTTGAGTTCTGTGTCGCCTCATTGTAGTTTTCTGGATCACTCAGGGATGATCAGCAGCATGTCATAGATGTGCTGAAAAGTGATTTAGGTTTTGGATTTGGGTCTTTAGTACCATGTCTATTAGTCTCCATCTTTCTCTGTTGCTGGTTGAGTTTTATGAGGGTGAACAGGTCATGTTCTTCTTTTTTTCTTTTTTTTCTTCCAAAAGGTTATTTTGTCCGCTTCCCTGTTGTATTGTTTATTGTAATCAGTTTAAACATCGGGAGCTGGCCGAGTACTGTTAAAGCACATTCTAAACACATTCCAATATACCTTTGCCTTTAAATTCATGAATGCATCTTAATTGAACACTCCTCAGTTCTTGTGGAGTTTACACCTTTAACAACCAAGGAAATGTTCCAAAAATGGACTGCTTGCCCAAAAGACAATATATTTAAGAAAAATATACAGTTTGTGCACTTGAGAAAGAACAGGGCTGAGAACCTTGTTTTTGTTTGAATACAAGCAACTCTTAAACCAAATACAAAGGCGCAGTTATGGACAATGAGGATCCGAGTACTGATATCTCGGTCACCTGTCCATCACTCACATTTCCCTGATGTTTTTCCGCACAGATTCCATGTCTTTGAAGCCTCAGTTGGGGCCTCTGCTTTGTGTGTTGTACTTCATTTATTCTGTCAATAAAAAGGACAATGCTTAAACTGCTCTAATGATTTGGGGTTTAATACATGCACCCCATTCATACAGCATTTTATTGTTACATTACCTTATGCATTCCATTAATAAAGTTACAAGCATGCCATATCCTTGTGTTTTGTTGTGTTTATATGTGCCATAGATCAGCATAAACAACTGCAATGTAAGCATAGCATTGCATGATTCAGTAATATAGGTCAAGTTTTGCACACTAGGTGTCAGCATTGACTCGTGCATGTCTTTAACACGGTAGTGGTGCCATGCCTTCATTTACATAAGCACAAGCATTCATTTGTGACCGCAATATTACAGACGGATGCCAAATCTCACCGTGTTGGACGGATGTTGAGCACGAACCATTTAAAAGCAGAAAGAATCTGTACGGTTTTTTCAGTGTCTTCGGTTTTACTCACTGCATCAGTCATGATGCGTCAGTTAGGGGTTTCAAACGGAGAGGCATTTAACAAAACGACAGGTTTTCTCTTGTTTTGTCTTTTCTCCCCCTCCGTCCATCACACATTAGTGATTTCTCCGGTTTCGCCGCGCGCCCCCTGCCGCGTGCTGCGCGCGCTACCGCCGTGCGAATCAGAGCCCTCCTCGTGTCCTTATATGGCGATCGGAGTCGCGAGGTGCCGGGAGCGCGCGGCATTGGCTGCTGCTGCTGCTGCGCGCTCACGGCTGTCACCGTTCGCTTCCTTATTTGGAAGCGAGTTAAGCGAACCTTAAAAAAAGGGGGCAGAGACAGACAAAAGGGTTTTAGAGCCGGGCGGCCGCATGCCTCGAGAATCGATGCTGAATGGAGATTTCACTTGTTAGCATTTGCTTCTTTCAGTGCGGCAAAAAATATCGCAAAAATCGCTTCTACCTGGTGGTTTAGGAGACGTGGTCTGCTTTAGCGAGCCTCGCTCCTGCTCCGCCATATGTCTCATCAGGGCCCCTCCAGCTCATTGATATTATTAGTACAGCTGATTTAAGCTTGAACACGCTGCATAGTTTGAAATTTGTGGCTGCTGTAAACTGCATCCCTGTCTTTTACGAAACTGCATCCCATAATAGTATCCAGGCATTTAATACCTTTTATTGTGCATATATTTTACAGTAATGGCCTCCAGCCTTATCAAAAGCGCCCCAATTACAAATGTACTTGTTAGATAGCAGTGCTGCCAGCCCAGTACCAGCTGATACCTCGCACCATGTTAGATGGGTTCATGACTACCACACAACATGTTTAATGGGAGTAAAAGTTAATACAGTTACTCAGATTTTCACTCATGATTCGTCTATTTTTTTATCTGAGGTCTCTTTAGCCAGCAAGCCAACTCTTAAGTAGCTACGTTTGTTATTTTTGTTTGTTTGTTTTACCGCTGGCGCGTATTTATTGACTGTCGGCTGACTAACTTTAATTTCTCTGCGTTAAATCAAAATACAGTATCGTTCGTGGAGGTAGCAGACAGGACTCCATGTCCCATGATGCTTGCCCGAAGCACGTGACCGCCCGTGACGCGCTCGCTCCCTCCGCCGTGGCGGGGCGCGCGCGCTGAAGGGCGCGTCCGTGCGCTGAATCAAGAGAGCGAGGAGCAGCAGACTGCAGCACAGCTCATTCAATTCACACCCAGACGCCGACTCACTCAGAGACACAGCCATGGTATGTCTGCATTCGTCTATTATTCATCCTCACTGTCAATAACAGCTTTTTTTGAGTGTTTGCATGTTAGTGGGCAACGAGTTTTGTCTTTAAGCTGAACACGATCTGATTTTCTCCGGATTTCTCTCTCCAGCTGTCCGACTGACGCCTTTCTCCGCTCCGGCAGCGCGGCTAACTGCTGCTTAGCCTGCTAGCTAGTTCACTCGGTCTAACGTTAGCTGGCTACCGCTGGTCTGAAATGTGGAAAATTAAAACCTCCGCTACAAAATATACGGACATCTTCATTGTCTGGCGCTTAAATATAACACACTCGCCTGTTCCCGATTGTCGAAAGTTTGCTCATGAGTCGCAGATCTGTGGATGCGGTGAAAATGACTAAAATCGACCCAAAAACAACTGGCGCCATTTCCTCACTCACCCTTTTATTTCCGTTAGTTTAGGCCCAGCAAATGCCGATCTTGCGTTTTTTAGTGGATCATTTTTCCCTTTTTGGCTAAGCAAGTGTGGGCCTTACAATTCAAGCACGATATCAGTCTCATGGTTTTGTCTGGATAGTGTGCCTCCAGAATCCGCCCGGTTTCAGGGTTTTCGCCGAGCCGGTGAAGCATCGTCTTCATCGGCCGACGCTAACGGCTAACGGGCTAACGGGTTCCATCCTTTGTCTCAGTATGGCCATCCGGAGCATCCCGAGGCGGTAAGCGTGTGTTTTTCCTCGCCGATTAGCGAGCGCATGTATACGCAGTTAGTAGACGTCTTATTTTGTAGAAGCAGCGGTGTATTTTTTTAAAAAACGTCTCTTTTGTGGATTTGAGTGGCTAGCACATGGGGAGCGCTGCATTGGCCCGTGGCCCCACCCTAACTTTCCTGAATGCACTGACCAGCTCGGTTTATTCCGTCCACTCGCGAAATCGGGAACAGATTGTCGATCGTGAACGGCTCGTGTATGTCGAGAAGCCTTAAACCGCGAATACTGCCTGTGTGCTAATAGTAAGGCGTAAAATCGTCATTTAAAGAGGAAAAAAGTGCGTTTTTCTTATCGGCGGCTGCGACGTCGTTCTTCCTGGTTGTTCGCAGCTCAGCCGAGCGCCGCGTTTATTTATTTTTATTTTTGGAGTAGCAGTATTATTAAAACCAGCGAAAATACTCGGAGGTTTTATGAAGACTGCGACGTTTCCACAGAAAACCGCTCGGGCCTGATCGTCTCCTTGCCGTATAAAGTGAGTCGTAGTCGTGCAGTTGAAATGAGGGAGGCCCGAACTTCCTCACCGTTTTATATACGCGGGCGAGCAGTATCGTCTGCTGCACTCACGCTGTGGTCTTGGTACAAACCAGCTCTGTTTATGGTAACCGCATCATCACTAAGATTGCAGATAAAAAAAAAAAACCTGAAGTAGTCATTTGCAGTGAGGGCTCACTCTTTTTCCGGCCGTGTGAAGGAAATGCCGGTTCCGGTTTGAGAAGTCGCCCCTTTTCTCCTGTTTCTAAACCCTGCACATGTGTGGAAGGCCCACAGTAGTAAGTTAGGCCTCTGGTGTTTTTTCACCATTGCCTTTCTTTGGCTGGGAATCGTAATTCCTTTGGTTATTCGAGTGCTCTCTCTTTTGCCAACATGCAGCTGGTTTAGTCTAATCTCAGGTGGAGAATACTGCACTGTTACTTGAACCTTGGCTTTTGATCACGGCCTTTGGTATTTTATGACAGGAAGAGAGACGTCGTCTAGTGTGGCCCTTTTTCTTTTTCAGCATTCTGACATACTCTCTGACCTGCCGTTGTACTTAAAACGTTATTTTAAAAGAACTGTTAAAGTATTTAAAGTATTAAATAGTTTAATCAGTATTTTTCTAAGGCTTTTGATGCTTCTTTGTGAGTAAAGAAGTCTGAACATGTTTTCTCTGCTGATATCGGTCATTCACACCCCTGAGCAAATCCATCCACACCCTTTGTACACACATTTCCTTAAAGTGGCTCACTGATGCAGCCTGGCCCTGTAGAATTCAGTCTAGTCTAGTCCTTCTTGAGTCCCGTCTCCACAATGAGTTCTAATATGATACGCTGGTTATTCAGTGGCTGAACTGACACCCACTTGTGGAGTCGGGTTACTTGTTGGTTGTCTCAGGGGTTTGAGGTTTGAATAGTTTTATGGGTTGCAGTGTTTAACAGGACAGGAGAGGTTTGACGTCCAAGATGTAGTTTGAAATCTCTGTTCTGGAGCTCATCTGTTCCTCTTAGTTGTTGTAATGGAAATCAGAAGACCTGAGTAGGTTTATAGGGCTGATGTGACTCAGGCCGTTTTGATTTTGACAGTAGCGCCATTGTGTGTGCGGTTAGCCTGTGCTTAGGAGCTGCAGGACTAGCCCCTCCTTTCTCTGCACTCCTGCTGTCACAGCTATATGGTCGTGCCTTGTTCACGTACTTTCGTGGGGAAACGTAAGGCTCACTTTTTTTTTTGCGTAACATAAGAGAGACCCACCTTGAAACACTGCAGCTTATCGCTCTTAACAACCAATGTGTTGTATATTTAGCGAACAGCCAAACACTCCCATCTCTATATACTGATTCTGTCACAGGCTTTATGAGGAAGTGTAGTTCCTTTTCTCAGTGTTCATGTGAAATAGCATTCGCTTAGGGTTGTAGTGTCATGTGACTTGAAAAGAATCATACTTCAAAGGTACAGAGTTGAGCCTCTCCTTACTTCTTATTCATGTGATTTTTATGTAAGTGTAGGGTTTCTTTCTTAATTCTAGTTTGTTTTAATTGTCTTTGTGGCACCATAACCACAGCTAACTGATGTCACCTAACTAACTAACTTTTAAACCAGCTGTCCTTGAAACACGCGTTCATGCTGAAAGGTTTAGGCCTCCACGGGTCTCCTCATGTTTCCCACGCGTCAGTGTTTTCCTACGTCTTACTGCAAAGTCTGCCATCCAGGTAGTTCCAGTTCAAGTTGTTTCTGATCAAGCATGTCAGTAATGTAATTTGGATTGGCTTTTCTGGTTGTCATGTCGATTTAATCCTAGTCTCACCCTCACACAAACGTGTTTGTGCACAAATACCCATTAGCTCATTTACTTCCCTTTCCGCATAGAGAATCATTGGGCAGGTGCCATAGTGATACCATGTGACCATCTCTTTTCTCTTTGTGTGTGCCTGCAGGCCTCCGGAGTTACAGTGGAAGAGAATGTGCTGACAGTCTTCAATGAGATGAAGGTCCGCAAAGCGCAGGCCAATGAAGAGGAGAGGAGGAAGAGGAAGAAGGCTGTCCTGTTCTGCCTGAGCGAGGACAAGAAGAAAATCATCATGGAGGAGGGCCGTGAGATCCTCCAGGGAGATGAGGGAGATCCCTACCTCACCTTTGTCAAGATGCTCCCCCCTGATGACTGCCGCTACGCCCTGTATGATGCCACATATGAGACCAAGGAGACCAAGAAGGAGGACCTGGTTTTCATCTTCTGGTAAGGGATGCTCACAATAACTTGCAGCACTGATGGAGACTGTAGTTAATGTTTTAGAATAGGTTTACACTGTCCTGATGCAGCAGCTGAAGCATTTTTATTTTTTTAAATATGCTCTCAGGGCCCCTGAAAATGCTCCACTTAAGAGCAAGATGATCTATGCTAGCTCCAAGGATGCCATCAAGAAGAAGTTCACAGGTGAGAATCTTGGACGATAGTAATTAATTTTGGTTAAATAAGATTCTTAAAAGGTGTGACTTGTACTACAGTTTTGAGTGACGTTTTCTGCCTATGTGATGCAGGTATCAAGCACGAGTGGCAAGTGAACGGTTTGGATGACATCAAAGACCGAAAGACCCTTGCTGAGAAGCTCGGGGGATCATCAGTGATCACTCTTGAAGGGAAGCCTCTGAATGATTGAGGCCAACGCTTTTGAGGGGTATAGCTGTTCATTCCGACATTGGTGGGGCAGGGGGGCTTAGCAGGATTGTTTGCAGGGCTGGTGGGTGGGTTCTTGTGGGTGGGGAGGGTTGGTTGAAAGTGACAGTTTCCAAACTCCACAAAAAGTAGGCTGTCATTCCAGTTCACACATACAAAGAACAAAACACAAAAGAAAAAAGATCTTAAAAAAATAATTTAAAAAATGATGAAGGATGATGATTATAAAAACAAAATATAATTGTAAATGTGCAGACAGGTTTTTGTTCTTTCCGGGTTCCGCTTGACTGAAGGGAAAGGATGAGACTGAACAGCAACCGTTACTATTCAACTATCAAATCTACAGAATACTGTTCATACCTTAATTATACAATGAAGGTTTTTTGTTTTGGTTTTTTTTTGTTTTTTGTTTTGGTTTTTTTTGCCAAACTTCTGGTTAAGTTTAAGTATGTGTAGAGTTGAGACTAGGTGTAGTACAAAACAGTTTACTTCAGGAGTGGATGCACAATAAGTATCAATAATAGCATTTTGGGGTCACAATTACTCTCCTTCCCCCTTTTTTTCCTTTCTTTCTTATTTTGAAATTCCAAGTGGCTTTTAATGATTCCAGCTCTTATTTGCAAACATTTCCAAAACCATGGCACTTGTGTCAAGAAATTTAAACACATTCCTTACACATGTAAAAATTCTGGATCTGGTGGCTCGGATGCCTGCTGATGAATTGGTTTGATTGAAGGCAGAATGGGATGAAGGAAAGATGGGCAGCGACGTATTTGAACAGCCTGTGTACAGAGCTTTGAAGGATATTGGATAGTGGATGTTTTGTATCGTCTCCTTATCTCTAATAAAAAAGGCACTAAACTACTCCCCTGTTATGACTGGTTTTATATGAAGTTTGTCCATACTGAACTATTTTATTTCATGAAGTGGCCACTGGTTCCCTTGCTCTTTAAGGTCTGCCTATTAAATTTGAAGTTTCACATTGAAGTAATGTATGTAAAATACAGTATATGCATGTGTTCCTTCACTTTTTCCACATTTTGCTTTATATTTCATTCAAAAGGAATTCTTAAACAAAATAATCTTTGTTGGTATTCGTCTTATGCTGTCACTTTCTACTCTGGTAATTTAAATTCATATGATTTATTGAATGTGTGAGAAGTAGTTAATTGCACTTGTTGCAAATTCAATTGAATGGACATTTGGAAAGGTCACTCCTTAACTTTTTCGTAGGTTCTACAGTCCACTGTGCACATAAGAGCAAAAAACACAGGGCCATGGCTTGTGTAGACCTTGTGCGTTATGCCAAGTCAGAGAGAGTTGCTCAAACATTCAAAGTTCCTAGGAGCACAGTGAATAGGAAAAATCTGGAACCTAAAGTCTTTCAAAGCTGCTTGTCATAGCTAGCCAAGAAGGATTGTGGTCACTTTACCAGAGGTGGGAAAACCTGCCAGTATGGCAGCCATCTCTGCAATAATATGTCTGTCATATCTTTTGATGGAGTGGCTAAATGGGAATTAAAATGATCTGATTTAGACTTTAAAGATTCTAACAGTATGCAGACACTGATTTCAGCACTGTATCTGGCAAAAACCAGGTACTGTGCTCATGTGGTTAATACCACCCATATGGTGAAGCATGGTACTACCATCATGCTAAGACGATGTTTCACATAGAAATGTTTGGAAGACTGTCATTGAGAGAATGTAGAAAGCAACCAAATACTGAGAGGATCAAGACTGAATGCCAAAGGACAGATCAGAGCCCCACTGAAAATATGGGAAAAGACCTGAAGATGGCCGTTCAGATGCTCCCCAGTCAGTCTAATAAAGATTCAAAGGAAACAGGAAATGCAAATTAGCATAACTTCTGGGTCTTTAGAGCAAATTATCTGAATAGTTATGTAACCTTTTTTGTTTGGATTACTAAAATGTGTTCAGTATGTCATGGGCATTACAGTGTAGACTAAGGTAAACAAAAAAAAAATGGAAATTTTTTCACATTAGAAGAAGTGAAGTGGTCTGAATGTTTCATAAAGCCATTGTGAACAGTCTTATGACTGTTATTGGATCTTTACCTAAAAGGTCTGAACAGCAGTTGCAGCTGACCATGGTTTCACTTCCCAAAATCGTTCTTGTGTAATTGCCCGAATGGCTCACTGCAGGCTTTTAGTTAAAGCAGCCCAGACCTTTAATTATTGCAATATAAATCCCAATCATATCCCTAATAATCCTGCCACTGCTGTATACTGTATTGTTGATCTGCTGCTCCTGTCACTTCCTTATTTATGTACCTGAAGCATAATACAGTGTTCCTAAGAAGTAATCCATGGATTGTTTAGGTAGGTCAGCGTTACCGAACGCTGCCACTACGACTAGATTTGGCCTTCAAACTACTGACCTGTGCCATAAAGCCATAAAGAATCAGATTGAGGTGTAAAAGTGATGATATTGTTTCACTGTACTCCATTTACCTTTATTGATCCATCATAATTGAGACTGAATTCCTGTTGCACTCCTATTGACCACCTAAGCGTTTTCTCGATCACCCATCGCCATGTTGTGGTATGTTCTCAAAAATATGAATGTGTTCTTGGGAAGGCCACTAGAGGGCAGCCAACATCTGTGCACAAAACATGGAAAAGTACTTTCATTGCAGAGACTACCCCTTTCTGCTTTCAGTCCTACTACAGTTAGTATCAAGCTATAATGGGCCTTAGTCTCATATAAACGTCTTCACCTTATTTGAAGTTGTAGCTGAGTTACTCAGGCTGAAGGCTGTGGTTAGGTAAAATCAACTCCATTCAGACTTTTGTAAAAACTTATGTTTTCAGCAAAACTTCTTGAGACACAAAGGCTGTGTTTCAGTTAATCACATGACTCACATGGACTGCTTTGCTGTGTGGACCGCGAATCTTTACAGTGACCACACATCTGGATGATTGGTTGCTGTCTGCTCTCGAGCTGGTGCTAAACTTGCATGCTTACTCACTACAGTCATTACTTGAGCTAATCCTAGAATAGATTTAGAGGTATAATCAGGACATTTTAAACTACCAAAACACAGGAACACTGTACATTACCCTACTTTTCTATAAGAGGTTAGTTGACCAGCTGTGTTGAAAGAAAAGATCAAGTGCATTCACAGAGAACAGCCATCAAGAATGTGTACCAAATCCAAGATATGTGTTGCTTATACTAGGGGTTCTCAAACACTTCCACCTTAAGGTCCACTTGTTTGTCATTAGTATTAATGAAGGCTTACAGGAAAACAAAACTCAGATCTAATTGTTCGTATATCTTTTAACACAATACATCCACTCTTGCAATATGTGATGTGGATCAGTGAATGTAAAATATCCAAAGAATGGTAGCACATTAGGTAGAATATTTCTACAATGTTGTGAGTGGACAACTGAAACATAGAGGGGAGAATATTTTGTGTTTAGAGTCAAGGGTCAAAAATTGATGAACCTTTTTGTCACTGTTTTTGCAGGCCTCATATTATTTTGTTCACCATTTAAGAACATTTTATATTTCTTTTTGTGTCAAAAAGAAATATAAAATGTGCCATCGCAAACCCATTACAGACGACTGGCACCCCCTCGGTATTGGCCTAAGGACCGCCAGAGGGTGTTTCAGTGGTTGGGCCCAGTGGTTGAGAAACCCTGGTTTAGGCATCACATGTTCAACTGTACTGTGGGAACTATAACTCATTCAGAATTTGCTTCCAAATTCAAGGTATGAAGGTCATTGGAGTAGAATTAAGTCCCATAAAAGAAAGACATACAAGACAATACCCAACCTTAAAATGAGCAAACGTTCACATTCACCCAGGCATGCGCTCTTGCAGTCAGAAATCTGCCAAGAAGTCGTATATAAATTATGAATTATGGTTTATGCTCAAAGACTGCAATTCAGGTTCACAGGCAGCAAAGCAGCCCACATGCTTCACAGCAGTTTCTGCTTAATTTAACAGTTTCAATAGAGGCTAGTTTGACTCATCTCGCCAAAGCATGTCATGAATCCTGAGAATGACACCAGAATTTAGAATAGGTTTACCATGATGACTGACTTTAAACAAAACACTTTTCAACAGAGGAACCTCAACCCAAAAAGGCGGCGGTGGGAGTGTGGTGTGATTTGAGACCACGAAATCAGAAATGCACAACCAAAGCTATAAAAATGCATGTGTAAGATATCATTATGCACTGCATTGTACAGTAGACTAGTCTGGACCTAAACCTCTATGAAATCATGTGGCCTGGAGACTGGAGTTTGGCAGGGAGGAAAAATATATTCCTCCAAAATTGAAACTGATCAACAGTTATGGGATACACTTTTTTGTCTCTAAAGAGGGGTCACAATCGTTTTTGTTTCAGGTAGTGTCTTTGACTGTGAAACGTTTCAGGCTAAACTAAATGCCAGTTATTGAAACACTGAAAAAGATTTGAATGTGTTTCACAGTGTTATTTTAGGGTAAATTTTAAGTGATTAGACGCTTGAGAAAATCACACAGCGTTCACAAACATCTAGGTGCTATATTTACATTATCAGTTGAATTGGCCTGATAACTGCATGTACAAAATTCTACATCATGCATATGGTATAGAGCAATTTCATAATTGGGTTTTACTACTTGAGTTGTGACTTATTTGACTTATAATGATAGTAAATTTTAGACATGTCGATATTCAATAATAAGGTACTACAATCTCCAACACAATGTTGTTATCGTGGACCCTGAAATACCATGCATTTTTGTTGAACAAGTTGCAGTTTCACCAGACATTTATTTACAGAGTAGCTTTTGCTTTCACAAGCTCCCACTACACTGTCACATTGTGATCTCAAGCTTTATTTGGTGTTTGTACAACTGCTATATGTGATATTGGTTTGAGCATCTTGCCAGCTCACAGCAAAAGTTCCAGTGTTATCCTTTCATACTCAATATGTTAGCTAGAGTGCCAAGAGCCTACCACCCTCAAAATATCAAGTGGAATCTAAAGACATAATGGGCCTGTTAAAAAACAAGATTCCACACTGCCAAGCCATTATAAGAACCATCAGCAAAGTTAAATGTAAAATCATCATTATTTAAAAAAAAAAAAACATTCAGAGCACTACATGTATGTTCGTGTCTTATACATGTACCCTGCTGAAAAAATCATAGAAACGATTCAGAGTTTCTGTTGGTTCCTGGTGGTGTCCAATAGCCACTAATGGTATTTAGTGATTTCCTGATGGGTTTACATCACCATGTAAAAGATTCTAATGGTGTAACAGGTGTTCCAGGACTGATTCCAGATGTATTTGATGGTTTCCTAAAGGGGTCTAAAGGTGACCCGCAGGAAGCTTGTGATTTATGATGAGAACCATTAAGCCAATTCTCATTAAAAAGCAAAGCCATCAGGTTTTAATCCTTATATATATATATATATATATATATATATATATATATATATATATAAGGATTATACATAAATCATGATAAAAAATTTATCATGATGTTCAATTTTCATATAATGGCATACGGATATTTTTAGATGTACAAGTAAATATATAAATTTTGAAATATTGACCTTTCCATAAATTAGCTCTGGATCTGCAGCACAAAATTGGTGGTGATTTTTTTCTCTCAAAATATGAAATGATGGTCTCCTCTGATTGACATTAAAGACTCCCAACGAGTGGTCCATAAAGGACACTTCCCAGAGGAACAATGTCTTTATTAATACTGTCTCGAAGTAATAAAGCAAATCTCAATGTTGTATTAATGATCACTGATTTCTGAATTCTAAACCCCCTTAGGAGAAAAGAGGAGATTAACATCAGCATTTCATTATGAGAATTTCTGGTGATCTGGTGAGTTCTTCTACACTGACAGACTGCTGAGAGAGTTGTGTGATATATAATAGAGCTCTATAAAAAACGATGAGATCTTACACTTTTCTTATGGACATGTTATTCAGCTAAGACTGGGGTGAGATGAGTCACACACTAAAGAGTTAAGCCACATCTGTGACAATATTTTGATCAAACTGAGAAAAAGAGTTATTTTTCAGGATCCAAATTTCAGAAGCAGAAGAAAATGGCTTAAGCGTCTCTCAATTCAAACTCTGTGTCTAGAAGAAGTACCTGAGATCAAGAAGAGATCTCATTTAGAATATTCCTTTTCTCTGGGTCAGAAAACTCACCGGAATGTCATTTTCCCTTAAAGAGAGAAACAAACCTGTAGTCTAAGCTAACCTAAGTCTACAGAAGAGGTGCCCAAGGCTGGTCCTGGTGATGTACTCCTCTGCACAGTTTAACTCCACGCCTAATCTAACACACCTGATCAGATAACGAAGGCTTTCTGAACTCTCCAGGGCAGTGACTCACTCAGGACTAGCACTGGGCACACCTGGGCTCCGTCTCAGTGCAGCTTCCATATGCCCTTGCCAGCTTGACTCACCACTCAGAAGTGCGTCACACCAACATTACAAAAGTGTCCCACTTGCAGGACAGTAGGCGATGGATTTTTCAGTCTGAATGCACTTGGCTAGGTTAGCCTCAGGGAGCTAATTAGCTAGCCATACAAACTTTGTAATGCAAAATATTTTTGGAGAAGTCAGAACATACACACTAAATTTGTGAATAATTATGTTGTCTGATGTCTTTGTTGTCTTTGTCCTAAAAATAAAATGTTTATTGCCTTTCTTGTTGCAGCCTTTAGCTTGCTAACTAGCATGCTAGCCGAGAAGTAATGAAATTGTATCAACAGTTAAGAAATGGAGTAGTTTTGCTATATAAATCCCAGTTTTAACATGGACAATTGAATGTTATAGTTATTTTATAATATTGCTATGGCTTATTAACGGTATTGTCTGTCTTTTCTGGGGGATTTGAAAAGAGAATTACAGGAGATTGAACTGAAGTGTCCTGCTGCTCGGTTCACACCTCCAAGGGCTCATCTAACAAACGTCACTTGACTAATAATGTAATAGAACCGCTCTTAAGATGGCGTCCATCGTTCCCTCAAGGAAGAATGGCGAGACCAGTTTGACGAGGGCTTGTGAAAATGAGTTCAGGTGGTCCAGTCTACTGCAGTTCTATCTGGAGTTCATCTCGAGATCATTTATCCTCTGAGCCACAAGGTGGAGCTACACTTCCATTATAACAACCGATAACAACACATCAAAATGTTCCTACCAAAGACGTACACCATTTTGAATTTTGGTGGGCCTCTAATCTGTTTATCCCAGAACATAGTTAGGACACCTTTAACGGCAAAAAGAAAATAAAACAAACATAATATACATCTTTTTGTTTATTAAAATAGAAGCATTTTCAAAAAAATAAAATATATTCAATTTATTTTATCCCTCATCCCTTGTATAGTCATGGTTACTAAGAAATAATTCATGTTTTTATTTTTTTTTTCGTGCTATGTATTATCTTGCTAAAGCTGCTGCAGTCACTACTTTTTGTAGCTGTTTAATGTCTCTATAAGATTTACCAGAACAATTTACCAGGTTATCCTTTGATTTATCTATCACAGTCATCTAGTTTCTACATCCTTAAATAAGAATATGAGACAACAAACATAGTTAACTGACTCTCTTCTTTCTTTACACAACTCAGCATTATCAATTTAATTCACTATCGTGACAAGCAGTAGTACATTCAAAGAACTGACCAGGTTTGTGTTCTTGCCAATGGATGAAAAAAAAATCACCACTATATTAGAAACAGGTAAATATATCTAACAAAGATTATACATCATCCATCTAAACATCACAGTCTAAAAATGAATCCATGCCAGGCATTTTAATCGTTTTCTGGGAAATATGATGAAATCATAACAAGAAAAAAAAGAAAGTAACTGGTATTTTCTTTTTTATAGATACATAATGGGTACTGACTTGGCATGAAATAGGTGCAAGCTAGCCTTCAGTCATGTGATACAGGCCTCAGCAGTGTTGGGTAACCCATGGATATTTTACAATGGCAAAGTAGTGGTTTTTACTTATTTAAATAAAGGTCCAATTCAAAGACAAAGGTGGTATCAGATCCAATTTGGATTAAATAACCTAGATAATTAAGTCCAGAATCTTGTGGTAACCTCTTGCCAAGGACTTTTGAATACAGTTGCCTTGCCCTGTGGAAAGATTGACCATAAAGTGCAGGTTCATGGGTCAGTTTGTCTTTCATCTCCTTCAATCCTTCTCGCATTTCCAACTTTGTTCTTTTCATCATCTAGATCAGTCCTGACTGCAATCTGCTCTGTTGCCATGTACCCAGTAACAGATTTGAGCAAATTTCAACGGGGTAAAGCGCACAGCCACATTGTAGTCACGGTTCTCGCCATTGATTTCCAGCCACTGGTGTCCAGAAAAGATGCCGATAACTTTGCGCTCCCAGCGCTCCAGAGCGTTGTCCCACACACGGCCATAGACTCCAGAGCCACTGGCCCCAGGCCGGGCATCACAATGCTGGTAAATCAAGTCGTTGGATTCATCCTCAATGGGGCAGAAACGATACACAAGCTCTCCTGGACGGTCACTGTCAAACCCAGAGAAGTGAATACGTTTCCCAGCCAGGTCGTCAGAAGAGGGAGCCACAGAAAGGCGCATGAAGGGCCGCCGATGGGCCCAGCGCAGCTCCAGGAGAGCATAGTCATAATCCATGCTGACATCCTGCTGTCCCTGGATCCAACCTTTAGGCACCCGTGTCCTCTTGACTCTCACCCAGCGCACCAAAGGCTTCTTCAAGGAGGTCTGGCCTTGCTTGGTGCTGTTAGTAGAAGGTGGGATAAGGAAGCCGACCCTGAGCTTGCGTGCACCTTTGACATAATCTTTCCCATCATGTACGCAGTGGGCAGCAGTCAGAACATGCTGCTGGGACACCAGAACCCCAGTGCAGCCTGTCGAGATGCGCACTGCTGTGGAGAAGGGGTAGTCCAGCAGGAAGTGGTCACCACGGATGTTAAAGCGTCCGTCTGGCCCATAGATTTGCCTTCTCATCCTCTTGTGAAGGGAAGGTGGGGCTTTGTGCTTCTTTCTGATAGAAGGCGTGGGAATGATATCATTAACAATATCATCGTCATCATCCAGGTCCACAGTGGTTAGTGTACGAGAGCCATCCGCATAGAGCGTCTCGAAAGCTAGCTGCTCAGTTAGGTGCTCTTTGTCGATGTCCTCTCCCTTGTGGTAGCAGCTGGCGTTGCAGTGGGTGGTGAGGTCCAACTGGGCTTTTGCGCTGAAATGGGAGCGGGACAGCGGCAAGGGGGTGTGAGGCACAAGGGAGGGGACGTGAGGATGCTGGGACAGGTGGCGTGGTGTTCTCACTGACAGAGAGCTGGATAAGAGAAGTAAGAGGAGAAGACCAGTAAGGCAGCAGTGAGCCAAGCCCAACACCCGGCACCATTCCATGGTTGAGATTTGAGGAACCTGAAATTAGATAGAGACACTTAATTTATATGATTGTAGCAGTTTAACACTGAGAAAAGCTATTCAGAAGCTATATCATATCCAGACAAAGCTTTGATGATAAGGTCAAAGTATACTATATGGACAAAAGTATGTGGACACAAATCATCATGCCTATATGAGATTGTTGGATATTCCATTCCAAAACTGTGGTCATTAACATGAAGTTTGTCCCAAAGGTATTCAGTGAGGTTGAGGTCACTTCCAGTCCCTCGTCAAACCATGTCTTTATGGACCTTGCTTCTTGTACAGGAGAACTGTCACGCTGGAACAAGAAAGGGCCTTCTGCAAACTGTTGCCATGATGTTGGAAGCATATAATTGTCTAAAATATCTTTGTATGCTGTTGTATTAATATTATCTTTCACCTAAAATAAGGGGCCAAGCCCAAACCATGAAAAACTGCCCCTGACCATTAACCCCCTCCACGAAACTGTATTGCTGGCACTATGCATTCTAGTAGGTAGGGTTCTCTTGGCATCCATCAATCCCAGATTTGTCTATCAGACTGCCAGACAGTGCTCCGTGACACTATTCCATGATTCATCACTTCAGAGAACAGTTTCCACTGCTCCAGAGTCCAGTAGTGGCATGCTTTTACCACTCCAGATGACGCTTAGCATTGTGCAAAGTGATCTTAGGCCTGTGTGCAGCTGGTCAGCCTCGGAAACCCATTTCATGAAGCTCCCAATGCACAGTTCTTGTGCAGATGTTGCTTCCAGAGGCAGTTTGGAACTGTGTAGTAAGTGATGCAACAGAGAATAGGTGTTTTTTATGTGTTACACACCTCAACACTGAGACCTTCAGTAAGACCCATTCTACTGCCATTGTTTGTCTATGGAGATTGCACGGCTATGTGCTTGATTTCACACATCTGTTAGCAGTGGGTGTGGCTGAAACACCTGAACTCTAATTATGAAGAATGTCCACACACTTTTGACCATATATGTGTGTTTGATATATAAGTGACTTCTAGTAGCATAATTACTGCAACGTAATTAGTGTGGTACATCATTACATGAATACTACAACACCATAGTCCCACATTTTTTTCTCTGGACCTTTTAAAAAGGTTTATTTCATTTTAATTTCCTTTAGTTTAATAAACACCATTTTAATACTAACATACATATTTGCCTTTTTATTTCTTGCATAGTTGGTTTTTTAACTATTTTCAGTGAACAACAAGTAGTCTCTTCACTATGTGCTCATGTGAGTCATGCACAGACAGAAAATGTAACAAATCATGTTGGGACAAGACTGCAGGCCTCTTAGCGGGTGTAATACAGTGAGGAGTCAAGACTTTACATTGCTTCAGAAGACAGATTCATCATTTTAAAACTGTTAAATATGTGTGATAAATATTTATTACTTAAGCCACTGGGGCAGATTTTCTGCATTTAAAGTTGATGACATCAAGAGCACTTTCTCAGTACAGTACAAGAGAAATGCTGGGAAAGTGTTCATAGCTAAAGAAAGTCAAGCAACATGCTTGACTTTATGCTTTATCTAGCTAAGTCCCACTGAGATTAAAAATGAATAGTTAGTATTAAGTTAGTTAGTATTAAGTATTGTCCTTGTCTTATTTTTTCCACTGACACTGCTAAAGCTGGCTCCGAGTCTATTAAGTCTATTACCTGACTGGCCACAATCTCTGAAACCACCTTAAAATGTATAACAAATTAACAGAAATAGGCCTGCTTATTGTCAACCTGTCAGATAATATTCATTAATCTATTTAAATAGACGAGGAATGAGCAACTTAGTAAGCTTCCCCTGACTTGGTCTAATTCTGTATCTGACCCCTTTGTGAAACGAAGAAGCTTTTCTGGAATTCACTGCAAACAACCTGTTTCCCAGCACGAACGCCCAGCTCGCCTTTTGTTGTCCTCCCATCATGAATAGATGGCCTAGCCTTGTCCTTCAATTCAGAGAACACACCCAGTGTTTACCTTCCCTCACTTGCATTGAAGCTGGACAAACTTAACAAGTGGCGATGTGCAGATGCGCAGGCAGCAGCTCGGGTTACGACGTTTCAACACCAGACAAACATTTGCACTTCCCGCATTTACAGCCGTTACAGCCGCTCACTAACGCGATCATTTAAACATTAATAGGCTACAGTATTATATGGATGCGCTGCTTTTACGCATACAAATAGCTTACGATGACATTCATTCAAAACATTTAATAAAGTTTTAAACAATCAGGAATTAAGAGGAAATACTCCACCTTGTAGACGAGTAAAGTGCCTTTCTAAATCCAAATCCAGTTTTTCTGTCCAAGTGCACCGGCTCTCCCAGCTGTGAGCTTCCCTCCCATGCTGTCTGCGCTGCTGTGTGACAGGTTTTGCCCTGAACTTCCACACTAACCCTCACACCGACCACCGGACCTTCACATCGCCTGAGACTCCATCACTTCCTTCACTCTCCTCAGTGCCTGAATACTCGCTCACACTCGCTTAATGACTCTTCCTTTCAGGCTCGACTGCAGTTGTGTTGTGCTGAAGTATCTCCAGTCAGATAGCCGAGGCTGAATGTTGGTTGCTGAGCCCACCTTCGCGGTCCCAGCACCGCTGCACAGTTATTTTTTCCCCACCCGTATTCCGACAAACCCCGCCTCGGGGGCTCGCGCTAGGCAGTAGTTTATACGCTCAGACTAGGACTGGCTAGTACTGGTGCATACTTAAGTTGTAGTTTATGAGTAAGAAATACTATAATAAATCTAACCATAAACTGTCATAGCACCAGAATATGAACTGCTAATATTAACTACTTGTAAATCATGGTCTAAGAATACAAAGTACTGGGCAATTTTAGCACACAAGAATGAACGTCTGGCTAATCCAAACACAAGAAAACGAATTAATTGCCATGAACAACAAATACAGGAGAATAAACTACTAGCTTGTCATAGCATACATGTACAATCATAGTAGAGGCCTAAGGGTACAAACTACTAGCCAAACATTGCATAAGTATATGTCTAGCCATTCATCACATAACAGTACAAACTACTAGCCAGTTATAGCATAAATATACAAACCACTAGCTGTCATAATATATGTACAAACTACTAGCTAATCATATAAGTGAACAGAATTCTACCCATATCATAGTATAAGTGTATTAATTACTACCCAGTCATGGTATAAGTAAAAAATGGTATAACTTATAGTAAGTTAAATCAAATGTTCCAGTGATGGATTTGAACAAATCTATGTGATGGCTGAAGGCATCGAGGAGAATTCTGAAAAATCTGGAAATCTGGAAATGTTCTAACTACCTCACAAGAGCTACTTTTTTAACACCAAGAAATTCTTGTTACTTTTTTAGAGGCAAAAACACACATATTGCCCAGATAAATGGGTTTAAACAGTATGCTTAGGTCCTTAAAACTTTTGCGTGCTACTGCATGCGAATAGGAAATGTGGTAAAGTTCACTGGCTAATTAAATTCTTGACAGGAGAAGATGATCTGAGAGGATGACCTTTTTCAGTCTAAAAGCGCTAAAATCTGAAAATGGCTATAATTTAATACTCAGTCCTGATTATTTTGTGGTCTACAGTGTGCAAAGAGTAAAGTCTCTGCCTGAGACTGAAGAAAATTCTACTGTGTCTTAAGAAGAATGACAGCCAAGGAAAGATGGCTGAAGGCTGTGTTTTTCCCTTACTGCAGCTAAATCGCACTATGTATCAGAGATCAGAGCAAAGATATTGGGTATGCATTCCATTTTTTTTGGCATTAAGCTTGACTCTCTAAGGTGAGAAAAGAAAAAATTAGCCTGCAGTGACTACAACACCTTGGCTACTGTTTTGGAAAGACATATTACAAAAATATCTGGGCACGCTGCAGTTACAATTGCATCTTGAGTCCATTTTTGAGTCCTCAGGCCGCTTGCCCTGACCTGTGTAGACAGGCTACTTGACGGAAGAATGCAAAAATGTCATTGTGTCTAGAAAATGGGTTTCTACTTCTCAGATCTGTGAAAGAAAGTAAGGGTCTTTTCTCACTGTCAAGTTCTGCACCAAGTCATTTGCTCAGGAATTCCAAGCTCTTTCCAACAAAAGGTTTCTATTATGCAGATTTCTTGGTTTTTGTTCTGCGCTTGCTGAAAAACATAACAAGGAGCCCAACAGATGTGGTTATTGTCAGTACAGCAATACCAAGTGATCAAGCTAATCAGTGTGTGTTCAGACAGACTGTCTTATCTAATGCAAGATCTGGGTAACACATGCCTACATTACATGCTCAAAGCAGAGTTCAGCTACATTAAAAAAAAAGGAATGGACTGAAATGACTTGATGAAAATGTGTACATCATTTTAAGAAAAAAATACAACACAGTTATCACCAAAACTATGTAAATGAGAGATAAAATTATGTTGATTTAAATGTAAAATACTCCACTGTGCAAAAGTCTTAGGCATCTCAGAAAATGTAAATAATTAAATAGGCAAAGACTTTAACCTGGGCAGTAGGCATTTCGTCACTGTCCAAAGAAAAATGTGCATCTCCCAAATGGTAACTTCACAGGAGAAAGCAAAATGTTCATTACTTTCTAATGTAAAACACGTAAGGAGATCCAGTCAATTCCGGAGTGTTGTGAAATTTTCACACAATGTAAAGGGCAGCAGCTTTACATTTATACATCGCTGCTGTTGGAAGAAAACCTCCTATCTCCATTTTTGTTGTTTTTCAGTTTTTGGCATAATTTGAAAATGCCTGTTGTCCTTTACATTGTGTGTAAATTTCATGAAGAATGGACAAAAAGAAATGGCCCAAAATGACATGCGAAAAATTCTGGTTCCATTTTCTTACATTAAAAGTAAAGTAGGTTTTTCCTTTCTCCTGTAAAGTTATCATTTGGAGATACCAGGTTTTGCATAATCAATGCAAATAAACAAATCAATCCTTCATTAAAGAAAAATGAAAAATGTAACCGTCACTATATTTGTTGTATACATGCCTACTCACATCCTACAGTGGTGCACAGTAGTCATAGAAATTAGATTTTCTGGTTTAAAAAATAGGAAAACGCCTGTTAGATGAGGTGTCTTGAAGGTGGGAGGAACTTTTAAAAAGCTACAAGCACTTTGGGGCAGATATTTGAGAGTTACATTTTTTTTCTTTTTCTGCTAGCTGGCTAATGAATAAAGAAGCAAGATAACTAACGTTTTTGCTAAGAAACCAAATATAATATCTGTATTTATTAGCCTCTACATCAGTGGTACATTAATGGATTTCTCTTTATCACTGAGGGAGAGTCCCAAAGGCTGTATGAACGATTTGCGCAATGCATGTTGGGTTTTGTAGTGAGAGAACACTGATGGATGAAAACATAAAAAAGATACAAAATTTTATCCAAGATAGCATTAACTTTAATACATTTTTGTCACATTTTACTGTGTTCCAAACTACTTGTTTGGTTTGTGGAGGTTTTTTCACATTTACAAAAATGGTTCTTTAAAGAACCCTCACTCAAAGTTATTTGGGTGATTCTACGATCGGGGTGCCATTTGTGTGTCACCTTTAGTACATTATATATATATATATGTATGTAAAATAAAGATAAAAGACATTTTAAAAACAGGTGAACATATGTAAACAACCTAGATTTTAGACAACTTAAACATAACCTTTAAACCTTTTTAAATAAATAACATTAATATTTAGAGCAACAAGAAAATGGTACTATAACTACACTTTACTTCAATTTCTAATCATCAAAATACTTTGAAATATTATTTTTTACATGTGTGAATCCATGTAACGTTATGCTTGAAACATCTTTTTTCATGACTCATCTACTGTAATTTATGAAAACATACATTTTAGTGTCCAACAACATTTAGTCAACCAGACTTGGGTGGTATGATGGTAATATGGTATATCACAGTATGTAACAGAAAGAGGGAGAGATCAGAGCCAGAAAACCTTTAGAAAAACTAAGCATAATACCAGCTCAGCCACAGCAAAGAACTACATGTATCAGAACCAGAACCTCACATTCTCTGTACACACCACAGAACAGGTTTGACTTCAGCTTTCACTCCAACACCAGTCACTCAACTTTGCACTCTCCCCTAAAAGGAAGCGCTCTGCTGGAATACCTTCAGGTATCACTGTGGCAGCAGAGAACAGAAAACAAACAAAGCTGGAGTCTGAAATTTTTGGTTCCACCTTAACCCTGATACTTGACCACATCCACCCCTGGAATAAGTTGTATGTTCAACAGGAAGTTTACCCAGTTTCCTGAAGATCATGAGAAGAAGAAAAGTAAATATTTTGTATTATTTTATTGATTATTTATATTATTATTTAGTGATATTGTGATATTGACTGACAAGGTCACTTTGAAAACTCAATCCTGTTATAGACTCAAAGTAAATAATTCAGTTAAAGCTACACTATGTAAGTTTTAAGGATTTGGAGACCTCTCTGGTGGAAATACGTAATTGCACATAACATGTGGAAGAAAAATTTGTAATGTTGGTTGTGCCTCAGAGTACTTCCCCGATGGGATGGATCTGAAGATAGCAAGCACACTGAAAGAGAACTCAGTCAAAACTTGTTCAAGGACCTGTCTTGGTGAAGTATGTGACTAAACTATCTACTATTGTCACCATATCTTTATCAGTAGAATGCTGATTTTGCATTTGAGACCTAAACAATTGAGCCAGACGTTCTTCTTGAGCCTGTGCTGTGATGTTAATACCCAAAGACGTATGATGTGGTCCAAAATACTCTTGCGAAATCTGACCCCACACATCTGACTTTTAAATTATTATTTCAGGCTTCAGCGAGCTCATGCCATATTTTAGTGTGTGTTTTTTCCTCCTTATAAAAAAATCTTACAAAGTGCTTAATTTAAAAAAAAAACTACTTTTAAATAAATCCTTAGAATGTCCTTAATGTCCTCATAGTATAACATGGATGCTAGTTAACCACATTTTGTTTATTTGCTAATTTAATGCTAAAAACTAAAACCTCTCACTTTTTAACTCTGTTATTCATTTAAGCCACTGTCAGAGAAGAAGCCTTGTAAAAAATAAGATTTTGTTCCTAACACATTCTCGAACGGATACATGCATGTTTTCTTTGATTCAGTATTGAAATATGGTGAAAAATGAAGTCTAAATTTTAAGAGTTACTATGTGCTAAATGGCACCTCAATTGTAAATTCACCTGCATAAGCATTTCAAGGTGGTTCTTCTATGGCATCACTCCAAAAACCCTTTATTTTAAAAAGTGTAGCACAAAAGTGCTAAAATCTTGGAGATATTTGAGTAAGCCAAGTGCAAATGTGCAATACCACAGCACAACATGGTCCGTGATAGTATCATTCACCAGCCTCTGGGTCACTGTGGGTGAACAAGATTCTGTTGGTTTGTTTTGGCAGTGACGCGATTCATTCTCTTCTTTCCCCCTCAGTCTGAACTTTACTCTTTCTCATGCTCAGATATTCCCAATCTCACTTCTTATCTAACATCCAGACATTTTTTCCATTTTGCAGTACAAGTCATTCTAACCCACTGATATTTACCGTGCTCTTTCGCAGTTTGCGATAAGGGACCGGGGTGCACTGGAAGCAGCCTACAACTCTTTCAACCGTCAGGAATCCACCGCCTTGGATGGTCCCCAGCTCAGTGTACAGTGGGGCTCTTGTTCTTGACCTGTCCTGGCTTCACATCTCTCAGGGGAGGGAGGGGGTAAGAGAGAAGAGAACGAGCTCACCGTAAGCAGGGGGCTTTGTCAGTGAGCCCCCTATTTTCCCAAAAGCCGCTCTTTTATCACCTCCAGCTTCAGACGGCAGCCCTCGGCCACGGTGGCCTTTCCCTATCTCAGCTCTCGGCTCACTTCTAATAGCTCTCTCTCCTCCACTGTTAACTCAGGCAGACAGAGAGGAGCTTTCAGAGAGAGACAGTGGAGAGTGTTGGTGTTTAGAATGGAAGAGTCTGCTTTTACAAATCACTTCACACCTCAGAAATTTGAAACTGCCCTTGTTGCACAAAAGGTAGACAGCCGTTGATTTAGTTTCAAAGCATTTGAGAAAAAATGCTTATGTTGCAGGTGCTAATATTTTAAATGCTTGCCAATTGCAGATCCTTCTTTGCTTTGTTGGTCTGCTTGTTTTTTAAAAACGTGCATATCAATTTAAGCAATGCATTAAACTGCAATGAAATGCTGATCAATTCAGAACTCATGAAGAGATCATTTAAAGGGGAAATTCTACAAATTTCTCAAAATCTCTTTAGAATTCAGTCTTTATGATGTTAACAAAGCCATTCAAGAGTGATTTGAAGCCAATGACATGACAGAAGTTGTGGGGTGGCCAATCAGATTTCAGGGAAGGTACTGGCCACCCCTTTAAAACTGCGCATGAACCAGACATCTGAAGCATTTAATGCCTCTAAAAGCTACTTCACAGACAGTTATTAAGTGAAATGGTTATAAATACTTTCCCTGATGCCTGAGACATTGTTTTACAATAGTTTTACTTAAAAAGTAAGTTTTTGGCCCAAAGCGTATTTTTAAAATACATGAAGGGCAGAAAAGTACATGCAGGTGGTTATGGGGCAAAAAAGTGTCCAATGCAAACTTATTTTTTCTGCATTTTCCATTTTTTTACTATTATTAACAGTATATATAAGATTGAAGTCATGTAGGTTCACTGGTCATTTTGGACAATAAGTGTTGAAGACTTTGAGACCCCTGGTTCCTAACACCACTGCTGTAAAGAACCCTCTAATATCCTCAATGTCACACCAAAACATTCAGAATGACTCTGAATGTGTACATCCAACAATTGAATTATGCCGAAATTCCCCTTCAGCTTGCCAGAAGTTGCACACGTTGCATGAGCGAGTTAGCTCAGGATATGCGTGAGCAAGCATACCTTAAATTGCCATGGAAATTCTTGGGTTACGGAGCACAAGCCCAAGCCTGTGAGACTGAGCCTCAGAAACATTCCCAAGTCAATATGCACCATTACAGGTGACCCAGGCCTCATGGATTATGTGCACGCAGGACAGATGACAGCAGAGGTTTTTGTCTCGCGTTGTAAGATGAGAAGGATAATGGACTCTCAGCTTTTCTATACCACCCTGTCTTTCAGAGCGCTTCAGAGAATTAGGATGCATGTCTGTTCACAGTGCAGGTATGAATAAGCTATCAAGTGCGCATGTACAAAGGGTGTACATGTTTGACCGCTCAACGATTCAATATAACTCAAGTATGATTCTTTATGAAATGATTCAGTGTATCATGAAACCCCAGATCTTATCACAATTTGATTTAGTTTATTTACAATTCAGGCTTATGTCTTACAAGAACACAAATTGTGATCAGTTATGTTTCCAGCCGCTTTCTGTGCAAACTGCAAGTGACAAAAGTGTCACTTTTAGTGACAAAAATGCTTTATGTAATTACATCGCGTTCACATGAGTGTTGGTTTCTTAATAAAAAGCAGCTTTGACAGGTTTCCGTCTCTAATTTCATGTAAGTCACTACTTGTGTACCGTTGGCTTTCCTTGCTTCCCCATAACCATTTTGTTTATTATTATTATTATTGTTATTATGATCAGAACTGTTATGTGAGAGGTCATGTTTCTCTGCCATACAGAGCTGTTTCAGCACTTTCCATTTAGAAAGGCTGTAGCCTTTTTTGGATATCACTCTGTAAGAGCTAAAAAAGGAACAGCATTTCTTTAAAAAACTCTGTCACCTCCTCTTCAGTCTAGCCATACCTCTCCACCATTCTGTTTTGTTTTTTTGTGTTTATTTCCATGAAGGAAATTTGTCACATGATGCTAAATTTATGCGTAATTGCATTCTTTTTTCAGAAAAAAAAAATCTAAAGTAAGTTTTTGTAATATTCAGGTATTGAAAGAAAGTTGAAAGACACAGTTTTGCTGAAAATCACAAAATATTACCACCAATTTCTGTTTGCATTAGCCAACATTGACAAACATTTTGAGGCATTAAAAACATCTTTTGGATGGAAGCATAGCTATTGATGTGAAGCACCACTTTTATGAAGCGCCAATAGCTATTTAAGTGCTAATACCTCCACCTTGTGGAGAATCTTCAGCTTGCTAAAAGTGAGTGAGTGAGTGAGTAACTTATAAGCAAGGTCAGTGAGGTACTTCACATCTGAAAATATGCTGTATACACAGCATTTAAACAAGCCAACTATTTACACAGCATTTAAACAGGCTTCATATTTTCAGTACATACTTTTGAACTAAATTCTTCTTTATTTTGGCAAAAATACAACAAACGAACACTTTATTTAACAATATTATAATCAGCCATTATCCGTTTTAACATTTCAAAACTGATGCAGTCAAATCACCACCATGAGATATACAGTTCTCAAAAATACCCAACAATAACACATTAAGAACATCCTCTTTGCTTTCCATCTCTCTTTCATTTGATACCCTCTCAGAACAGCCTACAGTCTACTGTCAGCCTCTCTCCAGGTGCAGAGTGCCACTGTGGTGGGCCAGAGCATTCTGCGCTGTGAATAACTCAGCTGACAGTGAGGCTTGCTCTGCCCCAGTCTTCAGAGCAAAGTGGGGATTATTAACAAGATCAGAGGGCTCCCTCTGTACTCTTTAATCTGTTAATTGGCCTCAGATTCAAGTGAGTGACTTGGACTCCCAACAGTAGAAGGAACCTTTCATAACAATAGCTGCTGTGCTTGACCCTCTCCCACCATACGCTGTCACTCAGAACTGAACGTGGCCTCTGGAATGTGCGGCTTCCAGTTACGGCATGAGACCTGAGCCGTGAACCCAAACAATGTCCCCTTTCTGCACCCTTCCATTTTATGCCTCCTTTTATCGTCCCCTTAATTTTTATTAGTTCCCTCCCTGTGCTCTACAATGAAGGGCCCCTTGTCCGCCCATAAGGCCCTGCACTCTGTACTCTGACTCTTTTCATCTCCTACTGTTACCTCCTTCCGAATGTCTTACCCCTCCAACTTCATCACAATGCAGCTGTCTACCTTGAATCTTGCTGACTACTTGGCCATTCTTGTTATTATGACTACACTGTTACTCTGAAAAACATGAAGCCTTAGCAAGTAAAATCAATGTAGATCCAGCCAATATGTCTAATATTTCCTATAATGAGATTGTTGTAAATAAATTATGAGATTATTTTACTTATGTCTGGACAGTTTTAATTGTTTTAAGTCATTTGCCAATGACATCAATCACATTAGATAAAATAAAAAGTAAAATGTCTAGAAATAGGTAGAATAATTTTATAATATTCTTAGAACAATCTAATTTGATATATTATATGAAATATAGAAATGTTAAATAAAAATATTGAGAAGATTATTAGGATCATTTCATTTGCTATACATTATTTTGCAGGATAGAAATTTCTGGTGCCAAAAGTGTTCTTTGTAATGATGCCACAGAACCACGTTTGTACCTTTTTGAAGCCCCATATACATTTTATTTTCATAACAAATCATTTTCTTAAAGTTCTTCCATGAGGTCCACTTGTGACATTTATGCAGTTTTATGTGCCAATTTTGCACATTTAGTAACATTTTAATAACACTTTCCCCTCAGTTTTTAACTTTTACCTTCAATTTGGATTGATCCTTTAAAATTACTGTTCAATCCAAAAGCAGTCCAAGCCGAAACACTCCTTATAACTCCATTGTGAATGGGCGGAGCTAACCTACTGTGGACTGAAAGGGTGGATATATGTAAATGTGTTGGTCTTCGTGACATCACAAATCACATAACATTTTTGGCAGTTTAGTTTCCATACATGAAACTTCAACATGCTGCATCAAACTCCTTATAAAAGTTACAAAAAGTCAAAAAAGTGAGGACATTTATTCAAGACATCAGCACTTTAAAGAATCTCCATATTATGTAAAAGTTATAAGTGGGGCACACAGGTCAAACTTAGCTTGGACATCTAATTTGGCCCACAGAATGTGGCCCCTTAATCCTTCATCCAGTAAGACAACAGATACATTTTTATAAATTTTTAACTTTTTATTTTTCTTCTTGATACAGATTTAACAGGTAGTATGTTATGCACTCATAACTCGATTTGAAACCTTCTTTATTTGTATGCGCAGTGGAAAAATCAGAAAGAAAACACAGAGTGTACAAACAAGACCAGATGAGACATTCTCATCACTAACAGTGTTCGAAGGACAACTTTTAGAACAGATTCTAGGTGACAGCCTGACAGCCGCTGAGCTCGTCAAACGCTGCAGACAATAAGAATCACTCTTAAACAGCCTCTATCCACATCCACTGTGTTTGCTCAGGCCTTGAATGAATTTTTTGAAATTAAGTCTCTTTAAGAGCTGCTATAGCTGACCGTAGGTAATTACAAAGTTATCTCAAGCATGAAATCACTTCCAGATGTTAAATGAGAACTGTTGGTAGTAATGATACTAAAATGCCATTGTTCATTCAGTAACACACTGAAGAAAGGACAACAATGTCATACCCACAAGCCTGACACAGTGGAAATGAAAACATAATTATTCTGTTGGAAAATGTATTATTCTCACATCGAGACATGCAGCCAAGAAAAAGAGACCCCGTTGGCTTTGCAAATCCACTGTCCACAGCTAAACGTTGAATGGAACACACAGGGCTATATAAACGTTTATTTTTCCCGTTACAGTAGCAGCGGGGTGAAAACACATTGCCACTGCTGGGTGATTCACTATTAAAGGACTTTTATTGCCCAGCCAGCAAGCATTGAATGCTTAACATTAGCCTGTATGATATATGGAAAAGAAAAAGATATGAGTTTTTCCATAAAGCACTTGTTGGATCGTTGTAGCAGGCAGTACTGCAACAAAAGTCAGAAATATTCCACCATTAACAGTAAAATTGTTATTCCACTATGCCTAGTCTGTACATCTTTTAACAGTAATCTGAGATCATCTTGTTCATTGCTGTTCTCACACTAGTGCTTCTGTTTGTAAGCAAAGTTCTGCTATGGGCCAGCTCCAGAAACTTGACACGTCTAGTTCTGTCAGTCATGGACACCACAGCAAGATAAATAA
This sequence comes from Colossoma macropomum, assembly GCF_904425465.1. NCBI lineage: Eukaryota > Metazoa > Chordata > Actinopteri > Characiformes > Serrasalmidae > Colossoma > Colossoma macropomum. Next base: position 18,087,180 of record NW_023494788.1, read on the forward strand.
TGCAGTAAAAAGTCAAGATCATAAATAACCAGTGATTTGATTAGCTCTGATATGCTCGGCGGAACATTCACAATGTGGTTTTGAGTGTGGTCTAATAGCACACTGGACGGACAGAGCAGTGGACACAGTGGAACTGTGCTCTGCTGTTTGGGAGTGCTCTCAGGGGGAGGCTAACAGGCCCAGCTGGTGTGGAGGTGATGGAGAGATTCTGCATTTCACCACAGATGTTACCACAGAACCTCACAGGCTGTAGATGCACTGGTACTAATCCACACACGCAGCCGAGCAAAAGCCCTCAAATAACCCTGGAGTCCTGTTTTTATATCCCTGTTTATCTGAGCAACACCAGCGCATGAGAGCATTTAAAGCTATAGTTTGAAAAAAAATATGTAATCAATCAAATCAAACCCTTTCCCCCAGTGACACAGATTTTCCAAGACATGTTTAGCACCCGAAGTTTACTCCTATAGCTTTGCACTGGAGCAATAGGACTAATATGGACCATTCTACTGAATTAGTTCAAGCTGTGGTCCCACAGTAAAATAAATAAAGAAAAATAAATAAATACATACATACATCATCTAAACCGCTTGTCCTTCTGGGTCGCGGTGGGGTGCTGGAGCCTATCCCAGCTGTCATTGGGCGGAAGGCAGGATACACCCTGGACAGGTCGCCAGTCCATCGCAGGGCAGACAGACAGACAGACATACACATTCACACACACACACACTCACTCCTAGGGGCATTTTAGAGTGTCCAATCAGCCTGACTGCATGTTTTTGGACTGTGGGTGGAAACTGGAGTACCCGGAGGAAACCCACACAGACACGGGGAGAACATGCAAACTCCACACAGAAAGGACCCTGGTCGCCCGGCCGGGAATCAAACCCAGGCCATTTTTGCTTTGAGGCAACAGCGCTACCCACTGTGCCACTGTGCCGCCCCTAAATAAATACATTTAAATTTAAATTTAAAAAATAACATGAAATATTCAGATTTTCAATATTTACAAGGATTATGTTCTGACCTTAAACTCAAGGCATTAATTGAGATAGTAATAAGCTAAATATTTACAAAAGCATAATTTATAGGGTACTTTCTACACCTAAATATCAACTTCAGAAAATGGGAAAATAATACTAATAATACTAATAATATTTTTTTTGTTGTATTTTTTCAATATTGTTTTTTGAGATGTTTGAAAATGAAGTTGAAAGATTTAGATCTATCATGAGTATCAGTTTTAATAAAAAAAAACTTGATTTAAAAAATACTGTCCTGTGTTTTCATGTCATTCCTGAAACACAGAGTTTTAGTCCATAGCTGGAGCCTTATTTTAGCCACACCCCTGCATTTTAGAGCAGGAAGTGAGACTGCATCCCTGTCCCTCATGGCCACATGGTGAGCAGTTTGATCCCATTGGTTTGAAGTAAATGTATGATTTTCCTTCAAAGCTGTGTTTACTAGTCACGTACTAACTAGCATTTTTAAGTTATGCTCAAACTTAGCTAAAATTATCACTTAAAATTTCAGTAGTGTTATGATTGTTTTGGTAGTGACAAAATGGAATGTTCAATCTTTTACGTAAAATGATTTTAGTTTAAAATCTAAGTCAGTCAAAAGCCCGGAATGGGTTTTGAGCTCTGACTTTGAACCAGTTCAGCAGAATGATCCATATAGCTAACAATCAGCGATCAAAGAAGGCCCAATAATTTCTGTCTAATGTCTCTAAATTATAATTAAGTTTTATCATCATGGTTGTATTTAACCTCTGCAAGTATTGTAGTACTCTTATTTCATTGTTAAGTAATGACTGGAAACAACAACACACTCCTCTCCCTATTGTTTTCTTTCGGCTGACATTTCCATGGTTCACAAATTTGTGCGATTAAGTCTACCATAATGAACTTTTACACAAGTAAAATTTAACATTACTGGAAGCTAATTCAATTTTCACATTCTCGCATCCTTTCCCATTCAATTTTATTGGCTTTTTCACCAGGCAGATTTTACTCATATTCAGTGTGACCACAGCTTAATGCAAGAGCACACCTCGTACAACAAATCACTTGTTTGAAGACTGAAACCAACAGATTATGCAAGTGGAATCAGGTGTGCTTCTGCTTGGCTGGAATGAAAACTTGCAGACAAGAACTCTGGAGGTACTAGATATGTCACTGACTGCAGAAATAAGCCACAGTCTAACCAGGTTTCAGTCAGTTGTTGGAAATGGGAAACAGCAGCCGCATGTCTCTTCCAGGGCTCTTTAAGAGCCGCTGTAAAACTACAAAAAGGTAAAATACATGTTAATGTCTTTCATGAGGTTCACACGTCTGTAGTTAACCTTGTTAGTGTTAGTGTTAGCATGTTAGTGCTAATATACAATAAGAAATATTAGAATTAGCTTGAGGAAGGTTATTTTTTTCTGCTTTTTGATTGAGTTGTCAAAATAATGGCTTGAAGGCTTAGCTGTAATAATCACAGTTGCTACTGCTAAGAAGCAATGTTGTAATTATATACCCAGTTAGCATCATGCATCTCCATGCATAAGTCATTATGCACTCGCCTTAAGCCACTTTGAGTTGTTAAGTATTCAAATAGACATTTTTATGTAGTTTCCGACGCTGTCATTCTGTCGTCTGTAGAAAGAGGGTAAAAAGGCACACTGCATAGTAAAAACAGTAGCCAACTTGAAGCCCATATTTTGTCTGTAGATACCAGATAATATTTCTAACATACAGTGTCAGAAACCACATAAGCAAGTTTATTTGAGATTACTTAGTTCAATTTAATTTACTTAACTAAGGGTTTAAAGCCTTAATAGTGTGATGATTTAGGCATCATGCATCAAGCTACCTCATGGCTATAAGCTTCCATTACTTGTTAGCTACATTAGCTTTGCAGCTTCAGTGCAAAACTAAAGCAAACCCTTAGACATTGCCAAACAAATACATTAGAAAATTAGGGAAAATTAGATTTTTCAACCCAAAGTATTGCTTTAAACTTTGCTAAGTTACATCTGCTTCACCTTGCTCTTTATATGAGAGGCAGAAGGTCATTGTTTATACAGGAATGAGAGGAGTTTGCTCCAGCATGTTGAATTATTGGAGTCAATAGGGAAAGAGGCTTCACAAGCAGCTGTGCAAACAAAAATTACAAGTTCAATGATGGCAGATTAATGAACATAGTGGGGATAATAGTGCTGCTCATAGCAGGTATGTGTGTGTGTGGTGGTGGTGGTGGGGAGGGTGGGGGGATCCAGAAAGCAGATATAGTGGACTTTCAGGTTGACTGTAACTGGTCTTGCAGTCTTGCAATGGAATCTTTTTCAGCTTCACCACAAAGGCCTGAAACAAATTTGTCTGGATTATTGTGCAGACGACTATGAAAATACTTTTCCATTGTGTGTGTGTGGGACAGCTGTGTAAAACCACTTTAAAACATTTGGGTCATCGACAGCAATATAACAAACTGAAAAGTAAAGCACTGTGATGGAAGTCTCTCTTTCATGTCTTCTGTTAGCACTGAGTCTAGAGCTTGTTTACTTCAGATATTCTAAGTGTTCAGAAAAGCAGAGCAGTACAGCTGCAAAATAAGACTTCTTACTTGAACACAAAAACCTCAGGAGCTGATGAGACATTGAAAAGCCATCATCTGCGATCATTGCTTAAACAGACCCCTCAAGGTATAGCCACGTGGGGAAGGGATGAGAGCTCGTGCTGTGTAGCACAGGCCTGTATCTGGTAATGACAGTGAGAAACCACCTAAGTAAAGGAACAGACAGAGGAGACTGCACAGGCTTTCTGTGTAAACAATCCAAAATATTTACGGCAGACCTCTGGGTGAACCACAGAGTTTTTCTGTGCAGAGCTCTCAGAGCGTGCACAGGTGAGTTTCACAGGCCTGGGGTTAAACTCACACTGCCAAGATGACTCAATCTCCTGCAATGCTAATGAAAGGCCTTAAACCCATGTGTTGGCTGCTTTCACCAAGACTGCAGTGGTTCTGAACAGTGGAGAGATCACTCACTGAACTGCTTTGTATCCAAAAGGTCATACCAAATTTCTTTTCCAAATACGACACAGAGAAAAGCTGGTGCTGGATTTACTTACTCAATTATGGATTTAGTTTACTCAAAGGATTTTATTAGGACAACTTTTATTTGAGGTAGATTGGGTGGAAAATAAATCCAGTTTAAGAACTGAAGCCCTTAATTACAGGGAGGATTTATAAATCAGCAACAGGTGAGGTAAAAGCATTATTTGAGCTGGATTAGTTTTACTATGGGACGCTCGGTAATGCGGGAGTGGAATAAGCCTTGGCATTACCAAGGCCCTGCAAGTCATTGTTCACAAAAGAGTACATGAGTATTCATTTTCTTATTGGATATGTTGGTTGGTTTTCTCTGGTATAAAACCAATCAGTGCCATTGATTCAAGACAAAACCCACCCTCTTCATGTGTGAAGAGATCTGACTGGCCTATGCAGAGCAAAGCTATCAAGGCCCTGCCCCCTCCTCTCCCCTTCAAATGCGCAAATATTAGCAGGAACAGTTATGAACAGCTGCAAAATGATAAAGTAAGAACATCTGAACAAAACACAAATTTTTAATAGTCATATTACTAAGTGTAATTTCATTTTCATTTATCTGCAGTTTCTTGCATTAGCTGCCTCAACAACAATTTGCTGTAATAGTGCAGTTCGTCTAATCATGTCTAATCATCATGTTCCACTGTTTAGTGTTTAGTGTTTGTAAAGAAAGTGAGGCTACATAATTCCTTGACAAATGTGGGGTCTGTTTTCTAAACAATGACTGCAGTATAAATGGTGGAATTGATATTACATTCATTCCATCAGTAAGTACCCGCAGAAACAAACAATGCAGAAAACCCTTCATTAGCAATGTTTTCCTTCGAGACCAGATCCAAACACTGATCGAGTATAGGGATTCGCTTTGGCTGCCAAGCACACTCCTCTGCATGTGTGCTCTTCGCTTCGCCGCCGTCGCATCTAGAATTAATTACCAGAGATTTATCATGAGTAAACAAACTACGGTCTGCAGTATGTGTCTGATACTCTATAATAAGACATTTCCCCTTTGATGCTTAACAATACACCATGACTTACACTGCTGCGTGTTCCAGACTGTCCTGCAGTTTAAATGTGCACCACGCCTTTTTGTACAGAAGACAGTATAAACAAATCAAAACTAGCCAACAATGAAGTGTAGACAGTGAGTGGATGTGGACAAGCTGGGCTGTTTTAACTGATTTTGGCACTCGCCATGCAAAAAGACTAAGTTCTTTTGTAGCGCAACCTGCCAGCTCTCTGCTTGAGGCCTTTTATAGAGCTTGTTTCATCTGCCAAAGCTGCACAAGTGGAAAAGGGTAAAGAAGGACTGAGTAAAGGAAAGGACAAGACAGTTTTTATGTTTTTGACAGACAAAAAAAAAAGAAAAGAAAAGGAGAAAAGAGAAAAGAGGGCAAACGTGGCTTCTTTTCCTGCTGCATTCTTTCCTTCATCAGGAATTCGCTGAGGTTTTGGCAGGCGGCTTTTATTACTGGCTCTTTTTCCTCCTCACTTGGGAAGGACAAGAGAGTCTGTTTGGTCCCTGCGAGGCCTGGAGCAGCATGCTGGAGAGTGTGCGCCTAAAAGCAATCCACGGCCTGAAAGCAACCACGACAAACTCAAACCCCCTTTAATGCCGTAAATACCAGCAATCAGACTGAGACTAAGCACACTCTTACTTTCGCTACTTGTAAAAAAAAAAAACTGTAAGCCACTTACTGCACAGTATACAAAGCATGTGGGCTCCATTAAAACAATAGAACACTGTTTTAGTCCTTAGGGAGGCCACGTGATGGTATTAGCACTAGCAGTAGCCATCTGTGGAAAACAGCTGATAGAATTAGCAGTATTTGGGTAGTAACTCAAAATAGGAATCCATTACAGATTACTAATGACTTCATTTAAACTGTAGTATGGTTACTGTACTTATTACTTTATAATAAAAATAATTTTATTACTTAACTTCTGCTTTACTCCCTAAAACCCATACACATCTGCAGGGGTGCAAATTTGGTCTGACAAGTGGGGGGGGGCAACATCAGGAGATTATATCTTACATACAGCAGTTTAACTGCAAAGTACACCTACAACTAGAGTTGTCTTATTGCTATCTCACACTTTACATATAACTATTAAAACACATATAACATTATTAACAGGAATGTCATATCTATTCAGTATAGAGATGAAATTTTATTGCCAATTGCAATGATAGTGTTTTTCTTGCCTTTGTGCCTCAATTCTTAGTCTGATTTGCATGAATATTTTAGCAAAATACATCAACAATGATAAATCTGATAATATTATATAGGCTATGGGTTTTATAGGGTGTCTCTTGCTATGAACCCACATCCTCATGTCTCGGTTGTCTTGCTTGTATGTCAGACAAGGTCTGACAAAGATAGCTAGCTAGCTAAGGTGAAGAGAGCTAGCTAAGGCTTACTAGTTAAGGCTCACTTTACCTTAGCTGGGCGGCACAGAAAAAGGGGCTAAGAAACAAAACACAAAGACATTGGTTCATAGCAGGAAACACTCTATAAAACGCATAGCCTATATCATGGGTATCCGTAAATGGCTAGTTAGCTAGGTGGGCTAGTTAAGGTCAAACTTTGTTTTTCTTCATTTGTTTAAGGAAAGCAGTAAAATGACAATTAAGGGACACACTGTGCATGTTGGAAAGAGGAGAGTCTCAGCCAAACAACTATTTAAAAAAAATAGATATTTACAAAGACGATCTTATGATATATTTAAACCGAAGGCATTATTTGTAATAGCAATAAACTAAATATATACAAAATCATCATTTATAGGGTATTTGTATTGAGAGTTGTCTGTCCCTAAACTGAACCCTTTAAATTTTATCTTATGAAAATAATTTTTTAAAGATCTTTTTGTTTTCATTTAAAATGAAGTTGAGAAACGTGGAGGGTAATTTTTAAATGTAATTTTTTCAACGTTTTCATATCACTACTGAAATGTAGTTTTAGTCCATAGGCGGAGCCTTATTTTAGCCACACCCCTGCATTTTAGAGCAGGAAATGAGACCGCATCCCTGTCCCTCAAGGCCACATGGTGAGCAGTTAGATTCCATTGTTTTGAAATAAATGTGTCCCAAAGTCTGAAATCATTAAGAATGATCACTACCGAAACATATTTTCTGCAATTAAGTTTCAGTGAAAAATATTATGATTTTATGTGTGTACAGTTCTTCAAAGCTGTGTTTGCTGGTCATATACTGGCTAGCATTTTTGAGTTATGCTCAAAACATGCCTGATGTGTAATTAACATTGCTGTAATAGAGATAATGTGATACCAGGAATTTAAACTGTAATGTGTTTTATTGCTTCACTATAGGAAAAAGTAGTCGTGCTGCTTTAAAGTGTTACTTTGTACAGTGTTACTCCCAACACTCTTGCACTATTATTTGTTGACAGTGCTTGTACTGACAAGCATTTAATCCTCTGCTGATTTGGAGAAAGATATGAATGCAGTCTACTAGGAAAGGGTTTAGCACAACACTTTGAAGTTGAGCTCATGGAAAACAACCACATATGACAACTGCTTAATTGTGGCCTTATCTGGATGAGTGTTATCCATTGTGCACCACTCCTCCAGGGTATTAGCACCAGCAAGGCCGTACTCGGTGCAGAGACATTGCTAATGCATGCCTGTATATGTAGAGATCTAAGCATGATCTGAAACATCCACCGCTGAGCCAAAGAAAACAGAGTGGAGAAAACATCATCCCCATCCCTGCCAGCAGGAATCTATTTGAGAGAAGCTTAGAAAAACAGAGCAAACGCTCTGTAAAAGAGTGGATTTTGACAGCGGGCCTATACTAGCACCAAAAAACCAACACTCCATACATATCTTAATCTGCGCAGAGCGGTCAGTGTCTGACATCAGTCCCCCGTACCATTCACCACACTGGGAACAGAGTAGAGTCGTTATGAAACAGCTACACTTGAGTGACAGATTTTAAGTGTGCTTTAGACATCAGCTGACCTGAACTGGGTCATGATTCATGAGAAAGAGGTGAAGTGAAATTACATCTACATGGCCTTTTATTCCGAGACAAAAGATGTCATTGCTTTTAGTTCACCACCTCCTTTTGGCCTTTTTCCTCCATGTTAATTCACAATAAAAGCATGATCACACTCCCTAAAATGGGATGTAAATAGAGTAATTCAATCATTCATCAAAAAATAGAAAAAAAAATAGTGGTAAATCAGAAAAAAGTCTTATTAAACTATTTTGCTTTACACTTCCCTGCATGTACCTCTCTGCCATGAATGTGTTTTTTTTTAAAAAGTGTTTAGGCCAAAAACTTTTCATAAAACTGTCATAAACCAATGTATCAGGCATCAGGCAGTGTATTAATTACTAATTAATGTAATAACTTTCTGTGAGAGAGATTTTAGCAGCATTAAACACTTCAAAAGTCTGGTTCCTATCACCACCATTCTGAGTTTTCTATAATGGAACACTTCACATCTAATCACTTTAAATAACATTGTTTACATCCTATCCATTTAATAATGTAGAAATAACACAACAACCCAGCTCCACTGCTCCACAGTCCAGTGTTTGGGGCTTTATACCTCTCTAGCCAACATTTAGCACCGAGCAGGGTGACCTTTGACATATTGTCAGGGCTTTTCTATTCAGTTAGCTTAAAGTAGCTGAATTCGCTAATTAGAAGGGATGTCAGGATTCTTTTGGGCATATAATATAGCTAGGACTGTCACGATTAATCAATTAAACATGAGTAGCTGATTAAAAATATATATTATAATATTATATCACATTTTCTTTCTCAGTGAACCAGCAGTGATTAGTCGCAAATTTGCTTCATGACAACGCATGTCATCACTGTCATATCAATACCAAGTATCTTCTACATCATTTGAGCACAGCAGCTGCTTTTTACATTTTTTCTTAATGAATGGACAAATTAAACTTCTTCTGTAATGTTACCATTTTGGAGATTCAGTTTAGTCAATTTTATTGTTTGACCTTTGAATTTGAAAACTCAGATTATTCAACAAATTGTCATCATAAGTGTTTCTTAATTTTGCAGTTGCTAATATAACTGCCACCATGTGTGACAGTTCTACACACAGTCCTCCCAGATGATTTTGATCTCTAGAAAACTTACCAGTCAAATTTGCTCCATCCAGTCCACATCTGTAAATGTATTTACCATTATATGGCTTGAAGTCTCACTCCAAATACTTTTCAAGCATGGGTCCTCATTGTTGGAACAAGCTACCTACATCTATTCAATTCATCTTACAACTTTTAAGAAGCTCCTCAAGACCAGGTTCACCTATCAACATATAATCAAATGATCATATTTGACTTACTTTAAAATGTCTAAAACATTATAGCTTGCACTGCACAATATTATTATTTCTCTTATAACATAAACATGTCCACTACTGAGGAGATTATTCAGTTCAGTCACCCCTTAAAAGAGCTCAGTAACACTGAGCATTAATAACTGGTCATCACATTGATTTATCAGTCTACTCAGACTTTAGCAGAGCTCAGTAATGCTGAGATTAATAAATGATCATCACATTGATTTATCAGTCTAGTCAGACTTTAGCAGAGCTCATAACACTGAGATTAATAACTGATCATCACATTGATTTATCAATCTACTGAAGCTTCATACACACTAAAAATATCAATGCTATGTTATAATACCACCATTATTAGAGAACTAAAACTATGTTTTCCATTAATATTAATTGTTATGTTTTTCAAAACCTCAATATATCCAAAATCATTACAAATGTATATACAGCATTTTGGAATGACACTCTTCAATTATGCTTTAACTCATGTGCTTAATATATCATGTAGATGTTTACTATTCTCTCTCATACTCCGCAACTGTCTTTCTGGAAGAAAAACATGTAGTCATGTAGCACCTGCAGTTGGATCTTGTCACAGCTATACACTTGGATCATATTTGCCTCAGTGATGAGTTTTAATACAAGCATCTGCAATTGAATAAATGTTATATAATGTTATGTAACTAAACTGCAATGAGATCAGCCTTCTCTTTTGAGAATAGAGGATCATGGATCAACTGCAAGTCTGTCATTTTCCCCTCAAATAAATTCATTATAAAGAGAGATGTGATGTGGCATGCATTGTCTTCTTGCTTTCCACAAGATAACTGTAGAGTCCAAGCAGCATTGCAGGACTCATAACAACTGGAGCTGTTGCGATGAGTCGCATAACTAGGATCTCTGTGCAAAGAAGCTAATCAGACTGCCATACAAAAATTACTTGAAATTAATTAAAAAAACCCAACATTTATCAAACTTTAACCCAAATCTTTACATTAGACAACTTATTCAAAATTTGAAATTATAAATAATGAATATATCTTGTTACAGATTGTGAAGGACCAATTTGAGAATGTTTACCATGGATGATGGTGGATGATGAATAAGATGGAGACAGACATCAGAGTAGACATCAGTGCTGTCTGCAGAATGTGGATGAAAGCTATTGATGGGATCCTTCTGTGAGTCATAAGTGTACAATTAAGGGGCCCAATAGAGATTTTTGTGCCGTGGGCCACTGTTGCGATTACCCCTCCCCTCCCCCACCTGCTCAGTAGTTACACCACTGGTTGATACTGCTGCACATATTATGGTTCCTAAAAATAGCTTCATCTGTACTGTGCTTGTGACATGAGCAACCTGAAGCTGTTGCCCTTTTAGAGGCCTTATGTGTTTTTCACTGCAGACAAACAACACATCCAACAAGCCACACATAAACCGGTGAGATTATATGATGCAAAGACGTGCAACAAAAGCCTAACACTGTCTTTGTGGTTTTCTGATTGGCTTTAAAGTCGCAAGTTCACATCTGGTTGGCTCGTAGAGGGTGTACAGAGTCGAAGATCTGTCACACTGCTCTTTAATTACGAAAACGAGGAAGACTCCCCTCTCAGCAATTGGAAGCGATGGAGAAAGACTGGGCTGCAGCTGCTTGTCCTCTCGTTCAACCTCTAGCCCACTATTTTGTTTTGGCTGAGCTGAAAATCCTCCCTCTCGAGAGGGAGATAGTCTTCCTAATACGTTGGCCGAGCGCAGTCTGATAGACGGCCCTCCGCACGCATTTCCACAACTGACTATCAAAATGTACAGGGAACAGGAGCTGGAGAAAGTCTTTGCAGAAAAGATCTCCAACTTCTCCCAGACAGCGTCAGTTCATCCTCCTACACCTTAACGATGAGTAACGAGGAGGAATAAATCACCTCCTTAGGTTCGGCAACTGAGGACCACAGCCAAGACCACGTCAGAAGCTGTGATAAAGCTTCAGAGCTGCTGAGCCTGTCCAGCTCCGAGGCCGTTTTTCTTCGGGTAGAGCTGAAAATCAGAACCAGCTGCCATTGTGCAATACTTACTAAATGACCCATAACAATGGCCTCAGGGTGGTTGGCTTAACCTGGCCAGATTATAAACCTCTGACCTTGCAGGTACCATCTCAGCTGAGGACTGCCCGAGCCCATCATGCCTGAAGGTGTTGCAGATTTATGGGCATAGTTTGGCAGGGCGTTGAGTAAAGTGTGTGCTTAAGACTGTCAAACCAAACCACTTCTTCAAAAGTGTTGGAGCGTGGAGGTTAAACTTCTGCCCACCTGGACTTCCTCATGGTTAGCACTGGGTCTGACCTACACACAAAGAAAGCTGGTGTGCTATCCTGCTTCAGTGCCTATAACAACAGTGAAAAACTGTGCATGACTCTCCAAGAGATTTATAATTTACAAAAACAGTATGCTGATGTGAGCTAGCATATTAGCATTTTCTCTAAGGGTGGTTTATAACAAGGTAGACTGTGTGCAGTTGTGCTCTTTACATTACAAGCTTCAAGTGCCGTATTCATACTGCACAAGCATGATATCTGCATCTTTTTTTAAGTTTCAACTATGTATCTCTGCTACAAACATATAGGCAAAAGTTACATATAAATACATACATATATATATATATATATATATATATATATATATATATATATATATATATACACACAGTGGTGTGAAAAAGTGTTTGCCCCCTTCCTGATTTCTTATTCTTTTGCATGTTTGTCACACTTAAATGTCTCAGATCACCATACAAATTTAAATATTAGACAAAGATAACATGAGTAAACACAAAATGCAGTTTATAAATGAAGTTCTTTATTATTAAGGCAAAAAGAAATCAAAACCTACAGGGCCCTGTGTGAAAAAGCCCCCCCCTCCCCCGTTAATACATAAATTAACTGTGGTTTATCACATCTTTGGAAAGCTGAGTTCAATTTCCCTAGCCACACCCAGGCCTGATTACTGCCACACCTGTTCTCAATCAAGAAAACACTTAAATAGGACCTGCCTGACAAAGTGAAGTAAACCAAAAGATCCTCAAAAGCTAGACATCATATTGCGATCCAAAGAAATTCAGGAACAAATGAGAAACAAAGTAATTGAGATCTATCAGTCTGGAAAAGGTTATAAAGCCATTTCTAAAGCTTTGGGACTCCAGCAAACCACAGGAGAGCCATTATCCAAAAATGGCGAAAACATGGAACAGTGGTGAACCTTCCCAGGAGTGGCCAGCCGACCAAAATTACCCCAAGAGCGCAGCGACGACGCATATAAGAGGTCACAAAAGACCCCACAACAACATCCAAAGAACTGCAGGCCTCACTTGCCTCAGTTAAGGTCAGTGTTCATGACTCCACCGTAAGAAAGAGACTTGAGTTCCAAGACGAAAACCACTGCTGAGCAAAAAGAGCATAAAGTCTTGTCTCAGGTTTGCCAGAAAACATCTTGATGATCCCCAAGACTTTTGGGAGAATACTCTGTGGACTGACGAGACAAAAGTTGAACTTTTTGGAAGGTGTATGTCCCATTACATCTGGCGTAGAAGTAACACAGCATTTCAGAAAAGGAACATCATACCAACAGTAAAATATGGTGGTGGTAGTGTGATGGTCTGGGGCTGTTTTGCTGCTTCAGGACCTGGAAGACTTGCTGTGGTAAATGGAACCATGAATTCTGCTGTCTACCAAAAAATCCCGAAAGAGAATGTCCGGCCATCTGTTCGTGACCTCAAGCTGAAGCGCACTTGGGTTCTGCAGCAGGACAATGATCCAAAGCACACCAGCAAGTCCACTTCTGAATGGCCTAAGAAAAACAAAATTAAGACTTTGGAGTGGCCTAGTCAAAGTCCTGACCTGAATCCGATTGAGATGCTGTGGCATAACCTTAAAAGGCGGTTCATGCTCGGAAACCCTCCAATGTGGCCGAATTACAACAATTCCGCACAGACGAGTGAGCCAAAATTCCTCCACAGCGCTGTAAAAGACTCATTGCCAGTTATCGCAAACGCTTGATTGCAGTTGTTGCTGCTAAGGGTGGCCCAACCAGTTAGTAGGTTTAGGGGGCAATCACTTTTTCACACAGGGCCCTGTAGGTTTTGATTTCTTTTTGCCTTAATAATAAAGATCTTCATTTATAAACTGCATTTTGTGTTTACTTGTGTTATCTTTGTCTAATATTTAAATTTGTTTGGTGATCTGAAACATTTAAGTGTGACAAACATGCAAAAGAATAAGAAATCAGGAAGGGGCAAACACTTTTTCACACCACTGTGTGTGTGTGTGTGTGTGTGTGTGTGTATATATTATATATATATATATATGCACACACACACACACACACACACACACACATACATATATATAAAATTGTGGAAGTTCTGGACTGTGTACGCACATTCATACATTTTGACTCTTGATAATAGAAACGCATATAGAAACGTAGCTGTGTCTGTGGCTATAGTGGGGCCCAAGCACAAATAAACACACTAATGACCTAAAGCACCAGTATGAAGCCTTTTCACAGACAGATTAATAATAGGAAGTCAGAGTTTATAAAAATGTCTTTTTGTGTCATGATTGTTGGTCAAGGGCCTTCATTAAAGATGTTTTTCAGGTTCTGTACAGACTGACCTTTTGACCTTGGTATAGTATGCTGTATACTTTAAACAAATAAGTGAAAAGACCTAACAATTTCTGACAACACAAAGTTATTCAGCTCAAAGAACTGAATCACATGACACCATTTACTTATCATTTGGACACAGAAAATAACAGTATTAACATTCATCATTTTAAATCTATTTGTGCACTGTAGCACCTCCTAAAAGCCAATCTGTGTCAAATTTGACATGCCTCCTGTAGTGCCACCACTCAGGCAGGCTCATCCCATGTGCCTCAGTAGCAGGAGGAAGTACTATGTATTGACAAAGTTTCATGTCTGTACGACTTATGGGTTGGTCTGCACACTTTAATTTAAAGAAGTTTTTTTTTTTTATCTTAGCAAAAATAGGAATCCAGCAAATTCAATACTTGGGCCCCTGAAAATCACATGATTTTCACTTTCAGTTTTTGTGCAGTAGTGCAAGAAACAAAAATGTTACAAGTTTACTTGGTCTACACTGGTCAAAGAATGCAGGACAACTGAACACATGCAATTAACAAGTGTATCGGGTCAGGAAACAGCAAGTGGAAAAATACAGAGCATTTGGAGTCTAAAGTAGAGCAGGTGTGTGGAGACCTGACAGTAACACGGATTTATTGCAGCTTCTCATCTTTGCACAGGCACAACAGAACGGCTTCCTCCTCGGTTTTAATAGGAGCTACCACCTGTGCAGGAACACTGAACACCTGTCTAAGGTTGCACACACAGCTTCAGGGGTGATATTAAGAATGAATGCATTTTCTACAGCTCCAAAAGGGAGGACGAATCCTATATTCTTGAACTTTTCGAACCTTTCAAGACATACAGGGCGTCCATGCCACCCTGAAATGCAAGCTGGAAGGCAAAACATCAAAAGGCCATTTGATTCAGCAACGATGAACCTTCCCTCACATTTTTTGAGCAGGGGGATTCTTGACTGTTCTGTCAGCAAAGGATTAAGTGAACTCATTCATGACTCCACTGCAGTCAAGCCCAGTCTTGACATGTTTCACAGCACCACACAGCAGAATGCTCAGACAGCAGATGTGTGAAGGGATTCATAAACTCTGCCTGAACAATGGAGAAAGTGGGGCAGAACATAAGTATACATTTTGTTTATTCTGCCAAGCTAAAATGACACTGCAGAAGAGTAACTGTGGGAAAATAGACGCACACTTGCCTCATTGAAAATAAACCAAAAAAGGGGGGGCAGAAGCAGCTCCAAGAAAAAATCTAAAAGCAGCTGCATAACACATACCAAGGGAATGAGTATGGTGGATATTAACTGGAAGACTTTGATTGTGATGACAGACAGTTTCATTAATATCAGCTGGTTTCTTTTTTCTAATTCAGCATGTCTTTTTAAGAGCCGTCCGTGTGCCATATGAAACACAGAGAGACGTCTACATCTGAGCCAAAGACTGGACCGAGGCACTTTCAGAACCAGCTCTGAAATCCTCATGTATCATCCTCAGTCTAGTGTGTGGGACTCCCCCCTCTCTGAACTGTTAAAACACTTTTGATTCAAGAGTTTGAAGGGCTTCTTTTCTTCACCTCCTCCATCTCTTTATTCATCCTCCAAATCGTGCGTTTCCTGTTTAGCTGGAAGAGCAGGTATGGAGCATCCCGTGAGGCCATGTTAAACCTCAGTGAGGCCAGTGTGCGCTCAACACTTTCTAATCCTTCAGCACTCTCTCTAATGAGTGACCTGGCTGCTATGTGAGGGACCCCAGGCTGTGTTAAGCAGGCCAAGCTGCAACTCTCATTAGCACAAAAGGGCCATTTCTGCAGCCATTTGGGACATTAGTAATTTTACAAATTCATCGCCTGTTTGGTGAACCAGCAACAGCCTGTGATTGGATAATGTTGTTTTGGATGTGGACTTCACACAACCTGCAGTATATAGTAAAGAGGGAAGTAACGATACAATGTATCTTACAGAACTGTATTGCAGCGCATCATATTGTATCACAGCGTATTGTACAGTATCGTCATACTAGCATGCTAACTATGTTAATTTGGGGCTAACATATTAGCTTGCAGCTAGAGCTTTAGATCAGGACACCGGTTTTGATTCAAATATTGTACTTTTACAATGTTTAATGCTCTCAGAAACTTAAAGTGGAATAATGTAAGGCACATATTCAGCCATTCTTCAGGGTAGTGCTGTAGTGAAGACCACTGGAGGCGAGTCCGAGTCAAGAGTAAGACTTTGTAGTAGTGAAGCCCAAGTCAAGACCGAGACCAGGAGTGGCAAGACCGAAATAAGACCAGAGACCATATTAGGATTTCAGATTTAGTTTTTATAATATAAAAATAAAAAGAAATGGGACGAAACATAATAATATGTTATAATGTATTTTGTAAAATATATCGACAAAGCCTAAAAATGTTAGATTATAGTCTTTGTCCAACTTTGCATTGTAACTTTTGGAAGCAAATGATGGTGAGGTTCTTCTCTGCCCTTTCTTCTCCAAAACCTATTTAGAATCACCACCTAAAGGCAACTGAATATAAACCAAACAGCATACATCTATTTTTACTATTAAATGGAAACATACTAATAATAATGTTCTGATCTGCCCTTAAGGGATATTTGAATTTTGGAACCAAAGACTATACAGATCAGTCATCAGGGAAAGAATCAATTAGATCCTCAACTGGCAGCAAATAGGTTTAGAGATAGTAGAGATCATAGATAGATAAAATGTGCATTTTATTTTGTTTGAAGGTGGTGTTTGTATTCAATAATGATAGTTCACAGTTACCTCAGATGGAGGCTCTGTACTCAGCTGGTGTCGAGAACAAATATCCATTTCCATTTTCCTCACCCCGAGACAAGGATGAGTCAAGATGATGTGGAGACGAGTGAGGCCGTTAATTAACGTTCTTGAGACGGAGACTGGACTCAAGTACAGCAACACTACCTCAGAGATGGATTATCATTTCGGAGATACGAGGTTTTCTTCCAAAAATAGTGATATGCATGGATGCCTGCATGTGTAGTTATTTGCAGAGGGCACTAGGGCTTGCTTTCCACTTTTTATTTATGGCAGAGTGTGGGCTGAGGGGCCTTTATTTTATTCATTTTATTTATTTTATTTATTTAGTCAATACATTTTTAAGGGCTATTCAGTCATCTAATTTTTGCATCTGCAGGGGTCTGTCCCAAGTCTTTGAGTTACCTCTATTTGCGGTCTATGGGCTCTGAAAGGCCTTTGGCACTTTGAAGCCCTTGGACACTGGGCCCACTGGCCAGGTCAGTAATCCATCCCTGCCATTCCTTATTTTGGATTATTTATCTTTGAGTATAAAGCAGCGATAAAATACAATATTAAAAAAAAAAGTGTTCAATAAATGTCATTTATTATTAATAATCACAAACAATTCTGGCCAAGCAGTGTAGGTGGTTTACAGTAGGCTATGGTCGCCAGGCAACACAGCAGTCAAAGATTATTCTGTGAACAGAACAATCTTTAACAACATACAATGGCATTAATACAGAATGAAGCTGAAGTGTGTGGTCTTACATGGCTATTTTACAATGGCTTTGAACACTGCCCAGCCAATCAGATTTTAAAACCAGAACGGGTGTTGTATAACCCACAGATTTAACACAGTGTAGCCTTACACAGTGTGATGCCTTAAAGTTTGAGCAACTAAGCAAAGAATAGAGATATATCCTTTGGCTGAACCACTCCTGGGAGCTGCATGCTATTGACCCACACAGATGACTAACATTAGCAGAACTAATTGTTCTTACGTATAGCATAGCACATGCCGGGATCAAGCTTTCAACTGCCTGTGCTGGCAAACATACTGAAAAAGATCTCTAACTTACTGGAACTGCAAGTCAGGAAAGAAATCAATGGGCTGCACTGTTGGATGCCTTAATGGGCAACATACAGTAACGAAATCCGAACTCAGGCAGTCAATCAAAACAAATCCCAAAGCGGCAATATTTTGCCACATGCAGAACACTTGTTTCTGACGGGTCATAACACACAAAGACACACAGTACGAAGACATAGGCCTCTAGTTTAGGATGATGTAATGACATGCTGGACTCTGGGGGGTAACAGGGCGGTGGACCAGCAGAGTCTCAAGGACTGATCCAATGGTGCTGGACAGCTCAGAGCTAAGTCAGAATACACCGATTCCAAAACACAATGCAATAAATCTGCCAGCCAAACTCGATTAGTGCATCCACAAAGAATAAGCCTTAATGTACCACCTCTAATAGCACTGTCACTATATCATACTTCACTTTGGATGCATGCATGGCTGACTACGGAAGTCCATTATACAGAAAGAGAATTGAGGAGAGAGGATAGAAACAAACCGCGTCCCTGACAAACACAGAGATTGAGTCATGTTCATGGTTCATGCAGAACGAATTAGCAATTGTCTCAGAGTCTCACAAAAAACAGATGATTTGTGAAGGGAGAGGAATGTTTCTTGTATGCAGTATTTAAATTATGTACGCTGAGGGTACTTGTCTGTAAATACAAAGCTGGATTGAACACAATTCCCTCAACGCATTCCAATAGTTTCAGATTTGGATGGCAATTCAACAATTCAAATGTGTTTTAGATGGTATTGCTGGGACACAATCAGGTTATGGAAAAATCTACTGGAGCGGTTTTCTCAGATTTCTCATATGTTTCAGCAGACTAGGTTTAATTCAATTCAATGTGAATTTATTATATGGATCATTCTACTGAATTGGTTCAAAACACATTTCAGCTTTGGTACCACTTTGAAATAAGACATGAACGGTTTAAATGTATTTATTAAGAGTTAGTAATTAGGTCATAAAGACCTTAAAATCATAAAAAAGCGTTTACAACTCACAAATAAAAAGGGCAACAGCGACCTTTTGTTTGCCTAATAGTGAACAAACATTCATTCATTCAGTTAAACCTCAGATTTTGATGTTTACTGATGTTACTTTGTCTTCTTTATCAGTCAGCATTTAAACTATGAGCTTCACCACGTATTCATCAGATATAACAGCTTACTTTTGCCATGTTCATCAATGTGTTATAACTGCTTATTAATGATTAATGGAGTGTTTATGACCTGACTAATAACCATTAACAAACTATTTTTAAAAAATTCATAGACCATATAATTGTAGCCTTATTTTAAAGTGGCACCCAGACTTTTGACTGATTTGGACTTTAGACTAAAATCTTTTTGCTTTGAGTGACCCTATAGCTCAATTACATTTTTTTTATATTAAAACAAATGATTGAACATTCCATTTAATCACTACCTAAAAAATCACTACCAAAACTTTACCAAATGTTTCGGTAGTGATGATTTGAGTTAATTTTGAGCATAACTCAAAAACACTAGCCAGTACACTTGCAATCACATTTAGGATTCAGCCTGGGTTTGACACAACTTCTGACTGAAACACAGACATTTGAAGCATGTAAGTCATTCAAGTGACATTTGTTAGTGTTTTATATTGCCCTTTTACACTGAATCATACCATATTTTAATTAAAGCCTGTGATATTAATGATGGAGTTGTTTAGGGTGTTAGCTACTAAGCTACTGTTAGCTATTACTATTACTATTTTAAGTACTACCTAAAAAAAACACTACCACAACTTTACCAAATGTTTCAGTAGTGACTGTTTCGGTAGTGACGATTTGAGCTCATTTTGAACATAACTCAAAAACGCTAGCCAGTACATGACTAGCAAACACAGCTTTGAGCAGGTGTACACACATGAAATCATATTTTTCATTAAAACAAAATAAAATTGACTAATTCTAACTGCTCACCATTTGGCCATGAAGGACAGGGATACAGTCTCACTTCCTGCTCTAAAATGCAGGGATGTGGCTAAAATAAGGCTCTGCCCAAGCACTAAAACTTTTTTAATTATAGGGTAGGATAGTACCCTATACTAAAAGTACTCTATACTAATAAATTATAAATTATTTTATGTTGTTAGTTTATTACTATCTCAATTAATGCCTTAGGTTTACATAGATCATAAGATAATTCCTAAATATCTTAGGTCTAAATACTATAATTGTTTTTTTATATAGTGTTTTTACTGTGTGACTGCAGTTGGAACTAACTCAGTAGAATAGTCCATATATCGCTTTTTACAACAGCCGTTGTCACAAACTAGCTTTATAGTAATCTGAATCCAAGCCCATAATGAGCAAGCCAAGGGTGACAGTGACAAGGATAACTCCCAAAGCGCAAGAGAAAGAAACCTTTTGAAGAACCAAGACTCAAAGGGGAACTCAACCTCATTTGGTCAACACCAGATAGCAACAACAGCATTATGAATGGAGAATAAGAATTGAGTACCACTTTACAGAAAGACTACCCTTACAAAGGTTTATGAATGGTTTAATATTAGTTCACTAATTATTATTAATTTGGTTCTAAACACCTTTAAAAATCGTTAATAAATATAATAACATAAAAAAGGCAATAGTGACCTATTATATCAGATGAATATGAATATCTGATGAAAATATAATGCTGACTGATGGACAAGACAAAGTGATACAAGTAACCAGCAATCAGGCAATTTACAGTATACAGATGAATGCAGGCTCACAATTTGGCAAGCAACAAGTGACTGCTGCCCTTTTTATATATGTGTTATAACCATTAATAAATGAAATTTACACCATTCATAAACTCTTTATAACAGTCTGATTATTAAGTGGTACCTACCATGGATCATATTTTTATTTATATATATATATATATATATATATATATATATATATATATATATATATATATATATATATATATATATAATTAAAATACAGTAGTGAATATTGAATAAAGTAGAGAAATGAGCCTGTCATTGGAGAGAAGATTTAAGTTAACTAAAGATAACTGATGACTGTTATCAGAATAAAAGTGAGAATGAAATCCATGAAAACCAATGACTACAGAAGGGTTCTGTATTAATGTATTCAATAGCAAATCCAATAGCTGAATAATTTCCTGCTTATTCCCACCTGTCAGCTGTCAACTTTTAATGATACTGACGGTTATTCACTGGGCCTTTGCTGCATTTTGAATGTCGCATTTTTTCAACACCACCTCTTCATGGAGAATTTGTCCAAAAGAGCTGTTTTAGCACAAACAGTTCCTTCAATTGTCCACTCACACTTATTCAGCAAAGAAAGCACAGCCAAGCCAAACAATCTGAAGAATACGTCTGGCACAATCTTCCAATAGCAAATGCCTGGCATGAGGTTCACGCATCATCTGTGAGTGATTTGCATTGTAATAAGAAAGAATAATTGTATCCTGATCCACTGCAGTAGTAATATACATTGCTCTCCCCTCTCTAGCTATACCCCCAACTGGCTGACAGCAGTTTCTGCAGGTACTCAAAAAGATTTTTCAGCTGACTGTTCCATTATGTACCCCCCAAGAAAAGAACAGTATTCATTCTGTGAAGCCATAAATCCAAAAAACAATTATTTTCATCTTTTTTCCAAGAAAATACTGCCATAGCTGGTATGCGCACAATGCACTAACCAAAGCAAGGAGCAAGATTTGACAATTTGAGAAACTATTTCATGATCTGGATTCAATGACTCCACAAATATTTAGTGCTAAATTATAATGTGATAAATTTTGCACTTGTGGAGTGACTTTGAAGCTTCTTAAGAGTCTTAGATAAAAGAAGTGAAACGCTGGCGTTTACCACTTTCAGCAACACACTTGGGAGTGTGGCTCATCACCAGTGACAGTGAGATGAATAATAGTGTGGGCAAAGTATTCTGCAAACTATTAGACCAGAGAATTTTGTTAAACTTGGTAGATGAAAGTACATGAGCCAAAACACATCCTTAATTACAAACTGTAATGATGCTGGTGTGTGAAGACAGCATGAATACAAAAAGAAAGATAACTAGTTTAAAGATGTGTACTGATTTAAGGGGAGGGGATTTCAAAGACTTAAAAAAAAAATGATAATTCAATGGTTGAGATTGAACAAAATCATTCAGGGTGATTTGATGTGAAATGATAAACTACAGGGAAACTTACAGCGTCTGATTTCCATACAGTAGTGGTGCAATGTCAACAACACAAATATTGCTGTTTATTGCTGGATTGCCCCATGAGCCAGCCTACAAGAGTTAATGTATCTTACTGAGTCACTGACTGACTGACTGATACCCATTGTTGAAATGCCTGTGTAAGCATGACCTGTAAGCAGCAGGTCATGCTTTTTGGGTCCTGTTTTGCCTTACAACACCCTGCATGTACCTCTCCACCATAAAGATATAGATTTTAAAAACTATGTTAATTCAAAACAATTATTAAAAGCATCTCAGACAATGTATTAAAGCCATTTCACATGATCGCTTTCTGTGAGGTAGGCTTTAAAATCTTTAACACTTCAGATGTCTGGTTCCTATCAGAACCAATTCTGACTCAGTACACTGTGAAAAAAATGGAACTGTGTAGGTTCATTTTACATTTGTCAAGGCACAAACAATGTAAATGTACAACAATGGTTTTATTGTCCAACAATGTTTTTCCCCAAGGCATATGGCACAATTATGTTCCCTGACTGAAGGTACTGAAGACATTCCCTTGAGGGTACCACCCCAGTGACACTTCAGTACTCAGTTTCTCTAGGTTGGCACATTTAACATCAAACCACTCAATTACTTTTACATCTTAATTTAATTATGCAGATGTTTAAATTGGTGGAATTCCTCTTTAACTGTGAGCTAAAGGTGAAAAGAACACCCAGCAACTGGCGTTCAAACAGTCATAAAGGCCATGAAGAAAGAGGCGAGAGTGACCTGTACGCCTGAGGAGGTGAGACAGTGAGCAGGGTGACAGAACAACCACGGCTTACATTCATCCACACTGTCCTTCGCACGTCCCTTTTCCAAACAGTGTGAGACATTCTTTCATGAATAACGCCTGGAGGCACACGGGCTGTAAAAGCTCTTCAGCTAGCCATGGCAAGCTAGCTTCTCTTTTCCATGAGGTAACTACAGAGCTCACATTGTTGAAGGCAGAAGCCCTGCCGTCTAGCTACAATTTACAGCAGCAGGTTATGGAACTCGGGGGACCACCTTTTAAAATAAACAAGCAAATAAAACGTGAGATGTAACAAAGCTCGGCTGCCTGACTTGGCCCTCCGAGGCCTCCAG
This sequence comes from Colossoma macropomum, assembly GCF_904425465.1. Lineage (NCBI taxonomy): Eukaryota > Metazoa > Chordata > Actinopteri > Characiformes > Serrasalmidae > Colossoma > Colossoma macropomum. The sequence goes on from NW_023494788.1 coordinate 18,110,457, forward strand.
TCCTTATGTTAGTGGGAGGAAAATAGAGTAAGCATGAGTGTAGTCACAGAAGCTAACCAGCTTCACATTACACCTCATGTTTTACATAGACTTTCCTATGGAAAACCGCAGCCTCTTGAACTCGTGTGGGTCTTTTTTTTTCTGATCAGGAGCAGAAGGGCCGGCTGGAGCCTTGGAGGAGCTAAGCTGAACGACAAGCAGTCACACTTTGGCGGGAGTGTGACCTTTGCTGCTCTTGGAAAATGGATTCACACATCCCAAGGCTCGCAGACCTGCTGAACTCTCCCATGACTAGACCATGGGTGCCAGGGGGGAAGAAGGTGCTAAAGCATGCAAACCTAATGACAACACTCTCACACAGTTGTAGGCACTTTTTCTTGCCAAGACATCACTCTGAAACCCAAAACCTTTTCAAAGACTAACATATTTATGGACTCCCACTGGATTCTTTCGTACCACCTCATGGTTCCTAGATAAGCAACGGCATGAGCTGAACAGACAGAAGCAACAGACACTCAGACCGGCCAGTAGAGAAGCTGGGCAAGTAGAGAAGCTGGGCAATCTGTAGTCATACTCTGTGTTTGTACTGTGTACAGGCACACAGCTGGTTTTAATATCAGCAGAACTGACAGCATATGATTGCTCAGCCTGTCCACAGACAGGAAGAAGAAAAGAGAAAATCTGGCAAGCTTAAAAATCAGCATTGTCAAGACAGAAGCCTCTGCTGGTGTCAAATCCCACACATCTATGACCTTTATTGAGTGTATATGTACAGTACTCTGCAAAAGTGAGAGCATCCAAATTGGGTGAATGGTGTAGGAACAACAGCTCATTTTTAGGGACTCAAAAATAATTGGACAATTGGCTGCTCAGCTATTTCACGGCCAGACTTGTGTTCTTTCTTCATTATTTCACTTACAAGTAAGCAGATTAATGATATACAGTTGATTTCAAGTCAAGCATTTGCATTTGAAATTGTTACTGCTAGTGAAGCAAGTCATCATTAGACTGAAAAACCAAAACAAACACATCAGAGAGATAGCAAAAACATTAAATGTGGTAAAATAAACCATTTAGTACACTCTCAAAAAAATGAAAGACCACACTTCTGGCTAGCTTAGAAAACAATTGTGGTGGATGACAGAAGAATTTTTTCCCTGGTAAGAAAAACTCCTTCACAACAGTTGGCCAGATCAAGAACACCCTCCAGGAGGTGGACGTATCTATGTCAAAGTCAACAATCAAAAGAAGTCCTCACCAGAGCAAATACAAAAGGTTTTACCACAAGATGTAAACCACTGGTAAGACTTAAAAACAGGAAGACCAGATTAAAGTTTCCTCAACAACAACAAAAAAAAATTTCTTAAAGTCTGCACAGTTCTGGAACAACATCTTATGGACAAATGAGACCAAGGTCAGCTTGTACCAGAATTATGCGGATGAAGGGAAATCACACCATTAGCGTACCATTCATGAGCCAAAAAAGTCAAAAAAGAGTTTAGTTAGTGAGAGTGAAGAACGGCGTACTGAATGTCCGCTGTCATGGAAAATTAAATCAAAGGTTGAAACTGACTTTTGCACAGTACTGTATAGGTTTTCTGTCAGGTGGGTAGAATGGAAGCTCCTTAAGAATGAAAGGAATATAACTCCTACGTAAGGTCTTCAAGGGTTAAAGAAATTATACCATGACAGGCCACCGCCGCTAATGCACCCCTCCTCTGCATTGCACAGTTGGCCTTTGCCTTAAGGAATCCCCAAGCCAAAACACAAAGTCATAGAGGAAGCTGAGCTGTGAGGCAGCTGCCCCATCACTCCCACAACTCTGATGCAAATCCCCCCATGAACCTCTCAGCAAAAGCACTGGTGGCTCATTCTTTTTAAGTTAACCCTGGATGCCCTTCCTTCACACATAACAAGCAACAGAGACCTGACCCTAACCAGGTTACGCACACCAACATTTCAACAGAGGCTCAGAGGATTGTCAGCTCACACTGGCCAAGCTGAAACCGATCATGAGGTTAAAGGCTCTAACCAAAGACCTAATTGAATTCCAGCGTTTGTGCAGTAACACTAAGGCAGTTAATCAGTGACACTTATATAATAACAGCAAAGATATTCCTTAATTCAGATATTATTCTGCTGTTCATGTAGGTGACCAGAGGTTACATGTTCTTTTCAAAACACTATTTGGTTTTACTTGCTGAATGTCCCCTGGCAGCCAGGGATTTGGTCAGGCACTCGCAGTTCACTATGAAGAGATTTGGGTTTGAATAGACTGCCTGGACCGTTCTTCTTCCTTAAGTTCTTTGCCAGTGTCAACTGGAAACCTGGATCTCTCTCAGCTATACGTCATGAAAGGATCTTTCAAAACAGGGAAAAATTTATTAAACCAGGAAAGCGCTACACAAAAAAAAAAAAAAGAGAAAACATTTTTCACCTCTACCAATACTGTTATCAGTGTCTCAGGCTGCCTTGCTACTGGAAAACATGCATGGATACCAAGAGCCAGCTTCTCTTAGACAGATTAAACAGTCAACAAACATTCTTTACTTGGAAATCCATTACAGGCTAGTTTTATGCTTGTTCTGTGTCCAGGAAACAAGCCCATAAATTTTCCACCAGCTCTCCAAAACTTCTCTCTAACCTCTATAACAACCTCACTAAGAACTAAACGTAAAATCATTCATTTCACCATGTTAGATAAGTAACATATGTTATGTTTGGCCCCTAATTCTGGTCCACTGATGAGAATATTAACCAGCCTGTAGGCACTAACCATAAAGACTTCAGAGACATAGATGTGGCCATGCACTTGGAGAACTGAATCAACACTGCCATCTAGTGCCTAAAGCTGAAAACCCAGTGAAGACACTGCACAAGGTAACATTTCAGTTTCTTCAACCTTAACGTGGTCATTTGTCATTAGTTAACATGTGAGGATCACTGAGCATGCTGTGGCTAAGAACTAAAAGACAGTGAGATTACTTGAAAGATTTTTTTTATTAATTTATAATACAGGCTTTTAGGCAGATTGTAATTTTTTTTTTTTACATTTAATATTCTGAAGCTAATTTCATAGCAGTGATGATTAATACACATTCACTGAGGGATGGTCACTCAAAGGAAGATCAGAAACAGTGTCCTTGGGCACTGCAGTCACCAATGTCTGATCTGTTCTCCCCCTATCATTTGTGCCATCCCTCCCCAAACTCGCACACATCAGCCATTAAATGTGTACCAATTTAAACCTGAACTACACAGACACAAGATTACAAAGGACTTTTTTTTTTAGAATTCTATTATTAATAATATTAATTTGCCACGGTCAGAAGGCAAATGGAAAAACAAACAAACAAACAAACAAACAAACAAAAAAAAGCATACAAACATTAGGAAATAAAACACCCATATTTTCTCCTGGCCCAGTAGGGGGGGCCCATTAAGGGGATGCAATCCCCTGTTCACTCTGCTTTGCCCTTGCCAGTGCAGCTCAGCAGGGGGTCCAGGAATCCATCGTGCTTACAATGCAGCCCTTATAGCTGAGGCTTTCAAGCAGGAGCCCTCTGACAATTCCCTTATTCTTATTCCTTGCGTCAGACGGTGGCAGGCGGTCATCCCTCGGGATGCACTAGCAGATAAGAGGTGGCTGAGGAGATGGGAATGAGTTCCTGACAAGGCAAAAGGAGCAGTTCATGTTTTCCCCTCAAAAAAACAAGCATATTTGGCAACCTTTTCACTCACTTCTCAGCGGGAGGGACCTTCACTATTCAAGCACATAACAGGTGAACAGTCCCAAGAAGGCAGGTACACACCCAGGGCGAGAAAACACTAGACTAGGGCATGCACATGTTGACACAGCTGTTTAGAATAAAAAAAAAAAAAAAAAGAGAGCTGCATGACTAAGTTCAAATTCTCGCTTGGTCCTGCTGCAAAGGCAAACATATGGGTGGTCATGGCTTGTGTTAAATCAGTCCATCGACGCTAAAGCTAACTCTGTTGTACTCGTTCTATACAAAGCAACAGGTTGTGATGGATGTCATACCTTGCCAGTGGTGAGGCAAGCTATTGTCTGGGGTGAGATGATTAAGACCATGAAGCGCAACGACTTAAGGATCCAAGTTAAGTGCGAGTCCAGGTCAAGGGCTTGTGACAAGTGTGTGCTTCAGCTGATGAGCAGAAGAGTAAGTCTAAGTGGCAGCCAGCATTAAAGAGCAGAGCCATGTCCAAATCTGCACTTCCAGTCAGAAAGCAGTCCAAATACGTGAAGGAAGGGACCTCCAAGTTTCTCTCCTGAGTACACCAAATCCCCCAACGACTCTTCGCTCTCCGAGTCCTGGGTACTTAATCTTACCACCGTTTATTACTGTTTGGATTTTTAAAAGAAACCTATGTACAGATTGTTATCATGGTTTCACTAAGCAAAGAGTAATCTGGCAACAAAAAGGGCAGACAAAACATTTGGGTACTTGGCACAGAAAGTTCCCAGCTACTGTACAGGAATAAATCAACTGAATGAAAAATCAATCCGACCCTCCAAGCTGTTCAGTAATCATTCAGAATACATCATGGATTGGCAAGCAGAGAAATGTAGCAGGGGCTGAGGAAGAGAGGGATGTTGGGGGGGAAGCAGGGAGTTGTTCAGTCTTCTGTTTTACAGCAGTAGGCAGCAGCTGCTTTCTGTAGTCTTCTCCCGGTTTCTTTGGCCTAAAAAAAATAAAAATAAAATAATAATAATAATAATAATAATAATAATAATAATAAAACAAAAAGAATAAATAAAAATAAATAAAAGATTAAGCAAAAACAGAGTGATGTGATAAATCTAATCTATCAACACAATGCTGCTTTAGAACTTAATGTACAATGTGAAAGACATTAGGAAAAGCAGTCCCTTTTAGGTGTAATAAAGGATGCAAGGACAAGTACACAGGAAAGGACAAGGACACACTAACATATACATTCACTGAGAAATCATAAGCATCAGTAAACAGATCAACTGGTTTGCTACCATTTCTTTCCTGTTAGCTTCTTCTTGACCCTAAAGGCATATGGTTTAAGAACACAGTTTGCAACGAAAAGATATTTACTGGTAGATAATGGGAAGTTGCTATCAAGTGAACTCTAGACACCCTATACAAACAAACCTTTTGAGTCACATTACATGTAATAACTCAACCATTCTTTGTTAAACACTTTAGAAAGCAGCTCTGCTCTTTCACTATCAGGCAACAGTATTGTTGGTTTAGATTAAGTTAAGAGCATATCATTTAAGAGGGACAACCCCAATTCATGCTTAGGCCTCAATTTGGAGTTTTAAAATCCACTTAGTTACATTAAACTTGGCATTTATATTAATACCTCCCTGTACATTCATCTTGTATAATCACTGAACTGTAAGTATCATAACCTTTATTTATAGAGCACTTTTCACACACATTGCAGCTCAAAGTGTGCTGCAATCAAATAGTAAAGTTGAGCAATAAGAGCAAAGTACACAACTGCAATAAAATAGAACATAAGACAATGAAAAATTGAATTACATTACAGTAGTATTTAGTATTACGGCTGCTAAATTAGAAACATTTTCATTTGTGTTTTAAAAAACTTGTACCTAACTGCCTAACAAGTTCCACAGCTTAGAATCACACAAACAGAAAGAGGTCTCTATTTTTTCTGCAACTTACACATGGTATTCTGAGAGGCCCAGTACATACAGGTCTAAGGTCATATGTTGGAACATAAACAGACATTCAGTGAGATTTGCAGGGTCTAAATCATAAAAAGTTGAAAAAAAGCAGTAAAAGAAGCCATTGCAGTTCTTTCAAAACAGGGGTGATACGTGTGCTCTCATGTTTTTATTAGGATCAGTGATGCTGCATTTTGAACATGTTATAGGCAGTGATGGATTATTGATCAGGTCAGTACCCAGGAGCCTCCAACTGCCAGGAGCCTCAGGGGGCCAACGGGCCTGAGGTGGTTCAAATACTTCGGGCAATCCTCTGCAGATACAGGCTAAGCATTAGATGAACTATTAGCCACTGAATATATAAAAATTATAAATTACATGGAAAGAAAAAAAAAAAAAACGTTTTCTATTCTCAGGCCCCTCAGGTTTTATATTATCATTTACTTTGCTGCTGCCGCCATTCAAATGTGATGATTCAGCTCATCTTTAGGTTCACAAATCTTACACAAAAAGTATGAAGGCTAAGTTGGTTTATTCTCAGAAAAAAAAAAAAAACACCACATGAACTGTTGTTTAATCTCACTTGTACAATTTTTTTTCCAAGTTATTCATTCAGTGTTACTGTTAGAGTTTGAGGGGGCTCCTAAGGGGCTTTGCAAGACTGCCCATTACATATAACCAAGATTATCTGTAATAGATGCATGTACAAATTTTTCCTGTTTTGCTCTGGGATGTAAAAGGCTTTTTCTTTTTTAAATGAAGGATAAAACCTCCCTCCCTCCCTCCCTCCCTCACTCACAAAAATATACTTTAAAAAAAAATTCCAAGAAAACACTGTCTATTCGTATGATCAGCCATATCAAAATATGGCAATTCTGCTAATTTAATGCACTCTTCATGTATGTTAAGACTAACATAGTTGGGGGAAAAAAAGTTTTGCACAGACCACATTGTCTTTTTTTTGCTCCCCATATTAAATTCAGCAAATAAATAGTAACTGTGCATTAAAATGTGTAGACGTGTGTTCTCTGTAGACAACGTGCAATTACTTTCACTTAGAAATTCACCAAAACAAATAATTTTACGAGGGGCAACCAATATGTTGCATATGAATCAGCGCTAAGCATCAGGTCGTTCACAACACGGACCAATACCGTCTCTGCTATGGTTGGAACGAAAACCTGACTAAATTATTAGATACCAAGTGTGAATTGAATTGTTTAAAAACATTTTCACTACCATTTTACATAAAGACAAGGTTTAAAATCTGTCTAAAACCTCAAATTACAGTGGGATTCATGCTACTCTTTTTTTGTTCTTTTTAGCGTGGAAAGAAAAACTAACAATGATCATTAGTTCTCGCATTCTAAGCAATGTTAGTTTTTTGGAATGCAAGCGATTTTTAGGAGGCAATGTTAAAGGGGAACTCCACAGATCTTGCAAAATTACTTAAACATGCAATGGTTTAGATGTGAACAAAATCATTGCAAGGTTTGGTGTGAAATGCACCTTTCCAAAGAAATTCACAGGTTGCAAATTGTTCACTATTATAGTAGCCAGTTGTCCGACACGTTTAATGGCTCTGAACGCTACATCCCATCAAGTTATTACATAAAATATTTATGAATGCATGGCTTGATACCTGAGATATTTTGTAGTAGTTTTGTTATAAAGTTTTGGCCTAAAACTAAGATGAATGTATGCTTTTGCTGTTACTAGTCTCTAGCTACAGCCGTTCAACATGGCTAATGCCAGAAGCAGCTTTTGTTTACAGATTATTTTTATGATTTTCTTAGCTATTTTGGAAGATTGCTGAGTATGCAGAGGATTTCGAGGAGGTTTATTTCCAAAATGTCGTAGATCCATATCAATTTGAAGCAGAAAACACAAAGGAGTTGCAGAGGTTTAAAGACAGAGAGAGCCGAGAGAGAGAGAGAGCAGAGAGAGAGCAGAGAGAGAGCAGAGAGAGAGAGAGAGAGAGAGAGATTATATCAGATTATATTATAAAGATTATATCAGCTCAGTTGAAACTTATATCCCATCATTTAAAGAGAAAATGAGTAAAACAGAAGATTTGTTACGGGTGTGTTTAGGAGAGACACCAGAATGTGCTGAACTATCAGCTAAATATGTTTACAGCTGCCACAAACGCAGAGAACAGAGTGACACAGCACCTTAAACTGATCCCCTGTAAATGTATCATTTATTTATTTGATGTTGTGTGTGTATTTTACAATGTGTATGTTTATGTATGTATATGTGTGTATGTACATATGAATATTTTATTATTTTAGTCTTTCTTTTATACATTATTTTCTTCTTCACCATTATCTTCATATTCTACTAGGATATTTTAATTGA